>NC_052056.1:25997943-26343966 GCF_903992535.2 Arvicola amphibius
TGAGGATAGCATGGGCCAATGTAAATGGAAGGCTATGAAGTGCTATGGAAATTCGACTTCTGACACTAATTTTAAAATAAGCACAGAGACTTCCTCACCAAAGCAATTCTGTTTGATCTGAATAGTCTGCAAAGTTCATCTTTGAATTCTATGTTTAAAAAACCAGAGTCCATGTTTCCCATTATCCCTAACACTCATTCTTCATCACCCACCTGTACATATTTTAGTTACAGAGCAGAGGTCAAGGATTCTGGCCAAATAGGGGATGCTATCATAGTGTGGACTGTGGAGTTTAAGAGGACCTACCATTTCTTCAGGGCAAGGATGGCAGAAGAGAGAAATAATGATGAGAACTGATGGGTAGGAGGGGTTATTTCACAAAGAAATTGTGGGAGGGAAGTAAAAAAAAACATTAAAATATTCCTACAAAATAGAGAAAGACAGGTGATAAGAAGCAAAGCT
The DNA here is from genome assembly GCF_903992535.2 of Arvicola amphibius. Classification (NCBI taxonomy): domain Eukaryota; kingdom Metazoa; phylum Chordata; class Mammalia; order Rodentia; family Cricetidae; genus Arvicola; species Arvicola amphibius. The sequence goes on from NC_052056.1 coordinate 25,998,406, forward strand.
GGGAAAATAGTACAGGAATAAGGCAGGGACTTAGCAAGGAGCAGACAATGTTTAGTTACAGTACTCTAAAGGAGTGAAAGGAATTATTATGTTTTAATGAGCTGGGGAATTAGACATGGAAAAAATAATTTGGAAAAGAGAGCTCAGACCATAGTGAGGAAGACTATCTGCTGAGTCCAAGTATTCTAATAAGTATAATACAATATAACATAATATGATAAAATGTAATAAAACAATACCACTCCCAGGACTTCTCCACACATCAGCCTACCACTCTGATACCAAGACAGTGAAAACAATGAAAATACAACAATCTACTTCCTCACTACAAATAAATGGCAGAGATGAACGTGAACCCCCAGAAAGTAATATTGTAGACACTATTCTAGCAGAGAACAAATTTATGCATTTATAGATAACAAAATCACACAATATCTACTTCATCTGGAGGGTGCAACAGTTACATGAGCCTTGGGGAGACAAAAAGATCAGACTTCATTTTCTGTTGGGCATGTACTGCTGGGCATGTGACCCATCTCTAAGAGGAGTTTGTTTCCCCAGTGAAGTTTCCTATTAGAAGCTGGTGAAACCACCTCCTTCAATTAATGATAATATATCATCAGGTGAATATGCATTGTTTTTAAAGGTTATAATATTTCCTAAATTCATTTTCATCCTAAAAAGCATAAAATGGATGACAGGAATCTGAGCTGTTGTCTAAGAATTTCCTAAGTCAGGAGATACTTAATGAATTAGAGACATACAAGTAATACTACAGAAATGCTCTTGAGTATTTCACAGCACTACAATAGATATTTGGAACAAAACTACCCCTCCTTTCCTCATCACCACACTGCAAAACAATACAAAAGTTGTGGAGAGATAGCTCAGAGGTTAAGAGCACTGCCTGTTACTTCCAGAGGTACTGAGTTCAATTCCCAGAAACCACATGGTGGCTCACAACCATCTATAATGAGATCTGGTGCCCTCTTCCGGCATCGAGGCATACATGCAGATAGAACACTGTATACATAATAAATAAATAAAATCTAAAATAAGGTTGTGTTTATGCACACACAGTAAAGGGCTGCTTATGTATTAGTGCCTATAATCATATATGTATTAGGCCAATCTAAAAATAAGATAGTAACTATATTTTGATCATCAAAATAAAAGAGAAAAAATGGGTACAGATGCTCTATATCCCTGTTAAACATTTCAGAAGGCACCCTTTTCAATGTTTTTTTTTTTGTTTTTCCAAAATTCTATAACCAAAACACCAAAAAGGCGAATCTAGACTCTATTTCTTTAATTCAAAAATTATCCCTCACATGAACAGTACCCTCTTGACACAATGTGGTATGTAATTAATTTTACAGTAATTACTTTGCCTTTATTTGTTTCATAAAGTCCTGATTCTGTGTAACAGTGTTATATAATCACACTTCAGAACCTTCTCTAAACCAAGCAACACAGCAAAGCCCTGCCTTCAGCAATCACACTCCAGTGAGTCATCCAAATGACATTATTTGCTCATTAGAAAACCTGGATACTGGTTGCAAATGTCATACTCTGAATTTACATTCTAAAAGGCACATCTTGCAGCAGTTTAATAAAAATATTTTTAAGATCTCAAGTCAAATCCAACTATTTACTCATCTGTTCCCTTAGTTTTAACTATTTTTGGCCTGCGTTCAGATACTTCTCATGAGCCATGTTTATGATGGCTTCTTTTAGCATCTGATCTTGTGACAGCTGAAATGCCATGTGGAAAAAAGGATGCTATTTTCACGATCATGCCCACCTTTTAAAGCCAGTGACTGTTCCGTTGAGTATTCTTTCAGACTGATATTCATTTTTAAAGACAGAGGCATATGCCTTACAAATAACATTTGAGGTTGTAAGTTTGCATGTACCATTATACAGTAAACTTGGATACAGTAGAAGGGTTTACATATAAAGCTGTGTGCATCTACATTCCACTCCAGAATACAGAAAACAAGAACAAGAGAAGAAGATGACCTGAAAACCTATGTTTTACTTTAAAAGAATAGTTTTTCCTTTTTGTAGACATTGGTTACAGAGGAAACAAAGAAAAATTCCTAAGGAAGAATATGGGGCAGGTTACTGGGAGGTGGGAAAAGAGATCAGGTGAATGGGAAAATGTGCATATTGCCACAAATTTTTGTACAATTTTCTAATGCAACTCATTTTCTCTAAAATTGTATCAAAACAATTTTTAACATTATAGAGATGATAATCACTAATCTCACCATTGCTATCATGTCAAAACACATGTAGGAAATACAAAAATAAAGGAAAATGTGCTACAAGATTACTAGAAGGGCACTGACTTTATAATAAACACAGTGCTTGATTTTACCAGCCCCATGCTGGAGAAAAAGACTCAGGTCCTCAGAGGCTTGCCTACTGGCCTGTTACATGAGGCGAATACATTTCTCCTTCTAGGATGCACAAGGATATAAAAGTAAATATGTAAAAGAAAAGCAGAAGGCCTTCAGAAGTTGGAGCTCAAAATACAACTTGCCCCTACATTACCTAAAAAAGGGGAACTACCATTTGTATTCTGGCTTACAAATAACAGGTTTTCTTTAAGGGCCTCACAGGTTTTAATTTTGATTTAGAGCTCACCATATACTATTCTGGGTGAAGAAATGAAACAGGGATACATTAAATATAAAGGATACTGTGTTTCCTTTTTGCAGATGAACAATGTGAAACCACAAGATAAGATAATATGCTGGAAAATAACTTCTAGCTTCCTAACCATGCAATGTGAAACCTGCTTGTTGACCAAGTACATTGAGGTCTGTGCTATGCATCACCACATTGCCATTATCCACTATACTGAAGAACCCTGGGATTGATATACTGAAATAGTATATGATGCAAGAGTGTAGGGAAAGGCTTTCTGTTATTGGTTTTGTGTTGTATTGTGGAGCGGGCCTGTTTTTTGTCCTGCCGCCTGGTTAGCTTAACCCAAAATAATCACACGGAGATCTGTATTAATTAAATTGCTGCCTGGCCCATTATCTCCAGCCCCTTATTGCCTAACTCTCACATATTAGTTTAACCCATCTCCATTAATGCATATTGCCACTTTACTGTGGCTTATCGGCATGAGTCTAACCAGTGTTTGTCTCAGAGAGGAGAACCATGGTGACTGCCACACTGCCTTCTTCCTCCCAGAATCCTGTTCTGTCTTGCCCGCCTGCCTGAGTTTGCCCTATCAACTAGGCCAAGGCAGTCTCTTTATTTAACCAATGAGAGTAACACATAGACAGAAGATCCTCCTATACCATTTTTGCTATTCTCCTAGACATAGGCACTAACTTATTTAAAAACCTATTGTATTGATACAAATAAGCCCTATTTTCCAAATTTTGTATTATTTTGACAGATAGCTAAAAGCATACATACTTAAAGTTTTCTCCTCCCCTGCCTGCCCCCAAAATAGCTCCCTTTACAAACCTCTGGGAGACACCCACCATGAGTTCTCCAGAGATATGAGTCAGGTTGATGCCTTGCCATTTGATATAGAAGACAAAAGACACACAGGTTTAAGATTGACATTGCTTGAGAATTCAACCATGTTATCTACAACATACTTGTACTTCATAATGACAGAAGAAATTCAAATGACTTTTGAAGAAACTTGAGATTTTTCTGGTATTATATTCAGTTTCTTAGGAATTCAGAATCTGAATAATTTCTTTACTTGATAAAGGCAACCAGTCTTGACACTGAGGAATCTTCATAGCAACTATCTCCATTTCAAATACACGCTAGAAAAACCAATAATCATATAACATTTTAATAAAGTTTGAAATATAATAACACAATCTTAATTTATTCATATTTCTGTATCTAAAGTCATTCTGCAATAGTAAGAAAGAGTAAGTATAAAAGATTAAAGGCCAAAAAATGAGACTTGAATGATGTTGTAGATTATAAAAAGAATGTTAAGCTTGGAACAACAAAATTTGCAAGAAGATATCTCGATTTTGCCTAAGGAATATGGTAGACTCTTAAGGAATTAGCAATGGAGAACCACACACTGCAGAGTTCCTTTATCAAATCTCTCAAAAGATTAGAGGGCAAAAACTAATAACCACTGTGCTTTCTCATGCTAATATGTGGAATTTTGAGTTGAAATTATTACCTGAATAAAGAAAAGAGACAAGATATTATACTAGGGCATCTAAAGAAAAGCACAAGACTTTGAATGAGCATATAACAGGAGCAGAAGGTGTGGTATGGTTGCTGTTGGTAGAGAAGGGGCATTCTACGTCTACTCATGAAACAGGTTTAGCTTGGAAATGCAGGAATGTGTCAACTGATCTTTCCTTGCCAGCCTACGTCTGAAAAACTGTGCTGCTAGATGTGGCACCTTCACTTGGATGGAAGTAGAATTTCCTTTTTTAAAGGACAAAGAAGAAAAAGAAGGAAGGAAAGAATGGAAAAGAAAAGGAAAGAACAGAAGATGGATGGAACTCCAAGCATTTGGTCTAAAAACAGGAAGGCTAGAGAGAGGTAGTTTAAAAGACACTGTCTTTAATAACTAAGAACTTCCATGTTTATCTTGTGAATCACATTTTTAGAATATAAAACTGTTTCATTAGCAGTCACTTTATTAACAGGGAGGAAATGGTAGGCATAGAATGGGTAGGCAGATCACAACTTCACAAAACCAAGATGACAGTATGGTTTTAGTCTCCGAGTTAAGGTCAATTGCTTCTTAAAGGTGGGTAATCATGAGGGGTGGGGCAAGTGTATCGTGGAAGCACTTCCTTAATCCTTTGTCTCAGAAAAGAATCTACATTATAGTAAAATACACTAAATCAGCAGGTTTTTAAATATTTTTAAGTGTATAAAGAGACATCTTAAGCCACTAAGTAAAATATCTAGTGGCAGGAATGTGTTACATCATGTAGAGTCATTGGCCAAAGCAGTCCCATAGGTTCTGCAAAACTTCACCAAAGCTCCCCATAACATGAATAAAACCCATTGCTAAAGACACACTTACTATGCCCAACTAGAATCTTTACAGAAAGTATTTTACATGCTACTGGAGGAGAAAAGTAATCATCACTATCACACAGGTACAAACCTCATGGCCTACAATTACAATCTGCCTGTAAAATTGTGGCACCAATGTTGTGAAGAAACCACTAACCACTTTTTGATTGCATTTAAAGCTCATACCTTGAAATGAAACCAATACCCAAGACTAGATAGGCAATAGGCCTAAGGAAAACACCCATGACTCTTATTCTGCTAAAGTGACATAGCAATAAAATGACTCCTAATAAGGTATTGCTATACCAACAGGCCAGAACATTGCTCAACCATCATCAGATAAAGTTCTTGCAGTACACGGAAATTAACAATGTGCCGAGAATGAGAGACTTTGGAGTACTAAGCCCTAAGTGAGATAGACGTCTTTATCAAACCCCTCCTCTAAAAGCACAAGGACCTCCTATGCAGAAGAGGACAGAAAAAGACTGTAAGTGCCAGAGATGGCGAATGCCTCCAAGGAAATACAGTCCTCTAGTCAAAGAGGATGGATGAGCATAAACTCACAGAGACTGTCATAAAACATACAAGTCCCATACAGTTCAAAACAGACTATCACCACGACCACCACCACTCTGCAATGAGAAGGAGAGGCAGACACAAACTCCATGCTCACCAAGGAGATACAGTGTTACCTTCTGGAGAAGGGAAAATCAGTTCTCTCTAGTGTATCACTGGCTGCATCAACCACACTCCAGGGCAGGCCTCATGGCTAGGAGCAGTTGGTCAAAATAAAATGGAACCCATGTGATTTTTTTTTTTGTGGAATTTTTTTGCTTTGTTTGGATATTCCTATCTTATTAGTTTTCTTGTTTAGTTTGTCTATTTTGTTTTTTTGTTTACTGAGCGAGTATATACAATTAGGAGGATAGGGATTTGGGGGGGTAGGATCTGGGATAAATTGAAGGAAGGGACGTATATGATCAAAATATATTACATAAAAATTTTAAAATAAAAATTAATAAAATGAAACTTTTTACTTCCCCTTACAGGTTCTGAGACCTTTCACTTCAGGGAGAGTTACATGTGCTGACTGTTAATCTCTCTCCATCACCTTACTTCAAGCCTACCTATGTTTTAGGTATTCCGCACTATTCCATGGTTAACCTGGGACTGCAGTCTTCTTTTCTTGTAATCTTTTATAGACTCAGATGTGAAATCTTGCTCTAGTACATACATTCTTGCCAAGTGACTTTCTAGTTCAAAAGCCTTCAACCATGTACCATAAACTCCAGGAAAAAGGCTGAAACTAATTAATGTACATCTTCAAATCCTCTATTACATGATCTCAATTGGTGCTGTCAGCTTTATTACAGTCACCATTCCTTAATCTTTTGTACTACCCATTATTTAAGGATGGTCTATTCTTCCAGCTATGGAATGGCCTTCCTCATTTTACTATACCATATCAATGCTAATTCCCAAGCTGTAGGCTCATCATTCTTTACCTCTCTACCCTTTCTTTGTCGTGTTTCCCCATGGAACACATTCGCTTCTCTCCCACTCGTTACCTTATAGCTTACAGAATACTTTGGTTTTATACATATATGCTCCAGTAAGGGTCGGGCAGCATACCAAAAGTATATAAGAAGGGACTAAATCAGAGGCCAAGATATCTGTAGACATAAGTAAGCAGCAAACATCAGAAACATTCTCCTTGCTCTTTCTCTTGCTCAACCCCTTCCTGCCCCACCTATTTCCCTGTCAATTCTGATAAACAAAAGTGAGCCATGTCCTAAATTTAAGAAGAGACAGAGAAAGGAGGACTGTTGAGTTATATACACTTTCTCACTAGTCAATGATGAGGGGTAGAGATAATTATCAGAGGCAACTATGAAAGATTTTGTATAGAAAAACGAAGTGTGGATTAATTGCTTATTAGAACAAAATACCACTTTCAAAAATTTCCAGAATTGTAGTTTTCGGAGATGAAGCAAAGTTCATGAATAATTCAGTACAAATAAGATAGGCAACGTTAACTACCTCAAGTCCCTTACTTTTCAGGAGGAAACTGAATTTGAGATCCATGTTAGCCTTTAAAAAATGTACTTACACTATGACATACTGAATTTAAACACCCATATTCACTAGTAGAGGAAAGGATATTTCCCTGGCAGTGCCGTCCCAACTCGGTAGTCGGTATAGCTCTTGCTCGGGTGGAAGTTGAAAATAAAGAGGAGTCCTGCTCTCTCAAAGGTGATGGTCTTATTCCCTTCGTGTTTTTCGCTCACATAGGCCTGCAAGAATGAACACATTACATTTAAATCACTCTGAGATGCTGCTGCAAGGAAACCATTTCCAAAAGGCTCATTTTATTCTTAATATGTGCTGTTCATTATTATTACAAAATGAAATCCCTGATCTCTATACTTTTGCATGTCACAATTTGCCAAATAATATCAAAAAACAGCTTAAAGACTATAAGAATGCCACTGTTCCACCGTGCGAGCACACCTAGAGGATCAGTGTTGTGGATAAGTCTGAAGTAAAAGCCAAACCGAAACAAACAAACAAACATGGCATTTCCAGTATATACTATTTGTGTATATTAGGCTTAAGTGTATTTTCCTAAGACTCTGCTTTAGTACCCAGATTAATGAGGTAACAGAAATAAAATTATTTTTCAAATTTACTATAAGGTTATATCCAGCTTCAAAATTATAGTTATTCTAAAAATCATACATTTTTACATAACTCTGCAGAGACTCAACGGCAACCCAAAGTCCACTGCAATATGCCAGGGATATTTCTTAATAATATGAAAAGGTCTAAAAATAAATTACATCTGCACTCTCCCTGATTTCTGTTTACAGCTAGCTTGGAGAGCCTTTGCATCTTCGGCTCCACTTTGCCCCAACTCTAGTGTTGGAGATTTATTGCCATGTTTATCAGCATCATCTCTCCTGGTAATTTAGCAGGGAGAACTACAGCTCCAGAGTAAACAGTGTGCCTTTTGGTATTCAACTTTGTTCCTCCTGAAAAAAGGAGCATCATTTTGCTCTTTCTTCTGGAAATGGCATCTCTAATAAACATGAGCAGGGCTGCATATCAGGGAACCAGTCTTACTGAATATACAAATACCTTTGTTCAGTCACTAAACAAGCAAACCATAGACACTAAGGTGAAAACACATCACCAGGAATTTCAAACAGTATCAGTAGAAAGTAAATGGATTATAACTAACACATACTATATGCTAATTTTTGCAAGAGGAAACTAAAAGCCTGTATAAAATTTGCACCTGTTAATTACATTTTCTCAAACATACTGAAAACTGAGTCTTTAATTCCAAAGAGAGTTCAGACTCATGCAAAATACAGCACAGCACGCAGGTATAAACGGCATCTATTGGAATGACAAGCTAGAGACCAGTTAAGAAGGGGAAACAGGAATAAAAAAAAAAATCTAGGTGTTGTCAAAGTCGTTTTTTTATGACAGCATAATTATTTACACAAAGGAAAACCAGTCAAAACAATTAAGATGTTGCTGCAGCAATTTCCAAAATGGGTTTCATGCAGAGTGTCTGCCATTTATTTTTAACCAACTGAAATGAAAATTATTAAATTTAAACAACAACAACAACCAACTAACCAGGAAGCTAAGCAGGGCAGTATGCTTACCATTTTCATTATCTATTGGAGAGACTCCTGTGACATGTTTTGACAACTCCAGTACATTACAGGGCACTACACACTGAATAATGAAGCGCCGCTCAGAAGGTCTGCATGCAGATTTAAAACGCTTGCCATTCTAGGCATGCCCAGCACTGGTGACTAAAACATCACATTCAGAGTAAAGAGCTTACCTGTGGAGCTGAAAGCCAACCACATCTTTCCTCCAATCTATTCATATCTCTGTCAAAGTTATTTAGGAACTTATAGCGAAGAAGGTCGTCATCAGTTAAATGAAACTGCCTTCTGGCATAATGGTAACTCTCATTATTCCCTTTCCTTGGGAAGTCTAACCACTCAGGATGGCCAAATTCATTACCTGTATTCAAACAAACAGGAAGGTTTGAAAGTTTAAAAATGAGGTAGAAACAGTAGCATTTATTACTAAGAGAACTCCATAATTACCTATTTTCAAAGTTATTTAAAAATCAATTTAGAGTCTAATTTACTAGAGCGGCATCTTGTGGACAACGTAGGTGTCTTCTTTACAAACAGAAAGTTCCAGGCCTCGGGAGAAGTACTCACGGACTAAGAGTGCCTGCTGTGCAGTCGTGAGTTTGTGAGTTCAAATCTCTCACATCTACACAAAAAAGCCAAGCATGGCTGCATATGCTATAACCCTGGCATCACCGGGTGAATATAGGCAGATAATTATAGCACAGTGGAAAGCCAGTGTGGCCAAATTGGAGTGCTTTTGCTTGGATGACAATCCATGACTCAAGGCAGTAAGGAAGAGGGCAAGAGAGAAAGACACTTGATTCTCTCCTTCTGCCCTCATTTGTGTACACATAGGCACAAAGAGGCATATGCTCACATGCATCACACACATACACACCATACCACAACCATACCACCACCAACATCAAAGTTAAACAAAGCAATACAAAACAGAAAATATCACATTTAGTCTCTGAAGTGCCATGCTCCATCTTCAGCTGATTAAGGATCTTCCTACCACACTACCACATGCACACATGTTACAAATGTCCTGTGTCTATCTAAGCTATCACTAGTATTATTAATTGTCCGTATTCCTTTCTCAGGTTTCCTGGTTACTTTAGACATATATCTATAATTTGGTTCATGTGTAGTGTGTACAACTGAGACACTTGGGTGGGAATTCATTTAAATATGATTTTTGTTATAATGATGAAAAGCAGAAGCCAAATGCAATTCAAAATTATCTACCATGGAATTGCATTACGTAGTAAACTTTGCCAAGAGACTGTGCAGTTTTCAATTGGCATTTTCAAGTCAAGACTCATAATAACAAAAATTTCATAAAAACTAAACTATCTGCAAGCAGTTCACTAAATTCTAATATTTCACTCTAAATGAAAATATTTCTTATGATGTGTACATAGTGCTTGAGAGCAAAGACAGGTTTCTGCCTCTGTGAACCTACACTGATTTTAAGATGCTTACTGAAGCAAGGGGCCCCTTTGTGCTACACTGAGAATCTTCCTTCAGAAAGAGTAAATGGCAGTGGAGAACTCAGCCACAAATGGGCATGTATACCATACCTTCCACCAAGGCTCAAGGACCATCTCAGAAGAGGGAACAGAAAAATCGGAACAATCAGAGGTCAGGAAGAACTGGAGAGAATCACTCTATTCTGGACATGACTAGACTACTGCGCTCGAACTTGAAATCCATGTAGGATGAAACAATTGAAATAGTATGGAGAGAGAAGCATTCATGAGCCTTTACTCTCTAGCGGAGGTAAGGAAATGCGATGGTATCCTGGGAGGGAGAACCTGTTTTTCTTTAAAGGTATGGCCTTAAGCTATAGGGAATGGCCCCATATCTAGGAATACATGTGATGCCCAAATTGGACCCATTGGTCATTTAAAATAAATTCTGGACAAATATTTAGTGTCATAACCCAAATGAGATTTTTGTATTCATCGTAATTTTCATTTAATATGTTATCAAATATAAATTCAGTTACTTAAAATACAAACTAATAGGTATATATATTTAATACAGAACATGAAATTAAATTTCTAATAGGAAAATAGAATGCCATGATATGATAAAACTCTTATTAAGTCGTTACATATTGATCTCTATTAGATTCACAGAGGCCTTTTAAAAATTCTTCCCTAGAGAGGCATCTTTTTAAATCAGAAGGACCAGAAAGCTGCACAACAACAATCACAACAAAAGTAGAAAAACTGGACCAGTGGCTACAGACAGAAAACATTGTACAGCGTGGCTGTTCATGCTATTACAGTTGTAAATGAGCTGACCTGCAGCAAATTAAGTTTAATGTAGGCAAACCCAACATCAAATTTCATTTCTTGGTTCAAAGCCATAAACACAAGTGCAAAATGAATGGAAGTAAATCACGTGAAGACTCTGAAGGTGACCTTGGAATAGCAGCCAGCCATTCTCAGGCTGAACTACGAACCCTGAAAAGAGCCTGTTAGGAGCTCTCGGCTCACACACCTAATGAAGAAAAATACTATTATTACAAAAAGTTAAAAAAATGTTCTCCTCAGTTGTGGTCTACAAATTATTTAGGAAATATGGTACTACTCGAGACAGTACAGTGAAATATGACCATCGAAATGAGCTGATAACTAAGGGCTGCTGTATATTAAAAATGATCAGAAACCTATGTATTTTTACCATGTCCAAGAAGATGGAATTTCTTTTAGTATAGACAGCTCTGTGGACTGGGAACAATTCAGTCTGCATAAGCATTTAAAATTAACAAAATGGAAAATGCTGTTCTAAATCACATATAAATACTATGTATGCATTCCATGTTATTTCTATATGCACTTTGACTAATTTGATAGGTACTCAAAACCTGGGCTCATCAGCTTCTGGATGCCTCTCTGGTATCCTATGGAACATATCCTATGTGTATTTATATATATTCCTATATATATATAAATGCAAAGGTTTGCTTTATACTTGCTAGGCATCTTAGCCTTTAATGGATTTGAGAAAGATATACTCTATTTGGATCTTTTGGAATTAGGAAAATGGATCACAAGGACGAATTTCTAAGCAACATAAAAAAGAAATTATGAAGAAGAGCAGTTTTTTTTTCTCATGGTTTATTTTTTTTTATATTTAAAAATTTCCATCTCCTTCCCTCCTCCTCCCCCCTCCCTCCGCTCCTCCTCCCCCTTCCCTCCCCTCCTTCTCCCCCTTCCCTCCCCTTCCCTCCACCCATACCTCCCCTCCCTCCCTCTCAAGGCCAAGGAGCCATCAGGGTTCCCCACTCTATGCTAAGTCCAAGGATCATGCAACCAAACCCGTCTCTCTGAATGTGGCCAACAGCGGGGGCTGACTGAGAAGCAAAGGACAATGGCGCTGGGCTCTGATTCTTCTGCATGGACGGGCTCTGTGGGAGCCTTCTCAGCTTGGTTGATCACCTTCCTGGACCTGGGGGGAGTTGGGAGGACCTTGGACTTAGCAAAGAGCAGTTTTTAAAACTGCTGGTTGTTTATCCCAACAGATTAAGAGGCTAAGAAAAGTCACATTGGAAATTCCCCTCGGACCCTGAGGCAATGACAAGGACACTTGAGAACACTACTTCTGAGTCCAGATAGGCATTACAAGTAACCAGGCACTTACCAACAAAGCATCTTGAGGCTCATTAAGTTATGATAATGATCAGTAGTGCAACATACAGAATGCTACCAAATTCAAAATGATGGGAAGAGGACAATCTTTGGGCTCTCACTTGGGACAACTTGTAAGAAAATTCACAGTTCATACCATCCATGATTCCCTGAGTTCAACAGGCTAGCCAAATTGAGTGCTTTCAGAAAAGAGAAGGCTGACATATTTGGCCAACCAACTTTCGAACACCAGGAAGCAGGTGAGTAATGCTGCTATGGTTAATGACTCTAGTAAATTCTACAAAGTTCTTTCTCTTCCTTTCCATTTCCTCTGTACACTTTCCCATTCACGTCTAGTTAATTGTGAAAAACCTCTAAGCGCAAAATTCCTATTGGGAGTCCTTTCTCTATAATTAATTTTTTTTCTGTTTGATGTAAAGGTCCAAGCTATAAATTGACAAGAAGCCAGCTGGTAGAGTGATGAAATTCAAGACAATATAACTAACAAAAAGCTCCAGCTCTGTTAGCTGAACATTTTGATTAGCAGGCTTGTGTATTTTGTTCTCTGAACTGCAATGCATACTAATTTTACCTAGGAATTAATTAAAGTCTACCATGGTCTCCATGCTGTGGATGTTATATAAGTCTGTGTTGTTCCTAAGTTTATGTATACATGAAAATAATGCACAGTTCTAATGAAATAGGGAAAAAAAGAAGCCCTTCCAATTCTATGCTTAACTGTACTGAGAACTAACTTTTAAAGAAGTCCTCTGTTTTAAATCACTTTATATTTTACACCTGTGATGAGTGTGTTCTTAACAAAGCAAAGAATGCAGGATAAAATAATTTTCCAAATCGGGAACTGATAGTTTCTGGTTTAGAAAAATTAGACTTGCAGTCACTAACCTCCCTTTCTGACACAGATGTGTATGGTTGTGTGTGCTGCCTACATCTCAAGGTTCATTTTAGTTCTATACTGGTCATGTGCAAAATTCTAATAGATGATGACATTTTTAATACTGCTTATAAGCATATGTAGCATGTCCAAGTATCACCCCTCCCTTATAGAACCTATAATCTAAAGAGGGAGAAAAGACACAAGAGAGTGTCAAAGAGACAGAAAGGATCAATGTGAGCTATTATAACAAAAAGAGTGGGGAAGAATGGAAGAATAAAAGATTCCCCTGCCTTCAACCAGACTCTGGTTTGGTAGCATTGGGGGTTAGAATAAGACTATTCTAACACTCAACTTATATAAGCAAAGGAAGGCAGTCAGTCTTCATAAGTAATCTCAGAATTGTAGAAAATTACTTTTGTTATGAAGGAGCCCACATCTCTGTGTACCAGGCCCAGGAATGGCCTGGGAAAACATAAAGTAACAGACTTCTGGGGTGTACTGTATATGGGCTTGGAAGGATCCATGTATCCCGGTGGTGGACTTGGATATAATAAGGCACAAACTGAGAAACTCAGTTTCTTGTAGAGAAGACAAACACCTGGGATAGAAATGCAATACCCAGAGTGTCAGAAGGAAAGCCAGAGCAAGTGGGAAATGGATGGCTGAATGCAGGGAAGAAGGACATCCCAGGGGAAAAGATGTCAGCCATGCAAGCAGTACAGCAGCCATACAAGTGGAGCTAAATCTCATGTACAAGAGTAATTTAGTAACATCAGAAGACATGGATGAATGGAAAGGACGTTGATATATCTGAGAATACATCTGAATTACTGACAAGTGAATCAAGAAAATACCTGTGCTAAGCTTTCTATTTTCTTTATTTCAAGATATGCTGACAGGGAGAATTTAAATAAGTACCTGACCGAGAAGGCCATTCCCAATGATGGCCAGGAATTCATGTTCACATGCTCTCTATTTTACACATTAGAATAAAAAAAGAGACTAGTACACACTATTTAGTGTTCTCAAGAATGCTATGAAAAATATAAAAACTAATTGCATAACAGATGAAAAATTCTAGCTCTTCATCCTCTTAATTACAAGGCATGGTGATGTTTGTTCTCTTGCACCATATAAGGGCAGAGTAGCGACACATCTCCATGACAGTGATGCTAGTGGAGGTGTTAAGGCCCAGTGGTGCAGTGATGGATGCCAGGCATATGGTAGCAAGGCAGTTCCATTCTGTTTCTCTGTCCCAGTTCTTACTGTCTACTCCTGACCAGTTATGCATAAGAAGAATGGAAAGGATTGTTGAGTGATCTGTGGCCATTTGGAAGACCATTTTTAATTCAAACTATTTGCGGGTTTGCTCAAATCCATGAGTGAGGTACATGCCAGTAGACAAAGTAAATGCTCAGGTTAAGTGCCTGGGTCTGAAGGTTGTCAAATCAAAATGAGCTAACAAAACAGCAAAAACTTTACCATCAGTGCCTGCTCATGAGTACAAAATGAGATTATACTACGTACAGATGCAGCAGAATGAACATAGACATGCCGACATGCTTACAAACAAGTAGTTGTTGAAATGCTAAACATATAACTATTAATAGTGAAGAGTAATTATATAATTTCTAATACCTTTACTTACCAAATGGAAAACAATTCTATTACAAGAAAAGTATGGTATTTAAAATTATTAAAATATTAAAAATTGAATAATTTTAATAATATTAAAATATTACAAGCAATTGTAATATTCCAAGTGCCTCCTACATACATATGTGCTACAATAGCATTTACCTGAAATCTAACAAAAATTATTCAATACAGAAACCATTCCCATTTTCAAATATTTCAGAAAAGTAATTAATGTTACTTTCCAAAGCCATTCAAGCATAAAGCATCCAGGCTAGTATTCAGATTTGATGTCTGTGTTCTAGCCATTGTATTCAGCCCCAGTTCTTGTTTCAAACAATATGAATATAAAGCCTCTATGACTGTGCAGTGTTAGGAAAGACAGGGGACAAGAGCTGTAAATAAAGCATATTTTGAATAAAGCATATTTATTACTGACTTGTGCTTCCTTTGTATTTTGCATGTTATACTATTGTTGCTGTTAATATTCTACGTTACAGCTGGTTAGTCTCCAAAAACTTCTATTTGCTCTGGTCTGTAGTGCTGGGGATGGCACCTAGCACTATGTACACATAAGCATACACACAAGTACCCTTTTACTGAGCTCTACCTGAAGTCCAGTTTGCCTTTATCAAAATCCTGCACAAGGCTTCAGTGCTTCCCTTTGGCTTACACTGCCATTTGCCTTTTTGTTTGTTTTCCCTTTACTGAACAATTAATTACTTAAATAGTATAATGCCATAGTTTTACTTTTCCTATCAGACAGGAGGCAGACCCTCCATATTTAGATATATTATCTCTACTATCTAATGGAATAGAAAGTATGGAATGCACATTCAATGATTTATTAAGTTTATGATAAATTTCTTTAAAGTGGACTGTGTCTGCTTCCGTTAGGAGACTACTTTGAACAGCAATTGTCAATTGATCTTTTAGAGTACTCGGTTTGAGGCAAAGAGACTCATATAATAAATGTCTACAACAGTTAATTATTGCATAGTTGCATTTTATAAAAATATATAAGAAGAATACCAGGAAGCAACAAAGGAGTGTGTATAAACGTAAGTACATCTGCAGTCTCAGGAGGGGGACAGTGATAAAATCACCACAACTTGCTTCTCAGTGGCCAGCATTCTACTTCACAATGGTGTATCTCCACAAGACAGGGTTTCAGATACTCTTGAGGCTATTTAAACTCCTTCTGCATGGTGTTTAGGATGCATTTTAAAAACTCGAGCTCGATTGAAATATAATAAAACCAAAGATTAAACAACAAACACAGCAAATGAAAATGAATTAGGTAATATTTTTATGCAAACAGAATGCTTTAAGAATCACTTACACTTTTTAATATAAAGATTGGCAGCAACTGGAAAGGGATTCTCTGCCATATTTTAAACATATTTTACATTGCACAGTTGAAGACTACTGGGAGACAATAAGCCATGCAAAGAAAAACAATAGGGATAGAAGCAAGAGGTTACTATGAAACTTTCTGAATTCCAAATGTTTGCAGTTAAGTACAAAGCGCCTTAGGCAAGCTTCTCTCAAGGTCTCCAGGAAGAAGGAGGTTTGATTATGTGGCATGTGAATAAGGCACCTCAGGAAAGACTCTATTAGGTGAGATAGGATCCAGGAAATGGGGAATCATAAAAACAAGACAAATTGGCTGATTGAAAGATAACACACATGCACTCTCTCTCTCTGTCTCTCTCTCTCTCTCTCTCTCTCTCTCTCTCTCTCTCTCTCTCTCTCTCTCTCTCTCTCTCTCACACACACACACACACACAGTCAGAGATGGGAGACGACTGCTGTTTTATGGCTATTACAACTTCGGTGTTAGCTCAAGGGATTAAAAGTGAATCACATTGTGCCCATAAGGATGATATCCTACCACCAAGTCACCATCGCATCTCTGTGATCACATCAGCAAAGGAGATTAACAACTCCCCTACCCAACTAACCTTGTAATACTGTGCAGTGCCATACAAAAACAGAGTGGGTGGGGGAAGGCTGGAAAGAAAATATTTCTTTAAGAGCCACCACTTGTTTAACTGAATCCTGATATCACTTCAAGGTGGAAGAATGCTTCTCTAAGAATCTCAGGATTTTTCGTGCTGAAGCTTGGCTAGCTTCCCTCATGGCCCCTCATTTGCAGTCAGTGTTCCTATTACAGACTTTACTACCTGATCCTAACATAAGCAATCGACTGGCATCAGTTTGCCTTTCATTGACATTTACAAGGTCCCCTGGCTGACAGCAGCTAGTTTTAGCCTTGTTTATGTATCAGCTCTTGCTTCATTTGAGGTTGGAAATGCCAAAAGAAGTAAGAAGAAAGTTCCAAACAACAGAGCAACTGTGAACTGTGTGACACTTCTTCCCCTAATGAAAGGCCCTTACTTCAGATATTGCCCTTTACAGAAGTCCTTTAAG
Organism: Arvicola amphibius; assembly: GCF_903992535.2. Taxonomy (NCBI): domain Eukaryota; kingdom Metazoa; phylum Chordata; class Mammalia; order Rodentia; family Cricetidae; genus Arvicola; species Arvicola amphibius. Next base: position 26,015,721 of record NC_052056.1, read on the forward strand.
ATTTTATTTTAACAAAATATGACTTCATGAACTGGTGTATCAACCAGGTCTGAAGGCTATTATAACGTGAGACTGAAAATCACAGCAACAAACTTAACATTCTCAAGGTAATTGCACTGAAAGCATCCCACATAAATCTCCCTGAGAGGTGAACACAGCATGTATGGAAACAAAGACCACTCTTCTCCACTTGGATAAACCACAACATCTTCACCAATGTACTTTCATAAAGAACAACAGTGTAAAATCAAACATCAACTGCTATAACTGGTACCTTCGTTGGTGCTGGTTTTAGCTTTGACAAAAGCTAGCCAGTTACTTAAACTGTGCTAGTGATTTCTACTCAAGTAACTGAGGATTTGTTGTTGCCATTTTTTCTTTATTCCTAGTACATAGGACCAGCACCCAATAGACAAGATGATGGATATGTACCTATTCACGGCCCACAAATCCGAATTCAGTGTCTCCTCGCAGTATGTTTAGTGGCAACTTCCAATTATACAGCCTTGAAATTTTATTCACCAATACCCAGGTTAGATATTGTCTCCCACAACTGAGATACAGGTATTGTTCTGATAGAAAACTTATTTTTCCTTTTCTAGTTGGAAAAATTACTTTCTCTACAAAGATTTTTCCTAGCCTGCATTTCCTAGCCTCACACTAAGTTTTGTCTAATGATGAGTAAGTAGAATTGAGAATCTTCCACAGAGAACCTTGTTCCTCTTCTTTCTCCCCTGTGTACACAAATGTCTTGAAACTTAAACCTGATTATATAGGCAGGGCTATATTTCATCTTTGCGTTTGGTAGCCTCTAATGTGAATTACAGTTAAGTGAGTTCACGTAATTGAAGTGACCACATACCTGCTATGATACACATCTAAATACACTTTCATGATTCTGATTATGGAATGGGACACTTGAAATGAAGTATGATAAAATCACAGATCAAACTTGATATTAAATTTTACTAACATTTATTTTATGTAAAATGGCTGTTAAAATTTAAACAACAAGTAGGAATATATTCAGAAGTAAATGTAATAGCAGACTTAAAGAGTAAGGAAATACCAAAGAGATTAATTAATTGAACTAAAAAGAAGCAGTAAACATCCAGACTTGTAGCATATTACAGTAGCTTTCTGAGTACTTCAGAGATTGAAATATGACTGCATTTGTAAAAAGATAAAGAGTGAACATTTTATCAAAGTTTCCTTCAAACTTTTCAAAACTTTACAAAGGATCATTAAATGTGTCAGCTATTTGGGGGTAAAAAGAAACTTTTAGCAATCCAAATGACAGATGTCAAGACTCATGAATATCTAAATATTCAAAATTTGGCAGACATTCTAGACTATCATTAAGTAATATATACATACTTACCTTAATATTACTTCTGAGATCCATTAAAAGAAAAGCCTATGTGAAAAGTTGGAGTTCAGGGTAGGAAGACTAAATGTGGTTTATTTGGATGGGATGCTCCCCATAACCTTAGGCATTTGAATACGTGGTCTGTATTGGTAGCTGTTTGGGCAGGATTAGAGGGTATAATGTTGCTAGAGAAAGTTTACCACAGAGCACAGGTTCTGAGGCTTCAAAAGATTCAGGATATTTCCTGTGTCCTCTCTATTTCCTGCTTACTGTTCAAGATGTGCGCTCTTAGCTTCTCTTACTACTTCAGACTAGCTCCATACACCCATGACTAAGCTCAAACTTCTGGAACCATAAATTCCAAATAAATCCTTCCTTTTGCAACTGACTTTGGACATAGTTTTTTAATCACATCAATAGCAAAGCAATGAGACATGAGAAAACATCTTATTTCACTACCAATTCTATTGTGCCATTTTATGTTGTTTACTGCATTTCTAACATTAAATTTGTATAGTCCCAAGTTAAAGAAAAATGTCTACAAATTTGAAAAATGGAAAAATCAACTATCATACTGTTTGGAATATTATACATATATATATGAAAGATTAGAATATTCAGACTCAGTATAACCTTAATGCCTAGCTTCAGGCTATGTACTTTTTAGTGACATAGTCACTGCAATGGATTGAAGACTTTAAAGCACAGAGTTACACCAAACTCATCACCCACTGAACACTGTAATTAGTATTGTAATGATTCAGCCACACAACATGGCTGACACTTCCAGGTACCAGGGCTAAACATGTGCAGACCAGCACTCAAGCAGAAGTGCCTAGTGGCCCTGGGAATCTTAAAGGACCCTGTGTGACCCACATGCAGCATGGTTGCATCATCTATATATGACAGAGTTGCAAGAGCCCTCATTGCATGCATGAGCTCCATCATCTGTGTGTTGGTGTGACTATCAATATGATATCTTGTCCTCGGGGGTGGTTATTTGGTATTTCGGTTATTAAGAGTGCCCATAGAGGTGGATTTGCTCCACCTTGACCAAAAGTCAGGGATGTCAGGCCTATTCCTGCTTCCTCAAGGATAAAACAGGAGGTTTAACCCAAGGAGTGGCTGCCTACAGGATGTTTGACCTAAGGTGTGGTCTCTGCATGTCCTACCTAAACAGAATACTTAACTTGGGGTATAGTTGCTTGGTCCTTTAGGTATTGAAGAGGCAATCGCTCTGTTTGTTCTTTGTTTCATGTTAAAGCAGTCCTTTGCCTTCTTCCCCCCATTTTGGACTGGAGTATCTAACCATATAGAAAATAAATGCAGGTGAATTCAGTATTCATTGGACTGCCCACCCGACTCTATCCTATGTCTCTGTATTTCTTTTGCATCTCTGTTCTACCTGACTGGCATTTCTAATCCATACACTTCAACCCTGGAACATATGACCCAGTCATGGTTGGACCCCATCAAACTAAAGTTTAGATTTTGAAAGACTGATCTGGAAACTTTTTAAAGAAATGATCTAAGTATAAAATAAGTTACTTTCTAAAAATGGTAAAGGAAGGAAACAATAAAAAAGGCCAAAAATTCTAATGAAACAGCTGCAATATAAGAGTAACAAGAAAACAAGGTGAACGAGACTAGGAAGCCATGGTTAATAGACAAAGTAAGAGAAAAAATATGAGGTGTAAGACCCAGTCAACTAAGCAGGGGATCATGGGCATGGTATAGAGACCTGCAAGCAGTATAACTTTAGAAAGTAGAATGCCCCACATACAGGAACACAGAAGGAGCCCTTAAAAGGTTTGAGAGGTGAATAGAAGACAGGAATGTGGCTTCAGTCCCTTTACTACATGATAGAGATGAATAAACTGGAGAGGAAACAGATACAATATTAACAAGCTCTAGAGATCAGAAAAGTATGCATTTTCAAGCAAGATTTTAATATCTTTGAGAGTTTCTAAGATTAATTTCTAAGTTCTTTATAATTTTCATAATAATTAAAACTAATGAATATCAAACTTAGATTGAAAACCATCAGTTCTAGTCTACTGTTCACGCTACATACTCTAACGACGCTAAGTGAATGCATTTTTGTTTCATTAAATTATGCATTTAAAACAAAAACAGCTTCAGCATCACTTGCCGTCACATTGAAAGAAAATGGTGCACGCTATAAAATATTGTGGCAGAGGTAAGAAAAGAGCATTATTTCCAAGTGTGGTACACCACCAGATTTCGATATGCTATGCAACAGACATATTCACCCCTTTTAAATTAGAACTTAAATTCTTTATCTTCAGTGTTTGCCTTTTGATGTTATGTTTCCTCAGGCAACCCTGGGCCTCATTTATTTCGCAGTAGCTTATATTGACAAGGGAAAAAATAAAAAAGAAAATAGAATAAAACAATTAAGTTGGAAGTAGGCTGATTGTCACTGCAAACTTGTTTTTAATTTTCAAAATAAAAAAAATACTGTATCTTTTAACTTTTAGTTACTTTAGAAATATTTTCAACTGAATAAGACCTTATATTAATATTTGAAAGACATCCTGAACAATCCTCCTTCCCCCCACCACCCGACACACCACCAAGGTCACAGACTTGGAATGTTCTCCTCAAAGTTGGGAAGAGGGACTCCCAGAGGTGATCTAGATGATGATTAAACATGCCATCATTTATGCAGGTTTCTCACATAAAGTGTTTGGTCACTCTTAGCCATACATTCTCTCTTGGCCTTCCACTATTGACAACTGAATCTTCTCCAGAAAGGTTCTCTCAGACATAGCTCCTCTGACCTGGTATTTTGCAGCCTACAGTATCATAAGCAAATCATCTCTGTCTCTATGCTGTATAAATTACTCAGTGCCAGGATGATTATTACAACAACAACACAGAAACTGAAAACAAACACCAGTGTAAGGAAGGATATGAGAATAATTTCCTATTTCATCTAATAGTTCTTTTATGTACATGGAATGGGTGAACCAGAAAAAATTCTTACCACTCTCCTAAAAGACAAAACCTACACATGAAGCTAGAAAGCTGAAACAATTATTCTTGCAGAACTCGTTTGTGTGCAGAATCTAACAAGCAATCTTTGAGATGAGGACAGAAAGATAAATACAAGCAATGCAGTGGTTTGCAACTTTTTATACATTACATGTCCGTTGCTTATCTCTCAAACCAGTGTGTCTTTCCAGACATTTTTAGCTCATTCCTTCCACTCCATGAAATGTTACTATTATGTATATATTACATATATTTATATGTTCTGGCAGTCTGAAAGGATTATACTCCCCCTAAGAATAAAATACTATATTCAAGTGGGATACTGTCACTTCCAGGGAAATTGAATCATTATGGTATGTTTAGGAAACCATGAAGATATTCAGACTGCTAAAATTAGGTGCACATTCTGTAGCGTTTACAAGAAGGGTCACTGCTTATATATCTTCAGAAAGTATATAAAGGGAATGCCACATCCAGCTTTCTGCAGCAGCTCCCAGGAAATCTGGGTCAGTGAATACCTGGACTGTTAGCAACCAAAATTGTGACTTTCTAACTTTGCAAACATAAGAACAGATTCAACTATTCTTATGTTTCTTGTTAGCATTTATTTGACCTTTTAAAGTAGAAGAGCCTGCACATAGGAGTGATGCTATGGGAATATCCTTCTGCACACTGTGAAAATGTGTTGCTCTCATTCTTAACAAAAAGCTGATTAGTTGATAGCTAGGTAGGACTTTGTTTTCAGAGACAATGCTGGGAAGAAGGAGAGAGTTGGAGAAATCACAAATGAGACACAGAGAGATTCACAATGAACTTGCTGTGTTAAAAGAAGGATATATAGGAGATAAGGGTTAATTTAAAATGCAAGAGTTAGCTAGGAACCGGCCTGTTCTATTGGCTGAATGTTTATAATTAATAATTACTCTCTGAATGGTTATTTGGGAACAGTTGCTGAGACACAGAGAAATTGCCTACAGGACGCATACATATGGGGATGTGGGAAAGCGGGAAGACTGACTTTCTTATGTCAGAAGCTTCCAGAAAACTTTTGATTTATTAAATAGTATGCCTTTAAAAAGTCAATAACTTAGTCTTTAAGATATTCCTAGGATGAATGAGAATTATTTTTCAGTAGGTAACCATTAAATTTGTCTACTATATCATAATTTTACAGTCTATAGTTAGGCATAAAACCAGCTGATCCTTAAATGTTAAGTGTGTATCAATTCTACATAATTAAAAGAAAAGAAAAAAGGCAAAAATATAAATTGTGAAGTTAATTACAGTAAACTATCTCTTAAATGACAGAGGGGAAATGATATTTTTATTAAGCCATAGATAATATATTAGAAGAAACCAAGGTATCCATTGCTTTGTTGCCTAGAGCAACTGTCCTTAAAGCTGAACCATGCAGTGGGAGGAAAGCCCACACAGGTAATAATGTGCCAATTTCCCAGGAAACTGGTGTGTCTTTTAAATACAGTATTAAATTTAAATCACGACTCACATAACTTTTAAAAATCTTTGTACAAACCATGAAAATACTTTGAAAAAATTGTTTTTTTAAGTTCTTAAACTTTAAGTTTTATCATCTTTTTATTTCAACATGGTCACATGTAGTGATGGGGCAGTGGGCAGGCCTGCTTTTCATCCCGCCACCCGGCTCCCACACCGCTAGCTTTACATCCGAAATAACAACACACAAATTGTATTCTTTTAAACACTGCCTGGCCATTAGTTTCAGCCTCTTACTCACATCTTGACTAACCCATATCGAATAATCTGTGTAACTCCATGAATGGTGTCTTACCAGGAAAGATTCAGCACATCTGACCTGGTGGCTGGCTTCATCGCATCTCTTTCCCTGAGGAGAGGCACAGCAGTCTGCCCCAAAGAGGAGAGGCGGGGCAACTGTCTGAGCCATCTACCTCACTTTTTCCTGTTCTGTCTACTCCACCCAAGGGCTGGCCAAGGCAGTTTCTTTATTAAAACAGAAGACCTTCCCACATCATTTCCCCCTTTTTTTAACTGCAAGAACTTTAACTTTTAGCCTGCATGTATTTTTAACTCACTGTAAAACATTTAGAGGTTTTCTTTGTCTTTGAATCTCTCTTTACTGTATATCTCTCTTTTTCTGACCACACGAGTCTTTAATTTACCAAGCAATAGAGGTAGGATCAAAGCCATGACTTTGGTGGCTGGATCCAGCCCATTCCTTAGCTTTCCAGCCTCTGGCAGAGGTACTGGCTGTAGCCATGTTTATCACCACAACTCTGTGGTGGTTCAAGGTCCCTGCCAGCAAGCAAGCTGCAACAATGTCAAACAACAATCAAAAGCTCCATAGTCAGGACCGCCTGCTTGAAAGACCTAGAGCCTGCCCTGGCAGGACAACCCAGAAAGCCAGCATTTTTAAACAGCGCAACTTTTTTCCTGCTACAGCAGCAAACCGAAAAGCTTTTCATCAACACCGTTAAAGTGTTTCGTGGCAGGACGTCTTAAAAGAGCTGCAATGTTTTGCAGCTAAAGCTGAGTCAGAAAGCCTCTCTTAAATGACAGCGCTTGCTAGCGTCTAGCAAGCAAAGCCAAACCTGAGAAATTGCTGCTACCGAGAAAACATGCTTTACTCTATTCTTTCCCAAGCTTTCTCAGGCTTTCTGTGGATTTAGTTATCCACGTGGGCGCCATTCTGTAGTGATTAGCTGTGGGCCAGCTTCCCGCCGCCCTATGCCCCAAAATAATTACACGGAAACTGTATTCTTTTAAACACTTCCTGGCCCATTATTTTCAGCCTCTTACTCACATCTTGACTAACCCATATCTAATAATGTATGTAACACCACGAGCAGTGTCTTACCAGGAAAGTTTCAGCATGTCTGACCTGGCGGCTGGCTTCATTGCATCTGGCTCCCTGAGGAGAGGCACAGCTTTCTGCCCCAGAGAGGAGAGGCGGGGCAACTGTCTGAGCCATTTACCTCACTTCCTTTTTCCTGTTCTGTCTACTCCACCCACCTAAGGGCTGGCCAAGGCAGTTTCTTTATTAAAACAGAAGACCCTCCCACATCATTTATGTTCGTTAAAGTTTCTTATCACATTCTAAAATAATAGGTACTCTTTTCCTACTCTGTGTAGCCACTTCCCCTGTGGTTAGTGCAAAAATTTCACGGGGAACCACAAAAACAGCATCTTAAAATCAACTCCTCCTTCTGTAGGAGGCCTTCTGTGGTGGCCTACCATTAGCCCCCCACGGATACTAGTTAATCTCTTTCTTGAAGGACTGACAGTGCTCTGTGCAGATCTTGTCTGGTTTTGTGATTCTGAAAATCAAATCCAAAGTCACAGATATAATAAAAAACTGCTACGCCACTGAGCTACACCCTTTGATCTCTGAGGAAATCTTAACAGTGGCATTTATCAACAGGACATCTCACTTTGTCTTCTCTCCTGAAAATGGGCTCTTAGATACATAAGCAATTTGCAACATTTTCATATCTTGAAAATTCATTGCTTTCTCCCTTGATTTGTTGTAGATAATACCACACAAAATGAAATGTGATCTACTGGTCTTCTCTGAATGGCTTTCGACATGTAGATGTCCACCAACATCAATGTGACATGTATCATCTCTTTTAACACTATTTCAATGTTAGCCTCTGTGGGGTGACAGTGCAATCGTATGCTGTGCAGGTTGACAGTGTCAAGTTAGATTTTTAGCTCTATATAAATCTGAAAGCCACTGAGTTTTTTGTTTTTCTACATGTTTGATGATGGTAATTAGACCTGGTTCTCAGGGATATAACAGGATATTAAATGAAATAGTATACATAAAATACTTAGCACAATGCCTTGTAGTGTGGGGCTGTGGGTAGGCCTGTTTTTCATCCCGCCTGCCTTCCGCATGGTTAGCTTTACACCCGAAATAACAACACACAAACTATATTCATTTAAACACTGCCTGGCCTATTAGTTTCAGCCTCTTACTCACATCTTGATTAACCCATATCTAATAATCTGTGTAGCACCACGAAGTAGTACCTTACCGGGAAGATTCTAGCATACATCCATCTTGGCTGGAGCTTCATCGCATCTGGCTCAGAGAGGAGAGGCATGGCATCTGAATGAGCCATCTACCTCATTTCCTTCTTCCTGTTCTGTCTACTCCACCCACCTAAGGGCAGGCCTATTAAATGGGCCAAGGCAGTTTCTTTATTAACGAATGAAATCAACACAAAAAGAAGACTCTCCCACATCAATGCCTTACTCACAAAAATATAAAGTGCTTAGGAAATTATTAGTATTTTATAGAGTAGTGTGTTAAGATATTGCCAAATTGAAACCCAAATAATTTTTATTGTCTCAAACTTTACTGAAACATACTTTCACAAAAAGATTCTTCTTTGTTAGAAATAAAAACAGAAAATTCTCATATCTCCCAGGGACCCCCGGTAATCCTTCTGTAGTCTTTCCAGGAGAAGTAAAGTAGCTCTCTTTTACTTGTTTCTCTTTATTAGAATAGAAGGTTGGGGAAAAGAGACAGTGATATAACTATCTAGGATCTCAGATGCAGAGAAACTCTCCTTCGAAATTTCTTGTTTGCTCTTGGCAACTTACTCAGTAGGAAGGCTTGCAGAACATAGTATCTATGTCCAGGACACTCATCACTGCATTCTCTGAGATGACAGACAAACTGCCCAGCAGCACTGGACACAAGTCATCAGTCACACTTAGAAGCCTGTAGATCGTTACAACCTGCCTGAGTAACACTAAGAGTCAGGCATCCAGCTTTCAGTTAAAAGTTAGGTGCCTTAATCAGTTCTCTTCAGAAAGAGATCTACATGATTTGTTTCTCTTGAAACTTCTAGAAATTCATAGAAAGTACTAAGAAATCTTGAGCAAAAACAAAAAAATAGAGATTAACACTGAGAGGGGAGAATGGGTAAATGTACACCCAACACACAGAAAACCACCCAATGGGATCTTCTGAATTGGTGGAAGCAGAGGTCTTGTTCTACCAGTGAGATGAGGTTTTACTGAGGTGGGTTATTAGTGTTACATCAAGTTTGACTGAAGTCACAACACAGATCTGGGGGGTCAAGCTAGTGATGTTCATTCTACGTACTGATTTATCTTTAGTCTCAACTCTTAAGGTAGCATTTTCACTTGTCCTTTGGTGTGGGAGGTCCTTTTGTCTGTGTGTTGCTTTTTTTGGTTAATGAATAAATAAACTGCCTTGGCCTGTTGATAGGGTAGAACTTAGGTAGGCAGGGAGCACAGAACTGAATGCTGGGAGAAAGAAAGGCGGAGCCAGGAAGATGCTATGGAGCCACCTGGAGTCAGACACTGGGAATTTTACTGCCATGTGGATACACAGATTAATAGATATGGGTTATTAAGATGTGAGAGTTAGCCAATAAGATGCTAGAGCTAATGGTCAAAGCAGTGACTTAATGAATACAGTTTTCTGTGTGGTTATTTCAGGGCTAAGCTAGCAGGGTGGCTGGGAACTGGGCAGCAGGACGGACAAGCGGGCCTTCCTCATACAGTCCTTGATCTACAAACCTTTAGAAGAGGCAGGCACGGACAAAGACCCTAAAAGTCCCTGGATTTAGTAGATCTATAGGATTCTGAAGTTAATGATTAGGCAGCAAGGCTTTGCATTCTAAGATGACATTTCTCCTTAGCAATAAAATACACCATGCCCCTGACATAGTTTGCACAACGAAGATCCTATTATCAATTGCTTGGGCCCCAGAACTTTTCTGTTGGGAGATGACAAACTTTTTAAAAGTTGGGCAATGGTGAGCAGTCCCTAGGTACTTGTGTGGATGCTCTTGGTGAAGACTGGGGACTTGGCCTCAATACTATTAAATCCTATGATGGAGGTGACTAGCTTTACTTTGCTATGGAGCTTTCAGTGTACAAACCAAAGAAATGGGCCCCATTGATAATGAACCAAACTTCTAAACTTAGGAGACAAAATAAAACTTTTCTATTTATAATTAACTGCCACTGTATTTTGATATAATGACAGACAGCTAACAAATAAAGTCTCTATTTTTCAAACTCAATAACTAAGAGAGAGAGATGCAAAGGTATCATGTGTATTCTCTTAAGGACTTCGAGGAGAGGGTACCCATTTAAGGACATGCCTAGTACAATTAGCTTCTACATTAAATATATAAATGGTGAATCTACAATGTGTCTTATACGTCAGGGGAATGCATGTGCGTGAGCATCTATAGAATAAGGTACAGGATTTCTCTACTTCTCAAGGTGAAATAAACATTCCAAGAAAAAACAATACAGACTTAACTTGAGAAGCAAATATGCTCCCCCCGCCCCATGTGTACTTGCACCAATATCCACAACTATTTTACTGTTATGTTAGCTCAGGGCATGTGCTGTGCCACTTCCAGGTTTAATTCCTGTATGTACTGATCTCACTTTGAGGAGGGGAGATAAAGCTGGCCCATGAGACTTTCCTGTGTTTGGGACTTACCCTTCCTGAGATCTAAATGCTGATAAGATGATATCCTTTCTCAAGGACAGACACGAATATTCAACACAGTAGGTTTCGCTTTTAAATCCATAGCACACAAGGAATAATAATACATTGCTTAGCACATTCTGTACAGAAAAGAAATTTTGTTTCTAACAAATTTCTGCATTGAGAATAAACTACTGAGCCAATACTAATAATATCTCCACTCCTCTGACTGTGTTTCTCTAGGGACAAGTAAAAGAGAAAGATCCTGTTCCTGAGGCTAGGGACCAAGAAGTAGAATGTCCTCTCTCAATGTCTGAATTAAACATTTTCATACTGGTCACGTTTTGATGTATGTTATTTCTGTCTTTAAGGATGAGGTTAAGAAAATATAGATAAAACACACTTTTCTAATAGGTTAAGGTAAACTTTCTCTAACGCTGGTATTCAGATCATCAAGGAGTTATAAATGAAATCTTATTTGGAATGGGTACCTGGCAGGTGGAGGCATTCCAGAACTGAGAAGGAGGAGGAAGAAATTCCACAAGCAGGTCTCTCTTCTCTGTAGCAACCTTCATGTTATTATGTTCCTGGTTCAGCTTCTCCACAAAGGACATTCACCTGGTGTGATTTGTAAAGTCTGAAATGCAAGGGCCTCACCTATGGACCCTAGACATGGCTTCAAGCTCTGCTACTTCAATCTTAGCAATGCAACAATTATGGTAGGTTCTCATTAAATGCCCACTGAAGTGGGTTATTGGTGTGCTGTGAACCAAATCCAGCCTATTTCCTTTAGGTCTCTGCTACTTAGAATATGAGCTATTTGTGTCTTTTGAGCATTTTAATGGAGCTTCAAGTGATTTGCAATTGCTCACACTGAGAATTTTGCCATTTTTCACAGTTCAGTTTTATAGACTTCTAGGAGTCATGTTACGTTTAGTAATCTTGCCTCAACAAGCTAAGAGAAAATGCCAGAAATTAGCACTCCTACTGTTCAAGAGAGTATATTTTCTCTTCCTGTAACTGCTTCCATTCCAGCACTTAGCAGGGAGACATTTAAATTTTTATTGTATTCCCTTCTACCAGAAAGAAAGAAGAATTTACAAGTTTGACACTAAACAATCACAGATGGAAGATCTGAAGTAAGATCACACATTTTATACTGATGTTTAAGGCAGCCATCAATAAATGCAGCCTGACACTTAGGACAAAACCCATCTACTTTCCCTGTGGCTTTTGGGAGAGTGTAACATATTCATTAAAAAATGTCCCACGGAATTTTCAAATGTCAAAATACAATATAATCATATGGAGAAAATCCTTCAAATTTAGTAATGGAAATTTCATAATACTGCTGAGAGAGAAAATTGCCAGTTTGTAATTGTGCCTCTTTCTCCACAGGAATCACTCGTTACAGGGAAAAGAATAACATCATGAAAATGAAATTCCTAAACAAGAAACATAGGGACACACAGCCAATGACCCACATTATAAACAAAACAGTTCTGTCAACATTATTTTATTCTATAAACTTATTTTATATATTCTTCATCTATATGAACATACAAATGTTTTGGAGAGAAATATAAGGATAATGGAAAGCTTGTGAATTAAATTTATATGCCGATGACGATGTATTATACAAAGCTTCTCAATAATGCTCAAAAGCAGCCCATCCCATGCTGCCTTGGTTGCTAGAGAATGCCAAAACACCACCCCCTGGCTTGGACATATATTGGTACTCAAGAGTGTTTGTGTTCTCTAGTCTGCCCCAGGTTCACTTCTCCTCAGAGGGAGGTGCAGGTAACTCTTACCTCCAATCAATTGAAGCCTTCTAAAGGGAAAGGAACATAACCAAAGTCTGATAATATGTGTTGTTTTAATTAGACACCAAGTGAGTGGGGACATCCCCCTTCGTCCTCTGCTAGTTGAAATTTTAGAGATCTTTTAACCCTTTTGTCCTTTCTCAACCATCTTTCTTTTCTTCTTTCAAACCTTAATGATGATGTCCCTGAGATAGTAATGTGAACTCCCCTCCATGAAATTCCCCTTATAACTATCTGTACCTCATTCACCCTTCTTCTTTGCTTGAGGTTAAGTACTGCTCTTATACAATTACTAATGCTTGCATATGTACCTGGGTACACTGTTACTTTTACCCAGTTTTAAAAAATTCTATGTTACTCTGCCAGTCCAGAAAAAAATGCCTTCTAAAAGAGTCTTATGGAACAGAAATGTCTTCACCTCCCATAAGGTAAGAAGCCTCCTTGATTCCCAATTCACTACATCACCTTATTTTACCTTTGCTAGAAACGGTTTCAAAACTGCTGACTTTCCCTTTTATGCCTACTCCAGTGTACTTCTTTGCTCCCTAACTCTTAGAATCACTTTGGCCTTGTTCACCAAGGAAAAACAAGCTGTCCTGTTTCCTCTTTTGAAATCTGACCTTTGGCGCTCATGACAGTACAATTCGAGTGCCTTTTCTTCTTTCTCCCGAAACTCCTGTTTCCGCTGCTGACCTCCTTGTGTTTACACACCAGGCTCCTCTGGGTCTTGCTCTGTGCATTACTTGGTCAATGGTTCTCAGTTCCTGGAGCTGGTCTCATGATTATCATGGATCTTGCTCTTGTTAGTTGCAAGTTTACGTTTTCTAAATTACATTTCTTGACCCTGGTAATCTCTTAACTAGTTGCCATTTATGGCTAAATGTGGCTTGATGGCTCTGTGTCTAAAATTGAGTCCTTACTTTCATAATAAGCTGACTCCCTAACCCCCTTTCCATGTAAATAAGTGGTACTGCCAGTTAGTGGTTGCTTAGGCCTAAACCTTGATTGCTGTTAGTCACATTTTCAAGCCAGTATCAAGGCTGACAGATTCATGATACCTTTGGCTCACAAAGTTCTCAAACCAGTATCAAGGCTGATTGATTCATGCATGATTCCTTAAGACTAAAAAAGCTCTATTTTTGTTCCCCTGTCTCCACTGATCTCATTATGGCTCTTCCCTCCTTCTCTAGCCTTCTCAGTACAATCAGTGTTTTTTCATTCCTCATTCAAATCCAAGCTGCATCAAACCCAAACTGCATCTCCATAATTTTCTCATTAAAATTTACTTCTGCAAAAGGGCTGACATGATCTTTATAAACAAACTTTCAGCGACCTTCCCAACTAACACTTTTTATCATACATTTATTAAACACCAGCTGAAAACTACAGTAATCTCTTTCTGTGTCTATGAATCTGTCCAGTGCCCTTCCCACGCATAGCCATGGCCTTGCAGAATCTTTTAACTATCTTATAAGAGGTCTTTTTGTTTGTTTGTTTTTTGCTTCAACTGAGTTGGTCCATTTTTATTCATTTGGTAAGCTCTTCCATAGTACCTAAGTCTATGAAATGTGGAGAAATGCATAAGTTTCTGTTTCACATGATGGCTATGTTAAAAATACAGTCTACTACATCCCTTTATTGCATCCCAGAATAAAACTCTTTTTATATTACAGTCTGATAGGTAATTCCTACTGCAGTAGTTACCTAAACCATCTTGGCTTTGTGGTGCTGATCTACCACCATTCTCTAACTTCTCCAGAGTCAATAGAGAAGAGATCACTTAAACATAATCAAACAAAGGGCAGTCTCTGAAGTGACATTTAAAGGACTTTACCCAGCTGTTTGGTGGTGCCCCAAGTCTTTAGTCACAGCACTTGAGAAGAATAAGAAGGGCACATCTCTGGGTTTATGGCCACCCTGATATACAGTAAGCTCCCTGACTACCAGGGTTATGCAAGGAAGCCTCGTCTCAACAAACAAACAAAATAAACAACAAAACAAGGCATGATACTTTTAGAAAACTTATATGGCATTTAAAAAAAATCTTCACTCAAAGTTAATCACTGTAAAAGGAAGAGCTCACAGTAGTGGTCTGATGTGGGAGTCCCCTTTGTATGTTGTGATTACCATTAATGAATAAAGAAACTGCTTTGGACATATGGCAATGCAGAACTTAGGGAGGTGGGGAAAACTGGACTAAGTGCTGGGAGAAGGAAGGTTGAGATACTCCATGGAGCCGCCACTGTCGATAGATGTACTGAAAGTTTACTGGTAGGCCACTCCCTCGTGGTGATGCACAGATTAATGGAGATGGGTTAAATTAAGATGTAAGAGTTAGCCAATGATGATAGATTTGGATCTACTTTCATTCTTCTACAGGTTGACATCCATTTATGCCAGCACCATTGGTTGAAGATGCTTTCTTTCTTCCATTGTGTACTTTTAGCTCCTTGATCGAAAATCAGGTGTTCATAGGTTTGTGGGTTAAGATCCGGGTCTTCTATTTGATTCCATTGGTCGACTTCTCTGTTTTTATGCCAGTAGCAAGCTGTTTTCAATACTGTAGCTCTGTAATAGAGTTTGAAGTCAGGGATGGTAATGCCTCCAGAAGTTCCTTTATTGTATAAGATTGTTTTGGCTATCCTTGTTTTTCCATATAAAGTTTATTATTGTCCTCTCAAGACCTGTGAAGAATTTTGATGGGACCTTGATGGGGATTGCATTGAATCTATAGATTGCCTTTGGTAGAATTGCCATTTTTACTATGTTGATCCTCCCAATCCAAGAGCAAGGGAGATCCTTCCATTTTCTGGTATCCTCTTCAATTTCTTTCTTAAAAGACTTAAAGTTCTTGTCAAATAGATCTTTCACTTCCTTGGTTAGAGTTACCCCAAGATATTTTATGCCATTTGTGGCTATTGTGAAAGGTGATACTTCTCTGATTTCCCTCTCTGCTTCCTTATCCTTTGTGTATAGGAGAGCAACTGATTTTTTGGAGTTGATCTTGTATCCTGCCACGTTACTGAAGGAGTTTAACAGCTGTAGGAGTTCTTTGGTGGAGTTTTTCGGGTCGCTTATGTACACTATCATATCATCTGCAAATAGCGAAAGTTTAACTTCTTCCTTTCCAATTCGAATCCCCTTGATTCCCTTGTGTTGTCTTATTGCTATTGCTAGAACTTCAAGCACTATATTGAAGAGATAAGGAGAGAGTGGACAGCCTTGTCATGTTCCTGAATTTAGTGGGATGGCCTTGAGTTTCTCTCTGTTTAATTTGATGTTAGCTGTCGGCTTGCTGTAAATAGCCTTTATTATATTTAGGAATGACCCTTGTATCCCTAATCTCTCCAAGACCTTTATCATAAAGGGGTGTTGAATTTTGTCAAATGCTTTTTCTGCATCTAATGAGATGATCATATGGTTTTTATCCTTCAGTTTATTTTTATGATGGATTACATTGATAGATTTTCATATGTTGAACCAGCCCTGCATCTCTGGGATGAAGCCTACTTGATCGTAGGGGATAATTTTTCTAATGTGTTCTTGGATTCTGTTTGCCAGTATTTTATTGAGAATTTTTGCGTCAATGTTCATGAGTGAGATTGGCCTGTAATTCTCTTTCTTGGTTGAGTCTTTGTGTGGTTTAGGTATCAGGGTAACTGTAGCTTCATAAAAGGAATTTGGCAATGACTCTTCTGTTTCTATATTATGAAATACATTAAGGAGTATAGGTATTAGGTCTTCTTGGAAGTTCTGGTAGAATTATCACCATGCACAAAACTCAAGTCCAAATGGATTAAAGACCTCAATATCAATCTGAACACACTGAACCTGTTAGAGGAGAAAGTGGGAAGTACTCTACAACAAGTGGGCACAGGAGACCGTTTCCTACGTGTAACTCCAGCAGCACAGACAATAAGGGCAACATTGAATAAATGGGACCTCCTGAAGCTGAGCAGCTTCTGTAAAGCAAAGGACACTGTCACTAAGACAAAAAGGCATCCTACTGATTGGGAAAATATCTTCACCAACCCCGCAACAACAAAGGTCTGATATCCAAAATATATAAGGAACTCAAGAGACTAGACTTTAAAATGCTAATTAACCCAATTAAAAAATGGGGCGCTTAACTAAGCAGAGAATTCTCAACAGAAGAAGTTCAAATGACCAAAAGACACTTAAGGGCATGCTCAACCTCCTTAGCAATCAGTGAAATGCAAATCAAAACAACTTTGAGATACCATCTTACACCTGTCAGATTAGCTAAAGTCAAAAACACCAATGATAGCCTTTGCTGGAAAGTTTGTGGAGTAAGGGGTACACTCATCCATTGCTGGGGGGAATGCAAACTTGTGCAACCACTTTGGAAAGCAGTGTGGCGGTTTCTCAGGAAATTCGGGATCAACCTACCCTAGGACCCAGCAATCCCACTCTTGGGAATTTACCCAAGAGATGCCCTCTCATATTACAAAAGCATTTGTTCAACTATGTTCATAGCAGCATTATTTGTAATAGCCAGAACCTGGAAACAACCTAGATGCCCTTCAGTGGAGGAATGGATGAAGAAAGTGTGGAATATATACATATTAGAGTACTACTCAATGGTAAAAAACAATGATATCTTATTTTGCATGCAAATGGATGGAAATAGAAAACACCATCCTGAGTGAGGTAACCCAGGCCCAAAAAGATGAATATGGGATGTACTCACTCATAATTGGTGTCTAGCCATAAATAAAGGACATCAAGCCTATAATTCGTGATTCTAGAGAAGCTAAATAAGAAGGTGAATCCAAAGAAATACATATAGTTATCCTCCTGGATATTGGAAGTAGACAAGATTGCTGGGCAAAAATTGGGAACTTGGGGGTGGGGTGGAATAGGGGTAAGGGGGGATGGGGAGAGAAAAGTGTGAAGGGGAGAATGGGGAGAGCTTGGGGGAATGGGATAGTTGGGATATAGGAAGGGTGGATGTGGGAACAGGGAAATATATATCTTAATTAAGGGAGCCATTCTAGGGTTGGCAGAGTCTTGACTCTAGAGGGGTTCCCAGGTGTCCAGGAAGATGCCCCCACCTAGTTTCTTGGGCAGCTGAGGAGAGGGAGCCAGAAATGGCCAGATCCTATAGCCATACTGATGAATATCTTGCATATCACCATAGAACCTTTATCTGGCGATGGATGGAGATGGAGACAGAGCCCCACATTGGAGCACCGGACTGAGCTCCCAGGGTCCAAATCAGGAGTAGGAGCAGGGAGAACATGAGCAAGGAAGTCAGGACTGCAAGGGGTGCTCCCACCCACTGATACGGTGTGGCTGATCTAATAGGAGCTCACCAAGGCCAGCTGAACTGGGACTGAAAAAGCACGGGATAAAACCAGACTCCCTGAACATGGCAGACTTTGAGGGCAGCTGAGAAGCCAAGGACAATGGCACTGGATTTTGATCCTACTACATATACTGGCTTTGGAGAGGCCTAGCCTGTTTGGATGCTCACCTTCCTAGACCTGGATGGAGCAGGGAGGACCTTGGACTTCCCACAGGGCAGGGAAACCTTACTGCTCTTTGGACAGGAGAGGGAGGGGGAGTAGAGGTGGGGAGAGTGAGGTAAATGGGAGGCGGGAAGGAGGCAGAAATTTAAAAAAAAATAAAAATAAAATAAAAATGAAAAAAGAAGAGTTAGCCAATGATGAGCAAGCCAGTAAGTAGTACCCCTCCATGGCCACTATGTTAGCTCCTTCCTGCAGGTTTCATTCCTGTTTAAGTTCCCGTCTAGGCTTCCTTCAGTGATGGACTACAATGTAGATGTATAAGGAAACCCTTCCCTCTCCCCCCCCAAAAAAAAAAAAAAAAAAAGAGTTAGCCAATTAGAAGCTAGAGCTAATGGGTAAAGCAGTGATTAATTAATATAGTTTCTGAGTGGTTAGTTTGGTTCTGGGTCGGGACAGTCTAAGTAGCCAGGCAGCCGGGAACCAACAAGCAACCTTTCTTATTACATCAGTCCTATTTGTCTCAAGTCCTGGTATTATGTGAATGACAGCCCACATCTGGTTACGATGGCAGCTGACAGATCCAAATTGAATGTCAAATTTCTTAACATTTTCCTATTTCTAAAAAATTATTTAAATGAAGTTATAAGAAGAGTTACATCATTTTCACATTAATCCAGGAAAGAAAGCTTGCTATGAGAATTTGTTTTCACATACACACACACACAACACGGAAGTCTAGGAAGTCATGGAAGGTTTTATACTTTCTCGTCTCTGCTTTTCAAGTTGATTCGAATGATTCCATGTCAACTTTGAAATATCTTTTATAGACCTCTTTTGCGAGGCTGGCTTCCTATAAGTGACAGTGAATGATCACACACATGCCAATCATTAATTGCTTTCAGTATCTTTGACCTCTAAACCTTCTTTGGAGGGATTACCACCAATAAGTGGGTCATCACTGTCCCTCTCTGTCCTTTACCCTGAGGAACAGACTATATGTGATCTCCTGAGTTTATAAATGTCAGAAAACAGCTGTCCATATGGGATGAGGTCCTGGCAGATGATCATGACAGTGGCTACAGCTGTCCATAGGTGGTGAGGTCATGGCAGATGATTATGACAGTGGCTACAGCTGTCCATAGGTGGTGAGGTCATGGAAGATGATCATGACAGTGGCTACAGCTGTCCATAGGTGGTGAGGTCCTGGCAGATGATCATGACAGTGGCTACAGCTGTCCATAGGTGGTGAGGTCCTGGCAGATGATCAAGACAGTGGCTACAGCTGTCCATAGATGGTGAGGTCCTGGCAGATGATCATGACAGTGGCTACAGCTGTCCATATGGGATGACGTCCTGGCAGATGATCATGACAGTGGCTACAGCTGTCCATAGGTGGTGAGGTCCTGGCAGATGATCATGACAGGGGCAAGAGGGAGACTGAGGAGGCATTATCTTTGGACCTCGGGTACTAGCACAGTGCAGGGAAATGGTAGTAGGGATAGAGAAGGTGAGCAGAAAAATCAGAAAGCTGTCTTACATTGATTTCACAAAACAGGTCAAAACTTGAAAGACTGTCTTCCAATTATTTTAGCTGTATCTATTTTTAACAATTTTGCTGCATTTATTTACTTATACATTTCTGTGTGTTTGTCTGTGTATGCTTCACTTTTGTGGGCATGCACAGTACAGGACAACTTATAGCAATCACTTTTTCCTCTTGTTTCAATATGTGCGTTCCAGTGGTTAGAAGCCAGGGCTTGTGGTATTCTAACAATTCTCGCTGTGTGTGACTTTGTTCATTTGTACTTCATATTTCATGTTATTCATCTACATTCTACGCTTGTTGTTCCTAAAAGAAATTAATACTGGGATTTCTGATAAGTATTGTGTCTCAAGAATTTAGCTGGGCCTACTGGCTCACACCTTTTAATTCTACCACATTAGAGACATAGGCAGGAGGATCTCTCTCAGTTTAAGGTCAGCAAGGTTTTCATAGTGATCTCTAAAATATATAGAAGTAGAAAATGAACCTCTGTCTCAACAAAATGAAATGAATCAATAAACACTAAATAAGTAATGAAAGAAGGAACTTAGTATAGGATTTATAATAACTCTGGCACAAAGGGTTCCTTAACATAGGAAATGAATGAGTCAGCAAATGAAAACATGATTTTGAAGTGACTAAATGCTTTCAGCACTGTTCTTGTATTCAGATGAAAGTACTGTGTCCCCGGCATAGCCTTGGATGGATGACGGATATAGGCTAGGCATCCAGATTTCCGGAGAGCCTGAGGAATGGACTTTGTGCTCACTTAAGATGCTGGAAAATGCAAATGGAGAAGACACTGCTGGTCACAGCTGGGAGTCTGCAGAGAAGATGAAAAACTCTTTCCAGAATTCAGTGCTTATCTAGAAAGTGTTGGGACTAATGAGTCCTGGCCTTCAGCTGCTCTACCCTGCTAGAACCTTCTAATTGAAGTTACTAGAAGCTGTGCCTAGCTTAGAGGATCAGAGGATGGGATTTTCACCTGTTGGCCATTGACTACACTGTATTTAAGCTTCCATGGTACTACTAAAGAGGGGCTTTTGGTACCAGTGTTTGAAGATCTGCGAGTCGGTCTGTCTCTGCGTGTGTATTCTCAACCTCCAGGCCCTTTCCCGAAGCTTGCGACTATGTTATAGCCCACAGAGCGCAGACACGGGGGCGCAGTGCGCGGCAAAAAAGTAATAGCGATTTCTGTCCATGACTTATTTTTTAATAGACAAAAAGTATAATTTTCAACACTAAAATTTAAACATCACTAGATATTTCCTTCTAGTGATAAATTCTAATTAAATTAAGGAATAAAGCATTCAATCAGAAAGAAATGTTAAAATATGTAATGGCATCTTATCTTACATCTACCATGTAGAAAATTTGTTCTCCTTGTTCAGTACACCCCTGTGACCAGAGAAATCAGAGCTTATGGCAACTATTCCCTTCTGTTTAAAGTAAACCATTGCACACAAAATTGTGAGCCAAGTGTTATAAATCTGTTATGTGTTGAATAGGAACTGTTTCTCATGGGTGTATTTGAGCACTTGGCAACCAGGTGGTGATGCTAGCTATGAAGGTTATATAGCCTGTTGTAGAGGAGCCTTGGGCTTTGGGGTTTATAGCCCCACGCTACCTGCTCTGCTGAATGCATGTGGATGACAATGTGACCAGCCAAGTCCATGTCCAGAATGCCATGCTTTCCCCGACTGTTCTAAGACATCACAATCATGACAGCTTTCCTTGTGGAACCAAATCTCTACTCCCAGGTACCAGACAAATAATCGTCAACCTGTCTATATATGCCAAAATTGAAGAAAAAGATCCCATAGCTCTGCTTTGATTTTCTAAGTGCTCTGTACTTTTTTTAAAAAAATGTTTTTAATGTTAGGTATTATGTATTTTAACTCAAAACATCAACTAATCAGGAAATTAATCATTTAGCAGGTAAAACATCCAGTAATTTGAACAAGGTAAAACAGAGGAAAGATATGGTAAATCAAAGGTGGGAATTTGGAAAGAAAAAAATAATCTGATGAGGTGACTTCTCTGTACTTTCTTTCAGAAGTCTTTGCACTTGAAGCTTCTCGTTTATATTTTGAACTTAGTTTATTTTTTGTTTTATGTTTCTTCATTGAGAAGGCAGACACTGGACAAGGAATCCACAATGTAACTTTCAGAAATGAATTAAGTGAGAAGGAACAAGTCAATAAGCTCATATGATTCCAGGTTTTGTTGGGTGATTATGTATGTGTATCCAATATTCTGGGGAATTTGTGTTTATGTTGACAACACAAATTTTGATCACACCTTTTACATGATACTGGTAAATCTTGCTGGTTCTGTTAGTTTCATTTTTCCGGTTCAGTCTTTTTTTTATGAGATATTTGAATCATTTATGCTTTGAGATATACCAGAGATCACATGTCCCATTAAAACTTTAAATCAAATAGGGTACTCATTTAAAAATTGCTTTTCTGTAATGCTAGAAATCCTCTAAGGAAGAAAAAAGAAAGAGCAGGGGAAAAAACAGCTTTGTGACAAAGTTCAAACGTTTGAATATTCCCGTCACTCTGTATGTCTCTAGGATACGCAAAATAAGGATGAAGAAAAATCAGAGACAAACAAAATACAAGCTGGCAGAAAGTTACTATTTAGAAAAGTATTTTCTACAAAGAATTCCCATTTTGGCAAAAAGAAAAAAGGTCTTAATAAAAGTTATAAAAGACATGTTTAAATGAAGAAAATATTTATTAAACAACTGCTTTGTGCTCCAAACATATTTTAAGTTGGAAAGTATTTTATAAGAAATGCCATTAGTAACTCAGTGGAAACTTTTTCACAATAAAACTGTCACTTAAAACACAAGAAATATCACATTATTTCTAAACTAATGACTAAATAGTTCTAATTTCCTTTTCTATTTTTTAGTATCTAGGATCTTACCACGTACCCAGGGCAGGTCTTGAAGTCAGTTAACACAGGAAAAAATAATCTTTCTGCCTTGGGTTCCTGATATTGGGACTATATTATATATAGATTCTTTGTTGCCACGACATTGTGTCTGCTTAGTTCCCTTATGTTGTATCTTCTAGTACTTTACAGCATCATGACATATGCTTAGTGCTTTGAATTTTTAAAATTGAATGTGTACGTGTGTGTGTGAGTGTTTGTGTGTGTGTGTGTGTGTTTGCACATATAATGGAGAACAAGTAGAAGTCAGGGTAAATCTTGATTCTCTCCTTCCACCATGTGGATCTTAGGGATCAAACTTATTTAGCCTTGGGAAAAGTGCATTTATCAACTGGGCTATCTATATGGCCCCATTCCGTTTTACTTTATACGTTAAATGTTTGTATATGGTTACATCATAATCATTAAATATCTACTTTTCTTTTTTTATAATTCTAGGCAGTCTTTAATTGCTATCAATGCTATTACCCTGGTTACATAAAGGAGTACATAAAGAATTAATGGTGCAGCTGTAGTATTTGTATTTTATGCTGGTAGTATAACTACTATACAGAGTAGTCACCTAATTCTGTCTGAATCCCGAGGAGTTACTGAATGAGCTAATATGGTTGTCATTCCTCCGACTTGGCTGACTGGTGAAGAAAATATAATATTTGCATGATAGCCTGGCATCACCAGCTTGGTGGATGATCCAGAGCATATCTGAGGAGGTCTGACTTCTCTTTCTCTGCTGACAGTCGACGTGTTCTCACTGAAGCCATTCTGTGTGTGAAGTTTAAGCTTTTCAATTTACATTTATTTTTAACCACAAAACATATTTTACAAGGATTATAAAAACTACAAAAGGCACATTAATATAATTAATAGTAACTTTACTGTTTAAAGCCATATTCTTCTAGCTTCATTAAATACAGTAAAAACCTATAAAGGCACTCAGTGACGAATAGGACTTTCTTAAACAGTACAGAGTACTTAAACGATTTTTGCAAATTATAGTGTGTGTGTGTGTGCATGCGTACAATCATGTATGTCGTATATGTGCTTATGCAATCTATAGCACATGTGGAATTTAGAGAACAACCTTGGGCCTCTGTTAGTGCCATCTACTTGGGTTGACAGAGGGTCTTGCTTTCTCTTCTCTAACGCCAAGTTAGCTGGCATGCTAGCTTCGGGATTCCTTTATTTCCACCTCCTTTCTCCGTACAGGAGTTCTGGGATTACAGATGCTTGCATTACAGCATGTAGATTCTATCTGGATTCTGGGGATCCAAACTTGGTCTCCATTCTTGCAGAGTAAGCACTCTGAATTACAAAACTGTCTCCAGTTCCCACCTTTCTTTCCCCATCAAATTTGCTTAAAAAACAAAAACAACAAAGCACCATAAATTTATTTCTCTAGGCATTTTCATTTCCAATTATTCATTTATTTTAAATCTAATGCTATCAATGAAGTTTGAATTTCAAATGAGCCCTCAACTGCATTAAGCATGCTTCACTCTGATTTCAACATGGCTTTCTTGAACTCTCCTATTCCAAGCTAAAAATGCAACTGCCTTCTAACTCAGTTGTCTGTTTATCTTGTCACTGTGTGTAGTTCATATTCATATATAAAGAAACTTTGAAGGCTGAACCCGCAAAGAGCAAATTTGCTTTCTCATGTGTGCACACTTGTATGCGTGTGTGTGTGTGTGTGTGTGTGTGTGTGTGTGTGTGTGTGTTTGTGTAAATGGTATGGATAGGAATACCATAAAGCCCCATTAAATTTGTTCTGGTGTTCTATATATGTTTGTTTTCGATAGATATTACCCAAAAGATACATATGACAAGTTAATTGATTAATAAAAGTAAAAAAAACCCTAAAACAAGGAAAGAAAACTGAATTATTTCTTATATATAAAATCAAACTTGCCTTAATAGAAATATTCAATATCCATTAATGTATATGAAAAAGGTAATATTTCCTCCTGAAAATACTGACTAAACAAATGTCATAATATATTATACAACATAAACTGGGGAAAGATCAATAATTCTTAATAAAAAATCATTATCTGTTCTTGCTATGTAGGTTACTAGAACTCAGCAGGCTTGGAGACTACTGAAGATAGGTATCTCCTGCATGATACATTTTGGGCTCAACCTCCTATGTCTGGTAACAAACTAAGCTTAAAGAAGAAAAACTATCACAACTGTCCCTCCTTAAGATGTTAAGTACCATATGGAAGAGGAGGTAGAAGGGCTTTGTTAAAGCCCATTAAGTAAGGGTATCTCCCTTTGGTAAATGGTGGTATTTTATTGATTTATTCATTTATTTTTAGATGTATTTATTCATGTCTTATGTACATTTATATGTATGAGGGTACATAAATGTGTACCACATGCACACAGCTGAATACATAGGTTAGAAAAGAACATGGTCAAGTTACAGAGAGTTGTGAGCTGTGTTAAATGGGTTCTGGGAACAGAACCAAGATCTTCTGCAAGATCAGTAAGGGCTCTTAATGCTGATCCATATTTCCTACTCTCAGTATTTATTATTATTATTATTATTATTATTATTATTATTATTATTATTATTATTATTATTATTATTTATTACCTAGTCAGTGCATATCTTTTTTAATAAAGTAATATGTCCCATATACCTTCTCTGGCTCTGGATAAACAGAAGACATTTTAGCCAGCCTCAGATAATATACGATCACAAAGATATGCTACCGCAAATGAGCTTGTCAGTCACCTAGACGGGCAAATATTGCTAGGGAAAGGTGTCTATTACAGTCACTTCAGGAAACATGCTATACCCAAACACACACTAAAAGACAGGCAGAAAATTTTGTCTTTCAAATGCTATGAACAGGTACCCCACAATCCACTCCCTGGACTTTAATGACTTTCAGATCCTCCCTGCTAAGCCTGGGCATTTTCTCAGTCAGAACACAGAGAAGATGAAACAAACCTCTTGCTTTCCCAGATACTGGCCAACATTCTAAGCTCTTTTGCCTGAAATTCTAGCACTCTTGCTCCCTCTGCATATACTCCTCTCCCAGACAGCTGCATAAGGACTGGTGGAGCCTGACTGCATCCTTGAACTCTATTTCTGAAGGCATGCCCTTTTGTCTCTCTGATCCATCTCTCTGCTCCTGGATGCTGCTGAGGTCTCCAGTTCACTTGTTCTTTTGTTCTTTTCTCTCAAACTCCAAATTGCCCTGAAGTTTCCATTTAAGTCCACTGTCAAATATATCTTCAAGACTATGAGCCAGCAAGAGTCCCTGTTCCCAGATACAATCTGACACAAAATATAAATGGATCAAGCACCTTAAAGCAATTCTTATACTTATCAATAGACATTTTAAAAATATTTTTAATACACCTATATGAAATTAAACCACCATTCAGAAACTATAACTAATAATATTAAAGGTAGTAAATTTATGTAACAGTTGAGGATAGTTACATGTTTGATAACACTGCATTTTATATATGCACTAAATCATTTTGCCCCCAACCCACAATAAAACCCAAACCTGTGAGTTAGGCGCATCAATACCATGAAAAAAATAACTGTACAGAATCAAGATTCCTTGTGCCTATTCAAAAAAAAAATACAAACATTTAGCAGACTGGATTAGAACCAGATCATTTTACCCTCTAATCTATTCAGTCATTAGACACACATTTTTGGCTAATCTACAAATTGAGCTAAGTATAATTATTGCATCATATTCTCAAGTTAAGCACCATGAGAATGAACAAGGTCCAGCTGCTCTCACTCCCAGTTATACACCATTAAACATGTCCCTTCACCTCACAGAGCTGCAACAACAGCAGCTGCAGTTGGAATGAGGTGTAATTTAATATTCACCTAACCTTGTCCCCAGATTTCTTTTGCACTAAGATTAGGGAGAAGAAAGAAAAAAAAAGAAAAATAAAAAAATGAGTGACACATTTCATTTTATTAACAGTTACATGGTAATTCTCTTATGATTGATAATATGTATTTTTGGAAACCCTAAATTATAAATGCTGTATCCAGAAACAATTAAAAAGCAAATCAGCCAAATAAGTATTTTCTAGGACTCTACAGATGGAGCTGAATGATGCGATATGCAGAACACATTTCAAATGTCCAAAAATTACAGAGCCGTTTCATTTGGCTTTTAATATTTAATAAGAATACAGTTTGATCATTCTCTTTCCCTGCCACAGCTCCTCCCAGATCCTCCCACATTCCCACCTACTCAACTCCATGTACTTTTCCTCTCTCACACAACCAAAAAAAAAGAAAAGAAACAAAACCATATAAAAAGCATGTAAACATTTAAATAAAAATGATCGTTTTCTTACTTTTAAAGAAATCTCTATGAGTATAAAAATAAAAACAAAATTAAAAAATGAAAACAACTAAAATATGAACAGTTATAATAGTCTTGTATTTCCTATAATTTCTATAACTATCCCCATTTAAAAATTAATTTCCTAAATGTTTTAAAGTGTACTATGCTATGACAGATAGTAGGGAAATATTAAATTTTACAAATAATTTTACTAATTATAAAATTTAAAGTTCTTAAAGGTATGACTTATTTAAAAGTAGAGGAATACCATACTTAGATAAGACAGCTTGATAGACTGATTTTTTAAAAGGTTGCATTAAAGTTAGGAGCTATCTGTTTCAAGAAATGAATTAGAATTAATTAAAGTTAGAGCAGTGCTCTAGGCCCGATATAAAAGAACAGCTTGAAAGTTACATTGGCTATCACACATGTGGTCAATTCATCAGCCCTATAGAAAGATAGATGTTATTTTGGAGATCAGACCTTTGTCTGTTGCGGGGTTGGTGAAGATCTTTTCCCAGTCAGTAGGCTGCCTTTTTGTCTTAGTGACAGTGTCCTTTGCTTTACAGAAGCTGCTCAGCTTCAGGAGGTCCCATTTATTCAATGTCTGTGCTGCTGGGGCTATACGTAGGAAGCGGTCTCCTGTGCCCAAATAATCCCACTGTTGGGAATTTACCCAAGAGATGCCCAATCATATTACAAAAGCATTTGTTCAACTATGTTTATAGCAGCATTATTTGTAATAGCCAGAACCTGGAAACAACCTAGATGCCCTTCAGTGGAAGAATGCATGAAGAAAGTATGGAATATATACATATTAGAGTACTACTCAATGGTAAAAAACAATGACATCTTGAATTTTGCATGCAAATGGATGGAAATAGAAAACACCATCCTGAGTGAAGTAACCCAGGCCAAAAAAGATGAACATGGGATGTACTCACTCATAACTGGTTTCTAGCCATAAATAAAGGACATCGAGCCTATAATTTGTAAAAAAATCCTAGAGAAGCTAAATAAGAAGGTGAATCCAAAGAAAAACATATAGTTATCCTCCTGGATATTGGAAGTAGACAAGATTGCCGGACAAAAAATGGGAACATGGGGGTGGGGTGGGATGGGGGGATGGGGGCATGGGGAGAGAAAAGTGTGAAGTGGAGGATGGGAAGAACTTGGGGGAATAGGATGGTTGGGATATAGGAAGGGTGGATATGGGAACAAGGAATTATATATCTTAATTAACGGAGCCATTCGAGGGTTGGCAGACACTTGACTCTAGAGGGGTTCCCAGGTGTCCAGGAAGACGCCCCCAGCTAGGTCCTTGGGCAGCTGAGGAGAGGGTGCCAGAAATGTACAGATCCTATTGCCATACTCATGAATATCTTGCATATCACCATAGAACCTTCACCTGGCGTTGGATGGAGAAAATGACAGAGCCCCACATGGGAGCACCAGACTGAGCTCCCAAGGTCCTGATGAGGAGCAAAAGGAGGGAGATCATGAGCAAGGAAGTCAGGACCGTGAGGGGTGCGTTTACCCATTGAGACGGTCGGACAGATCTAACGGGAGACCAACAAGTCCAGTTGGAATGGGACTGATGGAACAGGGGACCAAACCGGACTCTCTGAATGTGGCTGACGGTGGAGGAAGACTGAGAAACCAAGGACAACGGTGATGAGCTTGAACTCTACAGCATGGACGGGCTCACTGTGAGCCTTGTCAGTTTGGTTGCTCACCTTCCTGGACTTAAGGGGAGTTGGGAGGACCTTGGACTTAACATAGTCAAGGGAACCCTGACGGCTCTTTGGCTTGGAGAGGGAGGGAGTGGGGTTATGGGTGGAAGAGGGGACAGAAGGGGGAGGAGGAGGGGAGGAGATGTAAATTTTTAATAAAAAATGAGAAAAAAATAAAATAAAATAAAAAATAAAATAAAATAAAGATAGATGTTAGAAGCAACTGCAGTGGTTTCTTTTGTTACTCTTGACAATTTCGTGAAAAGAGTTTCCCAACAGAGCAAATGTTGTCTGTCTTAGGTTGAACACAATGTGTGATAATGAGTGGTTTGGAAATATTACGATTAACAATCTTGGTAGATGAACAAATGCCCCAGCTCTACAGACATTGCCCTACTCTGAGAAACATGAAACATCTTAGGAACTGTCTAGAACCTACGTCTGTTCAAACCGGAGAAGACACTAAAGAAGCCGAGATTCTGTTTAAGAAGTCTCAGACAGAACTAAATAAACCTAACACTTGGAAGCAGTGTTTGTGGAAACACAAATCAGGCTCCTGGACATGTTTTATAGTTCGGTCTGTTCTATTTTAGCTGACAAGCCCAGCTCTCCTAAAACCCAAACACTGGGATGTTTGCTGTAGAGCAGATGATATAGAAGCATATCAGTTAATTTCCTTGTCTTATTAGTCAGGATTCTTCAGGTAAGAAACATCTATTCATTTGCTGCTTTCAAAACTGAGTATGCTGCTCTTCACAATGTCCCTCAGCCATGACGTTCACACTTGTGACCCAGTATCTGGGGTGCAACTACTGATGAGAAAATCCCAATGATCTGCTTATTAGATTATTGTATGACAACTACAACTTTAGCATGCTCAATATTAAAATTCTATAATAACATCAGAATGAAAACATTTAAAATAATTTTAGGATTAAAAATATTTCAGCCTTCTTAGTGACAAAAATAATAAATAAAATTAAAGTTTATATTTTTTTAATCTGAAAACTCAAACTAAAATATCCGTCATTTATAAAAGATAGCATTTTAAGAACACGCATTTTCTGTTTAACTCACGCTCACCCATGAAATTGAGATATCCTTCTCCACCAAGCCCGTGAGTAATGAGCCGAATCATCTTGTGAAGCTGTATTCCTCGATCAATAACTGGAGTAAAAGGAGCCAGAACACTCATGTTCGTGTACATCTCAGCATCCATCAGCCAAAAGGCAAGCGTCTTATCGCCAACCAGTGCCTACGGAAACAATTCACTGAGATAAGACGAACATGGCTACTAAGGCTGAGCAGTTATAGCTAACAGCAGTGTAGTACTAGGCCATCTGAGAGAGAACCATAAAGGACAGGTGTTTGGACCTATAATTTCCAGTGGTTACTTTTTTTGCTGAAAGTCACCTGGTACATGGGAATGATATGATTTTTAAGACAATGTTTACTTTTCAAAAAAAAAGATTGATAAGAATCAATTAGAAAACTGAATTGTCTGTGATGGAGTTTAAGATTTTCTAAAACGGTTCCTATAATGGTAAGAATATTACATGACCAAAAAAAATTATATACCATGATTCTATTTCCTTTGAAACAATGGGGAAAATTTTAAATATACATATGTATATGTATGTGAAATAGTAAAGTTGATAAATTACAAAGATCCTTTGTTCCCCTTAAGAGATAAAAATTCAAGCTTGCATTCTTTCTTTACTTCCTACTTCTCTTTAGCTCATTTTATATGAAAGTTAACAATTGATGATTAGGACAGTTGGCTCATTAGTACTCTAGGCAGCAGAAAAGGGAGTTTCTGACAACGTGCACTGATGAAGACTAGAAACAGTAACTAATGAAAGCACTCACCACTGACAGATCAGGAGCAGATAGTGAAATCTGTGGTGTAAGGTAGCGCACAATCTCAGTATGCTGAAATTTCCACTTTGGAAGCCTTTAAAATTATAAACCTATTATACCACTAGGCTATTTTAATGAGAATGACTCCTTTGAAGTATGGTGCAAAATCTATAGCACATATTCCTAAATCATTTGCCTTTTCTACTTACATGCTTATGTATACTTGTTTGCTTTCATAATCTTCAGTTCCACTTAAAAATTATTTTGCCAGGCGTTGGTGGTATACACCAAGCACTCAGGATACAGAGGCAGGCAGATCTCTGTGAGTTCGAGGCCAACCTGATCTACAAGAGCTAGTTCCAGGACAGGCTCCAAAGCTACAGAGAAACCCTGTCTCAAACAAACAAACAAAAAAGTATTTTGATGGCTTTAGTTTAGGTTCACATGGAAAAATTATTTCAAAATCAAGTAGACCTCTAAAATACATACCACTGCATGATAATACTTAATAGTTAAATTCTAAAAATTCTATAATACCTTTTATCATGTATTATATGTGTTTAAACTTATTGATTGTATAAAGAGGTATTTAGATGTCTTTTTACCAAGTTGAAAAATAGATCACATTTTCTGCTGTAATGAATGAGGCAATTTTTTCACTGTAGACATTCCTGACAATTTTTCATCCGTAAAAGAATGAACTCTACAGTTCTCTATAAATAGGGTAAAGAGTTGCAAAATAAATTTATAAGCTTTCATTTTCTATTTTTAATCTACCCATATGTTTTAATTTCATTTATTCAAACAAATATATGTGTTGGCAATTTACAATGTGCTGTGATTTCTATATATCGATTTATAAATAAAGCAATTATTTATGCATGCATTTTAATTTTCACTGGGGTTTTTGTTGTTTAGTTTTTTGTTGTGGCTGCTGTGGTTGCTTTGAGATAGGATTTCTCTGTATAGCTCTGCTTGTCCTTGAACTCACTCTGAAGACCAGACTGGCCTCAAACTCTGATAGATTCATCTGTTTTCCAAGAGCTGGGACTACAGGCATTTGCCACCACAGGTAGCAATTTTCACCACTTCATCCTTAGTGAGAGCTTCCCCCCTCGGCACCGTGCTGTCTACCCTTTAAACCACTGTGTTTTTTCTAGCTTGTGTTTTTATAGGTATACACCTGATCTGCAATATAGATCATATACATTAAAACTCAAGTGGATAAAAAAAGTCATACCAATTTGGTAGTTATAAATTTAGTATAGGTCTGCTTCGAAGTGCAACAAACTTCTACTTAAGGCTCCAAACAGTAAATATTCTAGGTGAATAACTTAGAATAAGTACCTATATGTGTAACATGGCAGAAAAACAATAAAGAAATCATGAAATTGGGCAAGCACAGTTGTTTTCAAGTTTACTGTATACATAGGCATGAGAAAAAGGTAGAGTGTGAGTTAGGGCTTTACCAATGGCCTGTGTATTTGCACATTCCTAACAAGGGAAAAATGAAAAACCATTATTAGTATACCATGCCTATTAATACTACAATAACAAATACATTTATTCCTTTAATATAGACATTCCTAAGAATTTCAAAATATTTATTGCCTTCACTTACTACCCATAAAATGGAATTTTTATAATTTTGATGCATATGAGAATAAAAGTTAGCCAGGCATAGTGAGGCCTGCCTTTAATTCCAGCACTGGGGAGGCAGAGGCAGGTGGATCTCTGTAAATTTCAGGACAGCTTGATCAATACAGCAAATCCTAAGACATGGAGTTCAACATAGAATAACCCTTCCACACATACACAAAAGGAATTAAATTAGCTTTAAATTGCTAAATGGTGCTTCCCGTCCTGATATACTATATTTATTGAGTGGTGTAGGAGTGGTCCCAGTACTCAAGCATAGAGGTGAAAAATGAATGGGAACACACTTTCCCCTGCCCTAATGCTGGATGGAAAGGCAGAGCAAAAGGCAGCTAAATTTTCCTTCCTGAATTACAGCTTCATAGAGAATGTGATGATGTGGGAGAATCTTCTGTTTGTGTTGATTTCATTCCTTAATAAAGAAACTGCCTTGGCCAGCCCTTAGGTGGGTGGAGTAGACAGAACAGGAAGAAGGAAGTGAGGTAGATGGCTTAGTCAATTGCCACACCTCTCCTAAGTTAGACTGCCCTGCCTCTCCTCTGGGAGAGAGACATGATGAAGCTCCAGCCCAAGATGGACATACGCTAGAATCTTTCCGGTAAGACACCACTTCATGGTGCTACACAGATTATTAGAAATGGGTTAAAGCAACATGTGAGTAAGAGGCTGAAAATAATGGGCCAGGCAGTATTTAAAAGAATTCAGTTTCTGTGTAATTATTTCGGGTGTAAAACTAACCATGCGGGAGCCGGGCAGGATGAAAAGCAGGCCTGCCCATAGCTCCTCTCTACAATGTGATATTTGGGCCAAGTCTGAGGGGGAGCCTCTCTGGTGAAGTAGGTGGGGGTAAAGTATAAAAATGTGAAAGCAGAAGACCTGTCAGAACAGGGTAGAATTTTACAGGTAATGAATAGAAGGGCTTAGAGCTGGGGAAGGGATGAAACTGGTTCTGCATGAGTGACTTTTAAATGGCAAGCTTCAGCTAATAGAACAGGCTTGGACAAGTTGATGCTCTTGGGAAAATAGGCTCAGGTTGCACCAGAGCAGATAGACTAACTTGGGACAAGAGCAGCCTGGGTGATCCATTTCAGCAGAAGACTTCTGTGATCAAGGGGGAAAATATAAAAGGAGGAAAAGTGATGTAGATACCTATCATGGGCGACTATCAGCGCACTAGATAAAACCACTGTTCTTTTGGCTAAAGAAACCATTAACCCTGGCAACTTTAGTGTGAAGCACTGTATTGCAACACTGAAGAATAATTTATAGACTATGAAGGAACTTTAAAATTCTTTTAAAACGTGAATTCCTGTATGTTTATACATACATTAATTTTACAATATCTGTACTTAATTGTAACAGTTTCCATTTAGAGATGTAACAGAATACAAAGATTAAGGTCAAGATAAATATTGACAAAGAAAAAAATTATTTTATTCTTATTCCTTTACCTGATCATGGCTCTCTGCATAAGCAACACATTTTTCAAGGTAGCGTCGATTTGTGAGAGTGTACACTATATTGCCCATATTCCAATCTTCATCCTTAAATTCTTTAAGTAACTACACACAGTAGAAAAAACAACTTCTGATTAACACATATTTTCTTTCTTAAAACCTCAACCTGATAGCATACACGTTATTCTGAACTATATATAGTGATATATATAGTGATGATATCATTTTTGTGGTTTTACTAAATGTAAAACTTTATTTTCAAATAACATTAGCATAATAACATAAGCATAACATA
The DNA here is from genome assembly GCF_903992535.2 of Arvicola amphibius. Classification (NCBI taxonomy): domain Eukaryota; kingdom Metazoa; phylum Chordata; class Mammalia; order Rodentia; family Cricetidae; genus Arvicola; species Arvicola amphibius. The sequence continues at coordinate 26,049,752 of NC_052056.1, forward strand.
AGCATAATTCAAACCATTAAAACAAATGGCAATGGTGATAGGCATTTATCTACCCATAAGATATTAACAAGGTTAATGCTAGGTTTCATTAATGTTTCTGTTGTACATATTTCACTTACAACATTCTATAAAGTTTAATACAGTATACAAAAATGGAAGGGTATACCATGCATGTTGGTGTGCAGGTGACTGGCTTTTTTTGCATATGTTTTAAATTATTCTTTGAGAGCTCTGCCACTTTTTGATTACCTGGAATAACGGGATCATCATGATTGGCACTTACTTGGTTTTCTCTTCCCTATCATTTCACACTAGGTCTTCCCGTAAGTTTCATACACTAGAGATACGCTTGCTACATTTTTAGACTGAATAAAAATGTGTTAGCAGGAAGCATATAAACAATGATAATTAAAACAATTATTTCAGAGTGAAAATGCTAATTATAAAATAATTATTATCTTAATAGATCACACTGATTTTCTTTCCACTTCATTTTCTCTGGTCTGGCTTTTGCCCTTCAACCCTGCTGTGATGCCGTTGACCTAAGACCTCAGATGTCATCACTTAGGTCAGTAATTGCTCTTCCTTAGTTAAATACTTTCTGTGCATGACACCGCTGACCCTCATCCCGCACATGAAGTGTTTCCTCCTAGCATCTACCCCTGTGTATTGATATTTTATCTTTTCCCAGAACTATGGATATCATTCAAATTACTTTCCCATGACCATACTCAATATGAGGTTGCTTTAGTTTATGTTCTAAATGCAGTTTCCCTGTTATTCTATATATTTTTTTTCTGCTTGGGCTAACTCTCTGTTCAAAGTATTGAGAAAATTGCTTGTAGGCAAAATTGCAAGATGGTCCTATGGTTCCTGTTCTCTCTTATTGTTATATTTGTGTTACCTGGAGTGTTTTATAATCTCCAAATATGATAATGTGATGGATACAATCTGAAGATGAGATAATAATTGAGCAATGCAGCAAAATTCTAAATCTGTGGCAAGCTGCCATTTCAATAGAAAACTAGAAATTTTAGATACCAGAAAAGCACAGCTGAAATATCAATAGTCATTGCTAGGGATCAAGGAGTAGATGAGAGTCAGAATAAAATAGACATCTACAAAGACAGTAAGAGAGTATTCTATACCGTACCTATTATTTATGGCATTGTACAAGTTTACGACTTAGCAGCACTGAAGAACTGATCCATTACAAATTGGTACCTAAATATATAACTTTATAACACAAAAGCATAAGTATAATCTCTGTCTATGTCCATCACAAAATATCAGGGTAGGATGAGCAGAGAAGTTCCAAATGCATAATCCATTTGTTTAATGAGTCGTGAAGGAATTCAGGAAAATGCATACATCACCTTTACATGATAGCTTTAGTCTTTTAAATCTGATGAGGCAAAATCAAACCAGAAAACAAGGACTATTCCATATCTTTGTAAGTACTTCTTATAGGAACAGTTAAAATATAATGAAATTCTAATCAACAGAGTGCAAAAGAACACAAAAAGGAATATTTCAAATAACTAAGTGCAACAAAATCATGACTGCAATCTAGCATTCCATGTCTCATCTGTATCTTTTGAGGAGATGATAGTGAAAAGCACACCTATTCCGACTAGACTTGTCATTTGGTTTAATATATTCGATGTTGTGACTGCTATTTGAAGACAATTTATTTTAAAAGAAATGTAAACTAATTTCTTTATTTTACATTTTTTGGCCTGTAGCATAGATCTATGTACTACATGCATGTAGTGTGGGAAGATGCCAGAAGGGGATAATGGAATACCTGGGACTGGAGTTACAGTCATCCGTGAGTCACAAAGTGGATATAGGAAATCATACCAGGTCCTCTGAAAGAGCAGGAAATGCTCTTAGGAGTTGAACTGTATGCCCAGGGCCCAGTTATGGTTTTAACTATATAGCTCATAAAAACAGACCAGAGTCACTGTATCCAAAGATTTAAGAATATTTAACCATTTAGATTTATGAACTAAAGCCAGAAATTGGTGATGCAGAAACATTTTTAAGTAGATGCATAATAGAAAATGGTACATGCCCTTAAAGGGTTTCTGAATTCAAAATGACTGTATCTTAGTCACTAGATGATAGTCTTTCCTCTTCTGTGACACACAGCCTTCTATTGTAGAGAAGGTACTAAAAGGTTTAATAGACTAATTTTAAAGATTTGGAAGGGAAAAAAAGAACACCATCAACATATAAGAAGATTATATTCTACTGTGAGCTATGATTGACTAGGAAATAGTTGACTAGGTTGATCTATATTTTTGATAAATTCTTGAATCTGCAGGAAGTACAATGAAGAATTTTAATAAAAGATTAAAAAGTAGGATTTGGCACTTAAGCAGAAATGATTTATACATAAAAGACGATAAGTGATAAGAAATCTGGGCTGATAACCTTATGTCAAAGGAAGAAATGTGAAAAGACAAACACTGTTTATATAGTAACAGACTAAATACTTCTTTAAATGTACTAAACCAGAACAATCACATAGCCTAAACAGACCTTGTTAAATACTTGTTTGTGGACCTGCTAATGATTAAAGAATCATTATTAAAAGAAAAGCAGAAGTCAACTTGGTGTAGCATCAATATCAGAGCTGAGCTTTGTAGAACCTGCCTAGAAGGACAGAAAGGACAGCAAGTGATGATGACAGTAACATCAGTCATAAATCCTATGAGTTTTCCAACATTAAACACTTTTGTCACTCTTGGAAATAGTTCATGTAGATGTAAGGACTCATCAGGAAGCTATAATTTTTCATACAGATGAGTTCTTATATTTATTCAGAACATGATTCTAGGCATAACTCCTCAAAGTCTGTTTTTCAAACCTAAGGCATGAGAATTTGGTCCTTTGTGAAAACACTTATGAATTAACACACACACACACACACACACACACACACACACGGTGTGGGGGGAGGTAGGCGAGAAGAGAATAAAGCAAAGATTAGAGGGAATTATTATTATTAGAATTAATAAAACTGCATTGAGAAGAAATATGTTCCTACCCTCTCTGATTACTGTGTCCTACTCTTTGAGAATAGTAAGGATTGTTGAATAAAGGCATCGGTCAACCTAGATTTGCTATGTGAAAGACCATACTCTGAAGGAAGTTCAAGTAATTAATTTCTACTTCACTTGTACTTCACTAGATGCCTTTGGATAGTAATAAATGTTTGAGGACATTTGATGTATTTTAAATACATAGCACAATAGTTTCACAGGTATGCATTTTTAGGACAAAACTGCTCAACACTTGATTCATATCACTTTCTCCTGCCTTAATCATAGAAATGTGAGAACTTTGCTACACTTTTTAAAATTCTGAGAATTATCTTGGAAAAAAGCACAAGAATGACACACTTACAGAAGAACTAATATTTCATTTATATCTTCAACTAATAATCATGATTACTAAATAAATTGAACAGATAAATTCATATATGAGACATGGGAAAATGAAAATAACATGGAATCTTACTTGAATCCATTTATCTGGAATTGCCATGGCTAATCTGTAGTCAAAACCACCTCCTCCCTGGGAAGTGGGAGAGCAGAGAGCTGGCATCCCTGATACATCCTAAAACAAAGGACATTACAAATGTCAGTTCATATTATTCAAACTAATTTTCTGACAGCAAACTCTAGAACAACAAACAAAGTTAGGAAAAATGGCATATATTTTTAAATAGTTTAATCTATAACTGTAAAAGAAAACAAAATTGTGAATTCACATCCTGGTCATTTCTCTAATGTTTTCACACGAAACACTCCAAAAGGATTTATCCCTTTTATTAGTATCACCTTGAGAATAAAAAACAGTAAAAGTATTTTTAAAATATTGTTCAATCTTAGAGGTTTAAAAAAATTTACCTACCATGTTTACCAAAAACAGAAATGTATCCATATTTCTGTACTATTTCTCTCTCTCTATAGCCCTGTGAGTACTAGCTCTGATGAAATGGAAACACAGTGAATACATTAACAGCAAAGAAATAAGGTGTCTTCACTTTAGTAGGTCACACTGGAAATAAGGTGTCTTCACTTTAGTAGGTCACACTGGAAAGGGTCACTGAGATCAGCCACTGGGTGTTTTCATTAGCAGATATAGAAGCAAAGGCTCACTGAGGTGAAGGAATCTTGAGACAGAGAGAAAGGCTTATTAATGGTGGAGTCATGGCTCAGACATCAGACATCACCTGTTGACAGAGTGTGTTCTCCTGTCATGATACCCTTGAAATACTGAGAAGTAAATATTAATCAAATAGACAACTGAGCTGAAAAATTGGGCAAAAGGATTTGGATGTAGCAGAAGATATTTTTGTAATAACAACAGCAAAATACAAGCATAATACTATCATTCCAACTCCACGATAAATTTCAAACAAACCATTTTCTTCTGTTCGGTTTCTATGGCCAGTCTTATTGATTCTTAATTACCTTTTCCTTATACTGTGTGTTTTTGAATGGAATCTCTCCATTTCTAATTCTGTTTTACAATAAGCACTAATAGCTCATGAGAAAGTTTGTTTGTATTTTCATCCTGTTTAATATCTAATACTAGAAGTATGAAAATTTTTAGCTAAAGATTCACTTAAGGCAACAGACATTACACATTTGCTCTACAACTGAGTACCCAGGATTCTATTTCCCTACTTCTCGCTTGTAAGATACATAAGGGAAGGAATTGCTTTTGTTAGCTAATGTGACCAGCTAGCACTTGGCATAAAGAAGGTACTCGATAAATATGTTCTGAGTACTAAGAAATACAATAAAGATAAAGTATATTTATCTGATTTATCTACATGCATAAATGAAGACATAAACAAACATGAAATGGCAATATTTACCAGCCCAACAGACAGAGGCAGTGGAGGCAGAGCCTTATACCTTTCCACCAGGGTCTGCCTCAATCATTTAAACGCTATATATTTGGTCTCCTGTAAAGTATATACTCTTTATGCTTGTGACAACTTTTTCAACATGTGTCAGAGTTCAAATTCGTCTATGGAAATTCTTACAAAAGGACTTCACACTCTGAAATCAGAGGTAGCTAAAATGCGACTTCTTTGACAACCTCATCTGTACCCACAGAAAAGCTTGAGGAAGAAAACTGTTGACTTTGCTGAACTCAGAACTGATTTACCACTTTCTTATGGTAGAACAACAAAAACCAATGCATGATACATTGGGATACAACCACTGGGAACCAAAATGCTTAGTCATCTTACTTAATTTCCTCACAGTTCTTTAAAGCTCATTATGGAAGCAGAATGAATAAAGATCATCAGGAAGACCTATTAAAGGTATACTTAGTAAAACAGAAGTCATATGTTCACATATGTAGGTATTCAGTTCAATTTGCTGTTTCAAAATGGGCTAAGAATCTATAAAACACCAGGCTTCTATTAGATGCTAGAATTCAAGACAAAATACTTTGCAAAGACTTCCATTGTGATCAAATGTTTTGGAATGATTACTGGTGGTTAGATTTAAATTCAAGGCAACTTTGCTTGTATTAAATGTATCTTTCTAAAAGTAAAATAGAAGAAAAAGGATATCAAATTTGTGACAATCCCTAAGTCAGAATCATAGGAAGCTATCCCATTAGTCTATGGGTTATTCTAAGTTTTCATGTCAAAAGGAGGTGCTAGTGGCCACCCTTTTAAATGTAAAAGACAAAAGAAAGAATAAATATAAAGGCAATATATTCCAACTATAAAACATATGTGTGAAAACATATGATAAAGCATAAAAGAAAGATCATGGGTTCTCAATTTAAAAAAAAATTGGTTCTTTAAAATCTAGAATACTTCTGGCTACTGATCAAGAAGATGACTTATAAAAAATATTTCCACTAGTGAACTAACTTTGTACAATGCCGAACAGTTTCTTTAAAACGGTTTTGTTATAGTTGTAATTAGTAATAAATTCATATTCCTACTACATAAATTTACATAAAATTCCATCACATTCATTTTACCAATATTTTGAAAAAGTTCATGAAGATCAATCCTGCATTTTGAAGAGCCTCCCACTAGACAGAGAAGTCATGTATTGAAATTGAAGCAGTTTTCAATTTGAGTAGAATAAATTGAAAGCACATCTTGCTTTTAAGAAAAAACTCAAACCAAGTAACATAAAGTTGGCTAAAGTCTGAGAGTTTCATTGGTAGAAACAGTGATAATCAGACAAGAGCTCCCTAGATGATGAAACCATTTTACTTGAAATGAGTAGAAAGATCAAGGTAACAATCTTCCCTTTCATGTATTAAATAATTGCTACCTTTTCGTCACTACACACTATTCATTCGCACTGTCATTAATTGTGTGTAGTAATTTGCCACATATATTATCTCTGCTTTGGGTTGTCACAAATATAATTGACAAAATAATTTTTGATGTTTGACAGATAAAATAGGTTTTTTAAGAAGTAAAATTAAATATAAAATATTTGCTGTTAAAAGCAATTCAGAACAAAGTAGACATAGCTAACAGTTCTGAGAATAGGTAGTGAAGCTGTTACAATGAATTATTACTGGGTGTTTTGTAGTTTTGGACTTCTGCATTAATTTTATATAAGAATTTATTTCAGGATCATCCTTTGAAAATATCCCCAAATGACATTTAAAGGGCAAAAGGAAGGTCTGACAGAAATAAAACTGTTTTCTAACTATAGTCTAACAATAGAGTTACATAACTATCTAGAGACTATTGTTTCTGAGAAATGACAGACAGAAAAATGTATAAAAATAATAAATTCAGTAAGAAGGGAATTCAATCCAATAAATGGAATTCCAACAGGACAAGGGTAAAGCTTAATCATGACTATTCTTAAACATAAGGTTAGTATCTTAAAGCCTTACAACTCTACTTAAAAATATTAAAATTCTAAATTCAATATTAATAATAATTCCTTCTTAGAAGACTCATAAAACTGCGCGAAAGGGGTTGGTATTAAATCTAAATTAGCAGAAGCATTTAACAAACTTCTTAATTTATCATATTTATCACCAAGGAGGGAATTGTCAATTATGGATATACCAAATTATATCATTACAGCACAGCTTTGGGACAGTTAATCATGAACTTTTAATAATCATGAATAACCAGTGAACATTTGACAGCCTGAGAGCCATAATGTAAACAAGAAAGGTAATCGCATCAGAACACAAAATGCTTCAGAAAAGTGTGCAGGCAGTGTTGCATGACATCTCTAATGATTAAGCCAGAAAATAAACAAACAAATAAACAAACAAGTAAGTAAATGAATGAATGAATGAATGAATGAATGAATAGAACTGACAGAGGCACATTAGTACTCATTTCTCTTCACCACTGAAGGTCTCAGGAAGAAGAAACTGTCCACTAATTAGGACATTTTACTTCCTAACCACTGACATGGTCTTTCTAACAATGGAATAGTGACAAGCAATTAGTGTAAATTATTCTCTACTAGGAAAACAGTGAATTCCAGATAATGTGCCATCCTTACAAGAGGGCTGGACCATCGTCAGTGCACAATGCCATTTTTGCAATTATTGATGACATGAGTTTAGTTACTCAAACACTGTATGCTACCAAAATATTCTGAATTAAAGGGGTGAGGTGTGCAACATGACACAGCCTTACCTCTGCTATGGTAATAGAATCCGGATACAATGTGTGAGCCAAATGATTTGCCAACATGAGATAAATCAAAGCATCTTCGTCAACATGTAGTCCAAAATATTCATTATAGTCACCCGAAAACCCTTGACCTGATTAACAGGGGAAAAAAGGAATATGGTATGTAAAAAAGTGAATCTTAAGTCTATGAAAACATATCGTAGATTATGAGGAATATGCTAATGTAAGGGAGTATCATGAAGTTATGAAGTGCACCTGAAAATGCACTACCTCCTATCCAAATTTAGACCTTTTCTTTGTCACCTTAGAAAACAAACAGGCATCAAAAGAGTAATAATAAAACAAAAACTAATACATTAGAATAGGACAAAGCAAATGAACAATAGAAAAAAGAACACAGGAAAATCACAAGAAACTCATATGGACACAGACACAGATACAAATTCACCACACACAAACTCCTCATAGGGTCATCACTATGGTCAGCGGGACTTGACCAAAACATATTTATATAGAATAAAATAAAGACTGGGTATGAAGGCCCATAATTGAAATTCCATCACTCTGAAAGAAGCTTGAGAGAGAAGAATTGGTAGTTTGATGTTAGTGTAGCCTACCAGCAAGACTCACTCACAACCAAACACAAAACAGAGCCACACATTGGTGCACCGGACTGAGCTCCCAAGGTCCAAATGAGGAGCAGAAGGAGGGAAATCATGAGCAAGGAAGTCTGGACTGTGAGGGGTGCTCCCATCCACTGAGATGGTGGGGCTGATCTATTCGGAGCTTACCAAGCCCAGCTGGACTGGGACTGAAAAAGCATGGGATAAAACCGGACTCCCTGAACATGGCGGACAATGAGGGCTGCTGAGAAGCCAAGGACAATGGCACTGGATTTGGATCCTACTATGCATACTGGCTTTGGGGGGGTGGCTGGCCTGTTTGGATGCTCACCTTCCTGGACCTGGATGGAGGGGGGAGGAACTTGGACTCCCCACTGGGCAGGGAACCCTTACTGCTCTCTGGAGAGGAGAGGAAGGGAGAATGGAGGGGGGAGGGGGGTAAATGGGAGGCAGGAAGGAGGTGGAAATTTTTAATAAAAATAAAAAAAAAACACAAAATGAAAGAAAACCAATTATCTCTATGTCATGTGTTTGGGAAATTAAAATTCTGAGTATAATTTTGTGCAAATTTCAAAATGATGGCTTGATCAATTCTTCAGTTTAATTAAGTAAATGATACACATATTTTTCTATATGCATAATGTACAAAATGTTCTAATTAATCATTTTTATCTGGTTTAAATGTTTAATATATCCTTTATAGATATGTATACATATGTCAACGTGCTATGGTAAATGGTTCTTTACTTTTTTTTAGGTCATACATTAAGGATTCATTATTCCTAAGAAGACATAGAAATGTAAATGTACACAAATACGTAATCAACGGACAATTAACTGCCAGTGATGGCCATCGCAGTTTCTATAGGAGAACCCCAGACCTGACTACAACGTAACAATGCAAACTAAACTCAACCTTTACATCTATAGAATATCAGGTACCTACCCATCCCATGGTGATGATAAAGCATGGATGTAACACCATCAAAACGGAACCCATCAAAGCAGTACTCTTCCAACCACCATCTTATGTTTGACAGAAGGAATCTTAAAACTTCCCAGCTAAAATATTAGACAAAAACAAAGTTAAGTATAATGCAAACAGTCTTTTCCTTAGTTGTCACATATCACTTGTTTAGAGTATGGGCTAGAATTACTTCTCTGTCTAAAGAGACATGATAATCAAGAAACATATGCAAACAGTAGATAACATCCAGTATGATGTATATAATGAAGCTCATTCTAAAAGGAAAACATTAAATTCCCATTAGCCACAGAATCATTCAAAATCGGAGAATAAATAAAAAAGAAAGGAAGAATTATAAAGAAGCCACTTATGCTGTCTTGTCCCGTGTTCTACCCTTGTCAACCAGATAGTCAAGTACAGATAATATAAGTAAATATGAAAATGCTATTTATAATTGAATTTTAATCAAGATTGTTCATTGACTACATCATAGTAATGTGAGGAGGTTATTTTCTCTATTAAGAGCTTTTTAAAGTATAAAATGGAGAAGTGGCTTCAATGATTATCTTCTTTAAATACTTGACTGAAACTTCGAGCAACTATAATTCCATAGAAGAAATAAATGATAAAAGACTTCCTCAGATGGTAAAAAAAAATTATGTTTACTAGACTGCTCTTGTATAGAAGCAAAAATAAAAGCCTAATTACAAAATCCCCCACATATTTCATAAAGTATAGCACTCAGAGTCCCACATCCATCAAAACAGAAGGAAAAAAGAACTGTATTACTCAATTAAAAACACCATGTGAAGCAAATCTATTTCGGACAATTGAAAAGAGGGCAATGTCAATTAGTATTTTCTTCAGATGCACAGCTATGGTTGAATTCTCTATCTTATTACAACTGTAGTTTTAAGACCTTAATACCTCATTTAGCTTAATGACAAAGCTGTAATAGTGTATACAAGTTCTTAACACAGCTCAAATATATGTATTTTTAAACCTCCTTCATATTAAAGAACAATCTGACATAAGCAGAGATTAAGTCATCATCATCAACTTGAGAAGTATAACTTTTACCTCTGAGGGAAGATGAATGCTATTGCTAATATCTACTGAAATAAGCTACCTTGAACTTTAAAACTTAGTGAATGCTTGAAAAATAAATGGAAGGAAAAACTCAGAAACATAAGCAATGAAACCAAAAAGAAATCCTGGAAGTTCAAGATGCTTAGCAAAATACTTAAAAGGTGTATTTCAGTTGTATTTTATTAATACATGTTCATTTATTGTGTAAGTATGTAAACATGTGCAAGCTTGGAGTGTGTGAAACAAAGTGCGTGTCAGATATGAATATTAAGTAGAATTCTTTTTTTGAGACCGTGTAGTAGTAGTTTGAATGAGAATGGTCTCCATAGGATCATTTATTTGAATGCATGGTCTGAGATGGTCTAAATGTTTGGGAAGGACTAGGATGAGTGGCCTTCTAGGGAAGCTGTGTCATTGGAGCAGGGTTTGTGATTTCTAAACCCACATCTAACCCAGTTAACTCTGTCTGCCACCTGCTTGTGATAACGATGTGTGATGCTTGCCTGCCTGCTGTCAAGCTCCCTCCCCTGTTGGTCATGGACCATAGCACTCTAGAACTTGAGCCCAATTTAAACGCTTACTTTTATAAGCTGCTTTGGCCATGGCATTTTGTCACAACAACTGAAAAGTAACTAAGACATAGAGAATATCACACTGAACATGGAAGTTACAACCTAGCCAGCAAGCCCCAGGGATTCCTAACTATACCTACCTTGCAATGGGAGGGCAGACAGACTTTATCAATCTTTACCTGAGTGCTAGGGTTGAACACAGGCCCACATGCTTACTCAGCAAATACATTATTGCTTAAACCATCTCTCCAGCCCCTTAACCATCATTTAAGACAGACATTCATACTTTAAAATTAGAACTCAACACAGAGACATGTTACAATTGTACAGTAATAAAATTATTTTATATAGTTGTATAGTGACTTCTTGATATACATTTTTATGCTTTCTTTAACTTAGTAAACTTTAGTTTAGAACTATTTTAGATGTAGAGCAAAACTAGAATGGACTAAAAAATGAGAAGCAATAATAAGAGATCCCTAAGTCTCAACAGTCAGCCAACTTCTCTCTAAATCAAGAACCACAGGACAGTAACATATCCTGTCAAAAAAAAGAGCTGAAATGCATCTGAGGAGAAACACCTGAGGTGTACTTCATCCCTCTAAACATAAGGACATACATATGTGCAATCATCACACTAATGAACGCACAGAGAGATAGACAAACAAATAAAAATATTATTACACTTCTTTTAAACACGCTCAACTAGATTATATTTTTAATCCTAGATTAAGACTAGATTATTAATTATTAATACTAGATCCATAAGGAACAGTTAATTAGCTTTATATGGCTAACAATTTATAAATAGCTGGTTATTGTTACAAAGGAAAAAGAAGAGCAACCACAGTCAGACATGAAAAAAAAAGTACAAACTTATAATGTTCCATTACTGTGATCCAATGATTGTGTATGATGCATGCAGACAATGTAGTTGACTGCAAATTCAGTGGCCTGGTGTTGTGGCATATTTAATTGTACTGTGATTGCATTAATTAAATAAATCAAACTTGGGTCAAGAAGAAGAGCCAGGAACTATTTGACAGGAAGTAGCCACAGGGAGTAAAAGGGAGTCAAGAAAATGGAAATAAAATAAACAGGAAGCAGTAAGGAGGGACTTGGAATTTGCCAGTCTTTTTGGTTTGGGATGGCAGAAGAGGATATCTCTTTCTGAGACACTGGCAAGGAGTAAGGTCAGTTGGTTCCTCCAAGGCCTCTCAGCGCTTGCAGATTTTCGCCCCAGCATGTGACTCCTGAGTCTTTATTAGTAAAATTGTAAGACTGAGATTTAGTTTAAAGCCAACATCCTGGTGAAATTAATTTGAAATGCATTTACCATGTATGTCAGTTAATCGGAGAATTAGAGAACCACCTAGACAGAGAATCAGAGAAAAAAAGTTGTCTAAGGAACAAGTACAGAAGCATATGTATTTGTATGTACAAAATGTAGAACTCAATGTTAAAAAAAAAAGTCAGATCATGGAGTGTTACCAGGATGAAGATGTAGCTTTCTTTATGTTTGGCTTTAATATGTAACCATTCGATTTGATGCAGACAATGTATTTGCTTATTACATAAATATATTATCTCAGTTAACTGAACTCAAAATACAAGAGAATTGATTCGGTGGTTCTCAAGGCCAACTGCAAAGCTAAGAGTCACTGAGGAACTTCAATAGAAGGTTTGGGAAATAGGTACACTTATGACTAACTATGATATTTATACATAAATGTATAAAATGCAGTCAGCAGGGGAATGATTCACAAGGAATCACCCGAGTCAAGTCAATACCAAATCTATGCAGGTTGTGGCAAGGGACCAGTTACCACAGCACATATCACAATCTAGACTCACAACAAAAGCAGTGTTTCAACATAACCACATTGCACAATGTATTCACAGCAAGAGACTGTTACTGTTCCGAGAAGTAGTAAAATGCTTCTTAAATTCACAAGTACCAATCCAAGGCGAGGCTTGCCAGCAGGTATTTTTCCAGACAACTGTCCTAGTTATGTATTATGTATTTTTTCCCTCTACAAGACCAGAAACAACCTTTGATTAAGTAATTACAAAATAATTAGTGTTACTATTCCGGGGTTAAAAAACAAGCATACTTTAAACAACATTTTCTTTTTAAAGCTATGCATACTTCAAGATCAAACAAAGGATGTTTAGAAATCTAGGTGAAGCATTATGTCCTTAACTAAATTCTCCTGCATTCACATGGACAGTGAAAACATTAATGTTATACATGAATGGACCAGTCTGCAGAATCGAAGATCTGGATTTTTAGTGTGCCACTAAAACAAACATAAGTGAGTATGGAATGTCTCAAAATAAAAATTTCCAAAAGATTACTAATACCATATGCTAGCAATTTTTAATTTAGTTACTAGAAATTCTGTGAGTTTTTTGTTTTTATTTGTTTGCTTGTCTTGTTTTAGTTTTTCATCTTTCTATAAGAGAGAAGAAGGGGAGTCATGATGTAACCCAAACTCTGACCAAATGAGAAATGTCACATAATGGATCTCTGGCCACTAATGTGAATTCGTTAATATGAATTTAATCTTCTCAACTAAATGGCTACCTTGAGTCAAAGAATAAAAGAATGGAAAATTGTATGACAAAAAATTCAATTGATTTTTTTTTCTACCTCAAAATGTCATCAGAAAGCACATAAGTCAGGTGAATCCCATAAAAATATAAAGCAGGATTTATCAGGGCAGTATGGTTTTGGAGTACTCCAACATATAAAGTCAGTCATTCATTTTCAGATTATTCTCTTGATATTAGGCATTTGACACTTCCCTAATAAGCCATGGTGGTGAAACCTAATGTCTGATCCATTGAGAGATCTAGGTGGTAACATTTAGACTGTGATGCCAAAAGTACCTCCGTGACCACCATGAAAATGCTACAGAAGCAGCCAAAAACAGAGAACTATTTGCACATGAATTAGGAACAAAGAATACCTTCACTCATTTGAGTAACACATCACAATTTCACTTAAATGAAGCATAAACATGGTTCTACCATTTTAAAAATATTTATCTTAAAAATCTAAAAAAAACACACAGTAACATAGCTACTAAAATGTCTAAATCATAGGTGTCTTATATGTCAACTGAATACATAGACAATGATATATACATTTAAGAGTCCTTAGCAATCAAAATAATCAGGATCATAATTGGTTTAAATGATTGAAATAGTCAGTTTCTAATCAAGTAATGAGATTTATTAAGGAAATTCTTGTCATGCACAGATAATTCCAATATTAAGATTTTTCCAAAATATCTGCAAACTCAAAATTGTTGATAGTCTCTCAGTCTGCCAATAAACTTTGTAATGAAATAAAACACAGCCAAATTTTCTTGGCAAGCAAGTGTAATCAGATATAATGACATTTATTTAATGAAATCACATTTTGTAATTCAAATCTATTTGCCTAATGTTCTATTTATTTGTGGTCCAGAATAATGTCTAAAATTTTCAAAATAAGCAACTTGGGTCAACAGATGTTACTAAACGTGCTAATGTTATATACTAATAAATATAAACAGTGGCTGAATCACAAAAATACCAAAAGAAGTAGCACATTCCTCTTAGCTGTTCTTCAGGCCATGTGTTTGAACGGCTATTAAAGAATAAATCATAAATGCATGAAGCTAAATCCTTGATATTCACATTTCTATTTCAACTGAGGCAATCATGAAGGTTTGAGGAAAGAAGTTTTCATGAGATCATTTCTCTTTTTTTGTAGACATATATTATTATTTTGGAATTTCATATATGCAAACAGCATTAGTAATATTTATCGAATGTCCTCCCATATAATGTCTATCAGATCCAACACTCACCCTCCAACCTCTCTCAACTTCCTGTTAGTAAGTATCTAAATCATACCACTTTTTTTAATTAAGTGAATACATTGATGTATTTTTGCTTATGTTTTAAACTATAAATTCAGCCAAATAAGAGAAAAGCATGAGTTGATTATAACGTCTTAATATATATGCAATTCTAAAACTGTATATTATACACTTTCAAAAATAAGCAGTTATACTACATGATCAGTGAATATTTCTATCTTCAATTTATTATCTGTGCATTTTTATATGATATAAGCTACCATAGTACCTGGTATGAATGAACATCGATAATTCAAATTAATTATTGTAAAAAAAAAACCTTTCTTATTATACCTAGGTTATACATAGCTTATAATACATTGCATCAAAATTGTTTTTACTTAAGTGATCTGAAGGTTGTCAAGACAGGTTTCCACTATTCATGCCTGGCTGACCTGAAACTTGCTAAGTAGACAAGTCTAAACTTGAGTTCACAGAGATCTGCCTGTCTCTATCTCCCTAATGCTTGACTTAATCATGTGTGTCACCACACAAGGAAGGCAGATACTTTAACAAATAAATAAACAATATAGAATAACATAGTGTTAAGCTTGTGTCCTAAATGTTTCCATTTAAACCTATCCTAAAATTACTCAAAATTTTCCAAGTCCTACTCTTCTATAATTTAGCATGTATTACTATCTGCCAAAGGAAGATTTATAAAAGCAAACTTTTAGGAGAGTGCTGCTGTGAAAGTTCTTCACCTTAAGTGTGTAAGTATGTTTGCATATACACGTACATGTTGTATGCACGTATGAACTTATAGTAAAAGTTGCAATGGAGTGACATGGGCAGGATAAGTAAAAGTTAGTGGCCTGAT
Organism: Arvicola amphibius; assembly: GCF_903992535.2. Lineage (NCBI taxonomy): Eukaryota > Metazoa > Chordata > Mammalia > Rodentia > Cricetidae > Arvicola > Arvicola amphibius. The sequence continues at coordinate 26,065,409 of NC_052056.1, forward strand.
AGAAGGATGCATTGTGAATCAACAGACTATGCATTCTGTTAATAAATGCCCAGAGTTACAAAGTAATTAGTGTATTTTTAAAAACATGTGTTAACACTGATTCCTGGCATTTGTATTCCTAACAAAGTTTGCTTACTAAGGTAATTTTCAACACCTCTTTGTCTCTAAAACAGATTTGTAGAGTGACTAGGTGGACAGCTTAGGTGGTAAAGAGCTCGCTGAGCAGGCATGAGGTCCTAAGTTCAGATACCGAGTACCCATGTAGAGAGCCAGGCACAAAGGCACACAGGTAAAACATGAGCGCTGAAAAGGTAGAGGCAGAAGGGTCCCTGGGGCTTACTGAACAGTCTAGCTGAGTAGGCAATCCCCAGGTTCAGTGAGAGAACCTGCCTCAAAAACAAGGAAGTGGGTTGGGGGACACAGTGACTCTATTTCATTTCCATCTTGACTCAAGGTTAGCGAGTTCAAGTTTGACAAGACCAAATAAGATTTTGGCAAGGTGGTGGTGGTGCATGTCTTTAATCCCAGCATAAGGGGGGCAGAGGGAGGAGGATCTCTGTGAGTTCGAGGCCAACCTGGCCTACAAGTGCTAGTTCCAGAGAAACCCAAACTCAAAACTGCCCCCCGCAAAAAATGTTTAACCAAGGATGTGGTTACTAGCTGTTTTAAGTCTTAAGGAGGTAATTACCCAAGTTTGTTCTTTTTATCGTTGTAGGGAAGTCTTTTGCCTTTCCCTTTTGCTTTGGGTATATAAGAGCTATAAAAAATAAATTCGAGGCTGTTGCAGTAGTCACTAAAAGCCCTCCTGATTGTATTCTTCTGCCTATTTCTTTCCTCAATCTTCACTCACCTTTTCAGGCACATACCAACAGGCAGGCCTGTCCTGTCTGTGGGCAATTGAGAAAGACACAGAAAAAATATCTCGCATTACCCCATGGCCTTTGCATGCATGTATACACATGAGCTCATACCTATAAACACACTCACACATAACTTCACACACACACACACACACCACACACACACACACACACACACACACACACACACACACACACACACATTAACTTCTTGGAAAAACTTTGTCACCATCTTCTGCCAAGCAAGTCAAACTAAGCTTCTATGTTTTATTAAGGTCCTAATGTTTCATCAGACACAGCTGAAATAATCTGTGGAACTTCACAGAAGTCATCCTAACAAAACATTGTTCTTCTTGGCATGAATTAATGTACATTAGGTAGCCACATAAAGGCAACAGGCAAACATATGTTTTCCAAGCATGACTAAAACCCTCACCTTAGTTATAAAATGAGGATGACTAGTACTTCATATAAAAAAATAATGACAGTACTGTGATTGCATATGCAGCAAGACAAATATGTTTTACCTAATAATTAGCTTTTATGAGCTTACTTTGAAGTTAAATGTTGGGAAAAACTTACTAATCAAATAGATTTTAGCTTTTACATTCCAATTTACTTCTAATAAGAGTAGCTTTAAATGAGCAATTATAATTTTACCTTTTAGAAATTTCTCAACTTGGTAATTTTTCATTGTCTTATTTAATCATAATTAAATATATAATGATTATTAACTTATATTTAAGCAGTACCATTTCAAAAGATGGCTTAACAGATACATGGATGAAAATAGCATGTGTCCATAAGACATAAGCTCTCTCTCTCCAGCGGATATTCTCCGAAATACTCACTGAACACGGCAGTTTTCTCTTTTCTTTCTTGATATATTCTTTTTTATGTTTGAATCCATGAGTGTGTGTGTGTGTGTGTGTGTGTGTGTGTGTGTGTGTGTGTGTTACAAAAGCATATATACAGAGTTGTAAAAATAAAGATATCTGGTACCCTACCTTGATGCATTTCATGAAAAAGTTATGACTTATTGTCCTTAATGAAAATAATCCATATAGTCCTAATACACAAATATTGCTGAATTAAGAGTAAAAGCTTAATTCTAGCAAATTTTAATAAAGTTTAATTAACAAATAATCTTCCTAAACCTGAGAGTAATGATTTTTGCAGGAAGGTATGGAGTTTGGTTTCTCTATAATTTTAAAAATTCTCATGAAGCTAAACTGAAACTGAGTGGACAACTCAAGATCAGGATATTTGAGTTTCAGAATATGGACTAAATAATTTGAATTTATGTACATTCATAGAATTTAGAACAAAAATATTATCATATAAAAGCCTAATATTAGTATCATCTTCCATGTTTCTCCTATTAGAACTATAACCATCCTTGAATACCCAACATAAAGTATTTCCACAGTTCTGTGCATCATGCCTCTGCCAGGCAACATTGAGTTAATGAGTCCCAGATCCCTCACACACAAATGCCTTGTGAGGAGAAACATTTGTTCCACTTTTATATTAAATTAAACCCAACTGTTCTGCCATAAATTAATTAACTATGTACTTATAAATCAATGCACATAAAAATGATTTAAACATAGATGCTGAATAAAAGCTTTTTGAAAACAGAACCTTGTCTCAGAAACAGTACGTTAAAAAAATACAAGCTAATATTATTTTACAGACACATACATAGGAAAAAGGAAATTAAATACAACAAAACTCCTTGGCTCCTGAGAAATATCAAACATGAATAATAGTCCATATGGGGAAAGCTATGAACGTGTCTCTGGTTAACTGATGTAGAATTTAGACTAGTAACATCATGAAGAAAAATGAGTAAGAAATTAGTTAGAAAATTGAGTAAAAATTTATCTTCTTTTCTATAATTCCTCTTTAGGAATCTTTAACAACATATTTACCACTAGCAAAATCACTATATTCTTTGCTAATCTTATTTTCTCATTAATGTATTCATTTTTTATTAGAAGTTTAAACACACATGGGCATTCAGACAAATATACATTAAAAAAAAACAGAGTAGTATGTCTGGGCCCAGTAAAAGTTCACGTTGACCTGCTTGTAGAGCCTACATTGGGATAAGAAGGCTTATGATTAAATATTGAACATTTCCCCAAATGTTGCATCAGTCTCCAGTGAGGACAACAAAAGAAAGGAGCCATGAGACATCTGTATCCTTGAGGAATCTTCAGCTTCTTTTTGTTTGTTTCATTTATAAATTTTGCATTTGCACATTGCAGCCTAGAATTTCAAAGAGTTCTGCAATGATTAATTGAACAAATCATCCACACTGATCAAATATAATGAAGAACTTTTATATACATATGATTTATTTATCAAGGACAGAAACATGGGGAAAACAGAACTTCCAGCATCCTGGAATTACATTAATGTGGGGATGGATAAGTATCAACCAAACAAAAACTACATTTAAAAATAAAGCCATGAAGGTGGGGTTCTCTATTCCATGAAAATGTGAAAATATAAGGAATCAAGGTGTACTTTTTTAAAGTTAATTTTATCTGGTTATGTAAAATTAAAACAGTGATATATAATAAATGCTTACTAAATGCTACAGTTTGTAATGAGTGTTTTGCATGATTAATTATGTAATTCCCACAGCAACTCTCAGAAACACAAATCATGACAAGGGTCAGTAAACTTCTCTTGTAGAGGCAGTAAATAAACATCCTAGGCATTGTGGGCCATTGGAGGTCTTGACTTATGATACAAAGACTTAGTTCTGTTGTTGTCAAGTAAAGGAGGTCACAGTCAACATGTAAAGTACCAAGTATTGCTGAATTTCAAAATAAAATTATTTATAAAAACAAGCAACAGCCAGTCTTGGCCCAGAGGCCATATAATTTGCTCTCCAGACAATACCAGTTTATGAATTATACCAGTACCAATATTTAGTTTTCACATGGCAACATATCTAGATAATGATGAAATCAGAATTTAAACTCAAATCTATTATCATACAAGACAGCAGATGAAAAATTCAAATCTAGCCAGAAAGAAGAGATTTTATAGTAAAACATGCACAGACATATTCTGGAATAAAAATGAACTATTCGTAATAAATAAATCAATACATTATAAACATTACGGTACTAGAAACAGTCCTAACAAAAGAAGGTTACTTTCTTCAGTATCCTGGGTAAAATGCAGAATAAAACTTCAGAAATCCACTTTCTTTAAGGACTTAGTTTCTTAGAGCTCCATGACATAGGAAATGTGTGTGTGTGTGTGTGTGTGTGTGTGTGTGTGTGTCTGTGTGTGTTTATGTGTATGTATGATATATATATATATATATATGGTTGTCTGTGAAATATATATACATACATATATATTATAATATATATATACCAAAGTTACACACAGGGTATTACACATCGTCATTTGTATCAGGTATTTTTCTACTATCATGACCATGATAACCTAGAGAATGTTAGAGAATAGATTGTTCATTTTGGATTTATGAATCCAAATGGTAAAAATCCATTTCTGTCACAGTATGAAAGCATGACAGTAACCACCATCATGGGTGTCTAGGACATTTGAAGGAGCAAACAGGAAACAGAAAGAACACACTGGAAAAACTTCACAGTTTTGAAACATCAAAGCTCACCACTAGTGGCATATTTCCCTAGACAGACCACACCTCCTAAACCCACTCAAACAATATCATCAGCTGTGGACCACATATTCAGATGCCTGGAAATAAGAGGGATAGATCATCAAAACAGCATATCATCTATGCCCTGGCTCTTTGCAAATGTGCAGTGTATGTCCAGGTTGAGAATAATGGTCTACACCTGGTCCATGACTTGCTTTAGTAGAGCATACTTGTCGCAATAAAGAAAGTCACATATCCCTTGCAATAAACTCCAATTAACAGGCTTATAACAGGGTCCCTGCTGATCTGGTTTCCATACTTGGACATTATCTTACCCACTAAGCACTAGCCCAGTTTTCTGCTTTCAGTGTCTGAAGCATAACTGAGCTCCTCTCACCTACAGATATTTATCCAGCTATTACTTTGGCTAGAAATCTCTGTATTTATGACAGAGTCCCACTCTAATGTCAATCATATTTCTTGCTACTCATATCTATGTGCACCTATTTATTATTAACTAGAAGCTCTTGCTTATAATTCATCACTCATGAGATGCATTGGCTATTTTCTGTTTAGCAACCCGTTCCCTTCTATAGAGCAATCATGTGTCATTACTCAACCAGTTTTCAAAACTGATTTATTATAGATCTTCTTTCAAGTAATACATCTCTGCTACCATCAGAGACTTTAGATTTTGCTCATGGCTGTTTAATCCCCAGAGACAGCAGAGTACCTGTTACCTAGACAATATAGGAAATACCTGCAAAATGAAGAAATGACCAGAGACAGAGAACAAGAAATCACATCTCTTCTATTTCCATTATAAAATTCTATGCAACACTGTCCTTTCTGGGTCAATGGGTTTTAGCTTGGAGAACTATGTGCACGAACACAAATACATACACGTGCATGCACACATATGCATGTAAAAACACAAAGAAAAGAAAAAGAAGAACATAAAAGCTGTTCATACATTGAAGACATATTTGAAATTCATAGTTCCTTCATCTTTTATTCAAAATGAAAAAAGCCGAGTTTTGTTTTGCTTGTTTTTCCCTTTTGTATTTAGATCATTATGATCTATTGTTATCCAAATGTGGAGAAATGTTATTTTGCCTCTGTGTACGATGGCATTTAAACACTATTGTAATGCATACTACTATTTTATTCACTTTTCCTTCATTTTCATATTTTAACTTAATTATTTAAGCAAGTATTGTAATTTTTAGCTTACTTGAGGAAAGAAAGCTTGTTCATAGAAGCTGGTTTTTCACAATGTATGCTCAGCTTAAAAATCATATCCATCTAATTAATTTTTTATTGTCTCTTCAATCCCCTTAGACCAAAATCTGCTACTTTTACCAAGTTAATTCTTATCCCTAAAAATTCAGCAAATTCCACAGTGATTGCTAGATATCAGCATGCCCCTACACATACAAGCATCCAAGGGGATTTCTGGTCCAGTCTTTAAATTCTTATAAGAAAACACTGTTTCCAGGAACTGAGAACACTGTGTAAACCATTTGGCCTCTGGTCCCATAAGCACTGCTTAGGGCTAGGCATGTTTGCCCAAGGTAAAAAAGGTGTTACAGAATAAACTCCTCCAGTGTTGTTTTTTTTTTTTTTTTTTTTAACTTAAAACTCATAGTAAGGGATACTTTGTTTAAGAACATGAAATTTAAATGTTATTATCTGATTAAATCAGGCATGTAAGAAAGCCAATTTTTGAGGGCAGTGAGATGGCTCAGTAGGTCAAGAAAGATGCAGCAAAGTGTTTGAACCTGAGTTCAAATGCAACCCTCACCGAGGAAAACAAACCTCACCCCTACAAATGGTCCTCTGATCTCCACACATCTGTAAAATGGCACCTGACTGGCTCTCCCATTCACAAACATAAAATAAATCAATAAGCGGGTTTTTAAATAGAGAACTGTTTATTTAAAAACCATTGTCATTCTTTCCTTCAGACAAGTTCTCCCAGAGTACATTTTCAGTATCTGCTGCAAGCTTCACCAAAGGTCAGCGATTAGTTTTTTTAACATTTGCTATCTTTCACTGACATGATGACCTCTCATTGTGAACACTTCAAACTCTTCCACACCATGAACTCCAAATTGACACCAAGAAATAACTGTCACAATGACACTATGTCTTAACATGTTAATGGGACTCTCCTCTTCACTGAAGATGGGATTCTGGGATGAAGAAAGAAATGGAAACTGCCATTGACGGAGGGTCCAGAATGTATCATGAAGTTATAGATCATTTGCTCACTACACTACGGCAGGAAGTAGAGGAACACAAGCTTTGCCTCCACCTCTAATTGGGCAGGAAAATTAATTTGAAAAACGAAAACAGAAGAAAATTACACACATTTCAATTCTGCATGAAACAAAAGTCTTCACAATGAAATGAAGATCCACAGTAGCAAGCTCTCCATATTCATGAGGGAGGGTTGAAAAGAGTGGCAGCTGCCAGGCAGCCTATACAATAAACAGAGACAAAGGAAACTGAAAGTCATTTCATGAGTGCATGCAAATATGTCTGGAGGTTGGGGTTCAATTTCATGTGTGCTACCTTCGGCCTTATTCGTGTGTGTGTGTGTGTGTGTGTGTGTGTGTGTGTGTGTGTGGTGCAATGCACCTGTGTGCATATGCATGTAGAGACCAGAATTTGGCATGGGTGTCTTCCTATACTTTTACTTCTTTGAGACAGGTTTTCACACTGAACCTAAAGATGATGTAATTAGGCTGGCTGACTGACCATAAGCACCCTGGAACCACATGTCCTTGTCACCTCCACTAGGGATAAGACTGCAGATTGGTACCCTAATTCCCTAGATGGTTCTATATGGTTTCTAGGATCCAAACATAGGTTTCTTCTATTTGTGTGGCAAGTGCTTTTCTCAACATTTACCTTGTAAGTTATTTTTAGTGAGGTAATTTTACAAAATTTTCCAGCTCCCTCCTCTTAAACTAAATACAATTCTTTGTTTCTAGGGCAGAGTGAACAACACTCAATTGGAAGCTCTATCTCGTGAAGAATCAGAGGACCTATCTTGTTAATTTCCAAGTATTTTTAAGTATGAAGCTATCATATACCAAGATGGAATATTATGTGTTGATGTGTCCTGGATGACTTTAAAAGAGTCACATTGTTAAATTATAGCCAAAAAAGCTAGAACAAGAGATTTTAGGTAAACAAGAGATTCTGTCTACCCTAAATCACTGGATGGACAATGGAATGTTGAGACAATGGCCCACTTCTATCTGACTCACACTTAGAAACTTTGCGTAGCCTCAGACAGAAATTTACAGAAGATTATAACCTGCATGTTCCTGGAGTCTTAATTTTTAAAATTTATGTACTAATTGTTTCTTTTTTTTGCTCTTGAAATTTCGTGAAGAAAATTGAGCTCTCTATACCACAGGAGACTCCTGAACCTTACAGCAATCTCCCAACGTTACCTCTCACAGAGCCATCTCTGGAATGTTTGCTTTTCATTGATAAATTATCTTTATAATACATCCATTGTGGACAAACGGGCCTAGAGTGGTTAAACCATCATAGGAAGAATTAAACTATTGGGATGCATTATCCTAACTATTATAGGCTGGGAACATAGAAATTATTCACAGTAGAGCCACAAATACATCATATTTGGCACTCTCACTTGTCACTAACATAAAAATGTGATTCCGATTCATTCACAGCCAATTCCATAAGGAATCAATGAGAAGAAAGTGAGAGAAACGGGGCATTAAAATGTTGTTAATGATACGAATGTGAGAAGATATGGAAACAGGCACAAAAGTAGAAATATTCAGGAAATAATGCCTACACAAAAAATTAGTAATGTGAAGTATAAACTTCTCCCACACTTGCCTGGGGTTTTTCAGTGACTATAATGTCATGTGCCACATTTCAGACCTATTGATTTAAGATGTACCTTCTTTTTACCTGGAGCAATAACAGTTTCACCCCACAGCAGCAACTCTGGCCACGCAGCTTGTTCTTCCCCCATCACCATCCAAGCATATAACACTGTGACCTTTCATTTAGTATGCTAATCAACGAATCCTTTCAATACCTCTTGTTTTGCAGGACTTGCTAGATTTGGTAATAGCTAAAAAAATAAACCATAGTTTATCTTTTTTAAAGATTAAAGAGAAGAATATCTATTTAAAGACAAATACATTCTTGTGAAAAAGTAATATTTATATATAAAAGGCCTACATTTGTTTTTCATAATTCATAAAAACTTCACAAGGAAAGATAATTCTTTGAAGTTTTGTGATCTTATTAAGGCAAGAAAATGATTTTGATAAACAAGGTTTTATATATTTTTCTAATGTGGCTTTTGAGACACAAATATGTGGTTGTGGCCCAGGGACCTCAGAAATACTGTCACATCAAAATAATGTCTGAAAACAAAAAGTACTAGGTCTCTGAAGCTCCACAGCGTGTTATAACAGGAGCTGTATATGAAAAGATCCTCTTCAGTTGCTACCACTGTGATCTAAGGCATGTGAGAGGTGATCTGGCTGCTTTCAAGTTTAGTATTATAGCTCAGAATCACTGAATCAGGAGCACTGGCAAGTCCACAATTTAGCTCCTTAAAAAAAATAAAAATGGTGTGTTTCCCTTCTCTATTAAGAAACTCCTTCACAGAGTGAGGCAAGAAATCTAGTGACTGTCTCTAGGAATCCAACTTAAATTGAATGATCGATTTAACAATTTCTAAGCATATACTGGCCTTTGAAAAAGTAAAATTACACTTTACATCATTCTCAATGATAATTACAATATATCGCTGCTTCTTCCATCCAATTGTACATGCTGTGGAAAGAAGACAGACTACCAACAAATGTAAGCACATTGCAAGAGCTATAATGCACATGTACTCAAAGTATAAAATAACAATTCCCAGTATGATGACAGATTTCTATACTGGGCACTGACTAAATAATTCCTCACTCTAATACCATATGAAAATGAGAATTCACCTGTATATTGCACATAGTTCAAAATCTGATACTGAAAAGGAAGATAGACAAGTTCAAAATTTTTTATCAATAGAAAATTATAAATATGTAATGCAACAAGAAAAAAAACACAATTGAGGGAAAATGAAAATCCTCGGAAAATAACATACTCCCCAGAAAATAATTCTGAAAAACATACAATAATGGAGGTAATTAGCTCTCTGTTACAAACTTCCACAGGCAACATGCTGACAGATATTCAATGGAAAACTGAACTTTACCATGAACAGATTTGACCAAATATCGGAAAGGTCTAACTTATGAGATAAGTTTCAGTTACTGAAAATATTCATGGTAAAGTATAGATTATGAAGAGAAAGCTAGACTTAACCATGCCTTTGGGGGCCTTTCAAAGTCTTAAATCTGAATTTTCTAGGATGAGACAACACTTAGACTGATAGAGCATCTCATAGAAAGAACTTGCATGAAGCAAGTATCTGCTGAGGGTGGCAAAAAGACATGGAACTAAGGCATTAGTAACAAATGCTTTTTGATGCAGAGTTAGCAAATACTAAAATATGTAAAAATCTTGTAAGAAACCTGATTTAACACAATCAAGACATATGAAGGAAACTGAAAAACTGAATCAATGAAAACAGAATTTTGAGAACCGAAAAAATGACTTGCATGATGACTAGGAAAGCAAACATCACTTGTCTTAATGAGATACACTTGTTTAATCTGAACAACAAACACTAGATCAATTTGAACTGGCAAGAATTCAAAAACCAAAATACTAACCTCCTAGCACCATATAATTCTGGTCATTTAAATACTGTTAAGTCAGATATTGAACCTGCCCCCCCACCAAAAAAAAACCCTCTTTGAAATGAAATAAAATTACTTCCTTGATAAACATTATGGTCCCAATTACATCTTCAGGGTCCGCCCTTCCTAATCACAGCCAGCATACATGGTCACTATTGTTTTATCCATTGTGATAGTTACATGCTGATAGTTCACTATGGCCCTGAATATATTTCTTGGATAATATCAAATAGTTTCATCTATTTATTGTTCTCCTATATATTCTATATTATGAGCAAGGTTATAAACAAACTGAGGTTTTGTTAAGTTTACAGAACTCTAAAGTTTTAGTATATATGATAGACATACTTATTCGTGAAGGTGATTTGTATACAGTTTGCCTAAGTTTGGAGCTTATTCATTTTTACCAGAAGTTAGTAAGTCCTTATAATTTGATAAATTCCAATAAATTAATTTATTATAGACTGGGGGCTCTAGACCTGAAGACTTTTTTCTAGTTTTATTTTTTCAGTTTTGCATTTTAAAAAGTCAATTCCTGCCTTCTGCTGAGTTAACATGTATAAAAAATGTAAAATTTTAGTGGAGGCTTTTTTGTCTGTAATACTCAACTGCTGCAGCATCTTTTGTGCTGCAGCATCTTTTGTGAAACATTCATCACTCTGCCACTGATGCACCATTGTAGTGCAGCCAGATGAGGAAGGCATATTTTAGCATTTGTACTTCTGAGTTTTCTATTCTATTCCATCAACTTCTGTGACATTATTCACAAGCAGTTTCACTTTTTGTTTCTGATATGTATGTCTTTTATTTCCCCTTTGCAGTATTTTCCTCGCTGCACTCCATCACTGCGCTTAGTAAGAAAGACAGCGATAGGCATGTATGCCCTGTTCTCTGTTAGTAGGAAGCATTTAGTCCACAGCCATTATTAGTACACATTAATTTTAAAAACTGATGATTGCCATATTATCTAGTATAGATGCACACCACACACTTAGCTGAGGAGAAATTGGTTGTCATCTTTGGGTGTTTCCCTTTTATAGGTATTGAATGAGCCGTTATGATAAATAGGCACTGAACATAACCAAAAAGTCCTTTTCTACATCTATCAACATGATTATTTCTTCAATAAACTGTGGCAATTTTAGGTTGTTTTGTCAGATTTGATTTATTTTTACATTGAATGTGTCTCACAACTCTGGATAAAACTCACTTGGCTAGAGTGTACAATTCCATTTGGGTATTCATGAACTGTACCGTCTAGAGACTGCTTCAGAACTTTAGGTCTCTACTCATATGTATTCCTCTGCAGTTTTCCCTTTAGTACTTTACTTATCTGATTCTGATTAAGGGCTTCATGAAATATTTGCTTCATGAAATTAAAGGAAAGTGTTCATCCTTTTTATACTTGATATCTGGAATAAGTTTTATCTAATTAGTGACAATTTTTTAAAGTATTTTGTGAAATTAATGAAATTATTCATTAAAATATATATAGACAAATTTCTTATTTTAGGTGCTCTAAAATTATACTTTTGTAGTAGTTGTAGCATATGCAAATTATTTTATATTAAATAGTAGGCAGCCTTTTCTTTAAAAAAAAATACCTGCTTAATCTAAGCTAGCAAATTTATTCCTGTAGAATCATTTTTAGTGTCCTTTAGTAACTCTGTGATGTCAGTAGAATGATATTAACCTAAAACGTAAAGACAAGGACAACTCTCATACTTATATACTCCCTACTTCCACTTCCTTTCCTGCTTATCTACCATCTCCTTTATTTTACTCTATTCAAGAACAAAATTTAACCACATTTTGGATTTTTTTTTGAGACAAGAGTACAGACTGCAAATCCTTTTACTTTCCTTCCATCTGAGAATGTCTTAATCTCTCCATTATGAAAAGACATTGTCAGTCTTTCCTAATTAAATAACTCTAGTATCTATTTTATGAGAAAGCATTTTAATATGTAGTAAGTTTTCAGCCTTAATAATAACTTACATATTGAACTACTTAATCATAATGTTGTAACATGTTTTACAGTAATTGTGTCAACCCCATGAAAAGGCATGCTATAGATGTAATCTCTTCACTTAGAGAAACGAAGAACTGCTTGACCTCAGAAAACCCTTACAAATCCACTAGTGAATTACAAATCATACTAGTGAGGAAGATATTTCAATGTGTTAATATTTATGCAAGTCATAGTGGAATACACTTTGAATATCACAGAAAACTGTCTCTTCCTTTCACAAGCTAAACTAATCCCTTTTACTCCCACTACATTTCACCTTGGCTTTTGGTTTAATTCCTTCTCTCTCACAACTCAGACATTCCATTACTGTACATATTCCAGTCTGACTGCTCACTGGACGAAGAAGGAGAAGATCACATTAACTACACCTTAATTCACACATGTAGAAATGAAAGAGCTGTCATTTGGTTATGCACACAGTATGTAACTTTTGAGAACAACAGAAATATTACTCTTTTTTTGCTTTAATTTTGTTTTTTGTGGAATTTTGCTATACATTCGGAAACACCTTACCTATTATGTTATACAATACCTCTGAAATATATAAAATACCTTTTTAAAGATCCAAAAATTGTATCAACATGATAAAACACGAATAAAACAAATCACATTTATCATTTTGTCCTCTCATGCAAGGATTAGAAAATTTTCATTTGTCTATTTTTCTGGAGTTGTTTCTTATCTTAGTAAACCAATTAATAATGCTGGAGTTAGAAGAATGCATTGTTACACTATAAGATACACAACTAGTAACTGATCCTTATTGATGGCTCGGCAATAGATCACACATATTCAAAGTGCTCAGTCCATAGAAACTATGTTCTTCATATGATCCGAACCTTTATGAACATGACTCAATGTTTCCTTGAAACTGCATCTGTATACACATCAATGCTAGGAGAATGCTCAATCAAGCTTTCTTGTTATAATAAACACATTGGTGCCAAAGCCTTCTGCTATATCAACTTACGCTGAAAACAGAATAGACACAGGCCACGGTGTCTTGCTCTATCTTAAGATTGGAAGGGGGTGGGGAGGAAGGTATGTGGAGGGTGTGGGAGGGAAGTGGGAGGAGGGAGGAAGTGGGAATTTGGATTGATTTTTTTTCTTTTGGTTTTTCGAGGCAGGGTTTTTCTGTAGCTTTGGAGCCTGTCCTGGAACTAGCTCTTGTAGACCAGGCTGGTCTCGAACTCACAGTGATCCTCCTGCCTCTGCCTCCCGAGTGCTGGGACTAAAGGCGTGCACCACCACCGCCCAGCTGGATTGATATTTTTTAAGTAATTAAATAAAATAATAAAAAAGAAAACAGAATAGAGAAATTAAAATTACCATCTACTAATGGTTCAATAATGGTGTAGTTATCCTAATGAATTGAAATAAACAATTACACTGATTATTTCTGATTTATGTCTATATTGTGGCATTTTATATTAACATAAATTCTAAATTAAAATAATTGTGGCACTTTATATAATGATCCATTAAAAAATGGAATGGTATTTGTAAAGAAAATTTGGAAGTCACCCATACCGAATTCATCATATCAAAGAATCTGGGTAAGAAACTCAATAAAATTGTTGCTGAATATGAGATTAAATAAAATCACAAGGCAAATAACAATAAACACAATTACTTAAAATTATCCTCTAGGTTAGAAGCAGTCACATTTAAAAATTCTTTAGGGACTTAATTAAAATACTTTTCAAACAGGATCAAGAGAAGTAAATTTGGCTCTGTATGTTTATTTTGACATTTTAAAATATGTTTTAATTTGAGAAAAGAAAATAACACATTTTATTCAAAATAAAGTCTTTTTCATTATATTCCTTTTCAGTAGGTCTCTTGGGGGAAAACTTTTTTCATGGTGAGTAGAAAACATAATATTAAAATGTCATCAACAAGAAACATTCTCCAATTTATGAACTAAATAGCGTCATACTGTGGACAAACTGTATTGTAGTCTACAACTGAGTATTACTTATTACTTACTATTGATTACTTATATTTAATTTCTTTTTAAATAATAGCTCAATATTTAAAATTAAAACTGAAAAATATGTAGCAATGATTTAACAGACTCTAAATATTTTGGTACCATAGATCTATGAAAAAAATTTCAATAATAAATTTAAAAAAGTTGACATCTAGTCTCTCCATATAGACAAATGCCTAACATATCTCTCTAGGGCCTCATTCAGTAGGTGTCTCTGAACCACCCTATCCATATAACCTGCTCAAACTGTTACACGTAGGGTCCCACATGAAATGTTCAGGCTTTGTCTAGACATCCCTGCCTAGACCAAAACTAATCTCTAAGCTTCTGCCAGAACCCTCTATAAGGTGCTTCAACCCATAAGCCCCTTGCATACCACATTCAACCTTTGCACCCAGCCAGATCTACTCCCACACTCCAGGGTTGGAACAGGACGCCCATCTGGCTTTCCAGCCACATGACTTCATTCCAGCCAAGCCATTCACAGCATCTCTATACAACCCACAGGCACACCTTCCTCTCCTGCTCCAATATTCTCTGTCCATGTAAGACTAAGAACAAAATAAGTTTCCCTGCCCAGATCTCATAACAAAAATACAAACAATATTAAATATCACAGGACTACCTTCTCCCCAAAGACTAGCAGTCCTGTGGAAATGTTTGTCAATGAGATTGACATAAATGAACTCCTGGATACAAAATTTAAGAGAACAATGGTGAAGTCCATCATAGAATTCAAGGAATTTGAAGAGGACACAAACATTTTTTTCATATTTCTATTTTTTTGTGCTCAATCCTCTGTTTTATCTTCAAGTCCTGATAGAGTATTTTCTACTTAATTCTTTCTCCATGTAAGACTTTCTTTTGTGTTTTCTAGCTGAGTTACTGAATTTTCAATTCCATCTGCATTGCAGCTTGGGTCTCTGCAATGTTTCTATCCCCTTATTGAATTCCATGTTTAAATCCTGGGTTTTCTTTTTTGTTTACATAAACTTTTTGTGATTCCATGGGCATCACCATGTGTTAATTTCTCTTACATTCTAACTACTTGATTTGATTGACCTCTTTCTTTGTGTCTTCTTTAAATTCCTTCATCTGGGTACAGGAAGTTTTTTTTGTTAGTTCAAAATCTCTTATGGTCTGAGAATATTTGATCAGGAGAGAGGGTGTGCACATGGGTTGTATATAGATTTGTACAAACAAATACCCAAACTACGTAATGACTCAGCTACATCACTAATGTGCATATGCCAAAGGACTCCACATTCTATTACACAGATACTTTCTCAGCCATGCTCATTGCTGCTCTATTCACAACAGCTAAGATATGGGAAAAAAACTAAATTTCCTTCAACTCACTAGCTGAAAATGAAATGTGGTGCATATACATTATGCAATACTACTCAGCTGTTGAGAAAAGGGTGAAACTATGAATTTTAAATCAATGGAGTTGGGAACCTAGAGAAGAGCATATTCACTGAGGTAACACAAACCCAGAAAGACAAAGTCACATGTTTTCTCTCATGGGAGGCTCTTAACTGCAACAAATCTTCAGATATGAGGATATGACCTGGAGTAGCTGCAGAAGCCAGAATAGGAAAGTGGAACCATGGCAGGGTTATGTGCATAGGGAGGCAACAGAGATAAAAACAGAAGAGTATAAGTGACCTGATCAGAAAAAAAATGTGGAGAGGCTCTAACTAGGAAATGGGGAGAGAGATAAATATGGATGGAAGGGGGTAAAATAATAGTTTGTGTTAAAAAAAAAACCCACAGTGAATCAACAATCTAACTTAAAATTTTAAATGCATACAAATTTGTGTATAAATGTACATATATAGTTCAAGTGAGATTTTCTCATCTGCTCCGACTCAAAGACCATCTTCCAAGACTCAAAGACCATCTAATGAACAGACCAACACCAGGCTTAAGTTCTCTTTTGAGTTATTCGTCAGGGTTGTCCAAGAGACTTCCCAAAATTTTACAGACTATTACTATTGGTGTTGGTTTACTACATGAGGTATAAGACAAGTCCCTGTTATTGAAGACGCCATGCATGCATCCCAGAAGCAGGTCCAGAGGATGGCTGGAACTGACATGAATACTTTTTTCTAAGATCTAGCTTTCATACAGCATTCCAAAGGAAGGAGGAAACCTCTTCAGTTATGAGACCCATGAACCACAGCAATGACCAGAATGGCATGATAAGCCAAAGCGTACAGTAGTAGTAGAAATATCTTGGAAGTAACTAGCACCTAATCTGACATACAGCTCACTTGATAATCAGGAAACCATGCCTGATATTGATGACCAGGGCTACTGAAGCCATAGATCTTGAAAGAGAACCTAAACTACTTGATCAAACCAGCATCAACCCTGCGGGGTTGGGAGACAGGTTGAAGCCTTTCAATATTGTCGCTACTGGTCCAGATTCAAGCACATAAGGGCGTATGTGTAAGTACACACTCATTTATTTAATGTGAATGTTCAACACTCATGCAACCATATCCCCAGGTTTTTCTTCTTTGTTGCTAATGTCCTATTTTAACATTAAACACCTAGAGAAGAACACAATCTCTTCCTATACACCATTGGGGCAACTGAAGAATACCAGGATCTTGGTCTAGGAATAACATTTTAGAGATGTTTGATGTTGTCTTTGATATGGTGTAATTGCCATGTCAAACCCTATTTGCAAGTCTTTGGCACCTATATTTTCCTCTGATAGTAAAAACAACAACAAAACAAACAAACAACCAAGCTATGGAATTATGACAAAGTGTACAGGAGGCAAATGACCTGGAGTGCATACAATAGATATCAGGTTATCATTTTTATCTGGACTACAAGCCTTACTCTACTTAGAAAACAACTGCCACCGGCTAGCGCTTACCACCAAATGATTTACATTTGTGAGATGCGCAGCAAATTTACATTTTTGAAAGCTTAATCTGGCAACACTAAGGAGAACCAAGGAGAATTCATTCGAAGAAGTATGATTGATTCAACTGTATCCCAAGCTTAGCTTATAATTAATTATACCTCTTCTGCATCTTTTTAATTAATATTATTTAACAGATTAGACCTGAAACTCTATGACGACGTTTGTTGCTTTTTATTAACATTGGGAAAAGTGCGAAACTTTAAGGGAAATGCAAAACAGATGGCCATTCAAATGTTTATTGAATGACTCCACGAGTTACCTTTTTCCTGTTTGTCAAGAAGCCATGGGTGTGATTTATGCTAAGTAACAGCTTTGTGTCTCTTTATGTAAGGCGGCTTCCGCCACAAAATGCCAACATCAGCAATTCATCACAGCTTCTCTCCATGGTACATTCCCCTTCTCCTATCCTACTGTGACAAAAATGCCATTCACACACCATTAAATTCAATTTTCTTGATCCAACTTCCTCAAAGTCAGTCAAGAATTCCACCTCATTCCCTTCCTGAAACAATTTCGCACTCTCTTCAAGAACAATTCTTCAGACCCTCTCACCTTCAATTCAGATACTTTCCTTGACAGATACCCCATAAGGATAGCATCTCTGACATCTTGGGGTCTCCAGGGCAATCCAGGCTTTTACCTTCACAGGTCACCAATTGTTCTCTTGGCCACTCTGCAGGTGAATCCCTGATGTCTATCTGCCCTCAGCAACTTTTTTTAGTTACTCCTTGACTCAAAAGCCAGAACCAGGAGACCAAAAGCCACCAAGTTCTGCTGCTTGCTGGGGCTGGAATATATCCCCTTGTTCACTTACATCTTCACCAGCTTTCAGTTTTCAAAAGTTTCCTTTACTGCCTAAGTTTGTCTTTTCTGGAATTTACTCTGTAGACCAGCCAAGCAGGCCTCAAACTCAAAGAACCACCAGCCTCTGCCTCTGAAGGACTGAGTCTCAAGGCATTCACAACCACACCAAGCTCTATGATTTCTTTAATTCCTCTTCACAAGTTGGAAACTTAGCTATTTACCACTGCCTTTATTCCATTTCTTAATCTACGTATCCCCTTCAACATGGGACTTAACTCCATTCCATTTTCTGGTGCTCCTTTACTCCTCGAATTGCTCGGTACCTTGTATTTTTTTTCTTGCTTACTTTGCTCCTTTTCATTGCAGATCTTCATTAGAGTTACCAGTAATAAACATCTGACAGGCTTTTTGGAGATTTCCTCAGCCAACAAAATTAATCCAGAACTCTTCACTTTAGCCCCAGGCAGACTCTTTGGGCAACAGCAAAATGTAGCCACATTCTCCACCAAAAACTTCACATGACCACTCTCTAGGCCACATATTAATATTCTTCTCTTCTGAAACATCTTGATGCAGGCACCGAAGTTCAAATCTTTCTCAGCACCATTGTCTTCTATGTTTTTACTACTATGGCTCATGTAGCGGTGCTTGATGCATTCCATTGCTTTCCAATCACAAAATACCAAAGCCCAGATTCCTCTAAACAAAAACATGGTTTCAGGCCTATCACAGCAATACCCCACTCCTTGTCACAGTTAGGGTTTCTATTACAGTGAACCAATAACCATGACCACGGCAACTCTTACAAGGGAAAGTATTCAAAGTAGTGGCTTACAGTTTCATCAGAGGTTTTATCCATTAATATCATGGGACATGGCAGTGTACAGACAGACATAGTGCTGGAGAAGGAGCTGAGAGTGGAGAAGGAGCTACATCTCAATAGTGCAGGCAAGAGGAAGCGCTCTGAAACACTGTGTGTGGCTTGAGCATATATGAGACCTCAATGTCTGCCCCATAGTGACACACTCCCTCCAACAGGCCACACCTACTTCAACAAGACCATACCTCATAATAGTGCCACTCTCTTAATAGACCATTTTGTTGCAAACCACCACATCCCTAAAGTAAAGACAAGTGAATGTCTCTTTAATCTGCTCATATTCTCTACATCTACCGAATATCCCTCTCCTTCTTAATTTTTTTTTACACAGTAAATGTCAATATCTTTTCAGGAACTGCTTAACTTTCAAGCATTTAAGAGCTGCTGAAACACTTTCCCATCAAATAGATAAACAGTAAAAAAGAAGATTACCCAAACTCCTTCCAAAAGCTACAGGGCTTTATGAACTGACAACCGACAAGCCCTTTTACTGGGGAAAAATATACTGTGAAGGTATGTCACTGTGATTGATCTGATCAAGAGCTGAATAGAGGGTTTCCAGAAACAGAAAACGCTGGAAAGAAGAAGGGAAGGAGTCTTGAGGAGTTGGGGAGGGGAAAACATGACATGTAGGAGTTGACGTAAAAGCCATGAACCACATGGCAATACATACATTAATAAAAATGAGTCAATTTAAGTTATAAAAGCTACTTAGAAATAAGTCTAAGCTATTGTCCAACCTTTTATAATTAATAAGAAATCTCTGTCATTATTGGGCAGCCAATGGTCCTAAAGATATATCTACCCACACCCTTTGGCAAAGGGAACTTCTTTCCTTATTTATTCATATCTCCTTGGCATTTTATTAAAAACACATAAGAAAAAAAAAAACCCTACATTCTCTCGAGATGGACCAGGCAACTACTGTTCTTAGTAGTTCCTCAGTTCTCAGGATTCGATATTGCACCTCACTTCTCTTGGTCTGGGATAAAACATTGTCTCCCCAGCACTGCACAAGTCAATCAACCATACTAACATATAGTTGCTGTGGAACAAAACACCATACACTTTGAGTAAACCATACTTACATATAGTTGCTATGGAACAAAACACCATACACTTTGAGCTGGCTGTTGCTCACTTCACCTGTTTGTTTTAGTTTTTCTTATGCTTGACAATGAAGTCCTGCTGTATTGACCAGAATGTTCTCAATCTTGAATCCTCCTGTTCTTGCCACCCAACTGCTGGAATTGTAGACATGCACCACCATGCCCAGCAACAATTGTCTGTTTTCTGGGTTGTTCTTTTTTTTCTCTGTTCTTTGCTAATAATTATCCTTATCTGAAATTTTGTTTCACATTTTTTACTTTCCTCACTTGGACACAGGGATCTGAGGGTGAAATCTGTTTTGATTCATTTTCTTCCATAACTTTATTTTGGAAGATTTCAGAAATATATAATAATTATTCTAAATTTCTTAATTAATGCATCTGCTATGCCAGATTTATCTTGAATATATTATTTTCAAAAGTTGATTTCATTAGCATCAACATTAGTTCACAAAGCCACATGATCCTAAGATGCAACTTAAAATAAAGACCATAGAGAATTTTTACATGTATGTATATATATATATATATATATATATATATATATATATATATTCTATCCAATATTCCTTAGACGTCCTACCCTACAGACTCCACTGTTTTAATATACACTATGCTCTGATCTGTCCCCTGTCCCATCCCACAACTGTCACTTTGCAGTTTCCTTACTTGTGAAAGTTCTCCAGATCACTTCTTTTGTTCCATCTGCAACTTTTGTAATTTTTTTTTACAGAGGGATGAACTTCAAATGTGTGTGTGTATCACATTTTCCTTATCAATTAATCAGTTTATAGTCTAATAAACTATTCTCTGAATGAATTTGAGGCCTGTTTCACAAGAGGGGATTCATACTTGGTGCTGTAACCCTTTCAAACACCCATGGATGACAAATCTTGGGCCCTATAGGTAGTGATGTCTTGTTTATGTTTTAAAAATAATGTGTGTGTGAAGATCAGAGTGCAGAGCTAAGCCACTAGGGACCAGGGAGTGGTGGCATACACCTTTAATAACAGGACCCAGGAGACTGAGACAGAGGGATCTCTGTTAGTCAATGGTCACCCTAGGCTATACAAGATTAAATCTGTCTAAAAGAGAAACAGAGCTTGCACAAAAGTGATTGCAGCAATTGGAATCTCATGCCTTTAGTACCAGCATTAGGGAGGTGGAAACAGGAGTGATATGGCTGAGTAGAGAGAGAAATAAGTCAGAAGCAGACATGAGCTCAGTCTAGTCTGTGGTTTGGTGGAGACAGATGGAATCTGGAGACGGGATCACCCCTTCAGTCTGAGCATTGGTAGAGGTAAAAGAAATCTCAAGTGACTGGCCTCTCTGCTTCTCTGATCTTCAGCATTAACCCCTATATTTGACTCTGGGTTTTATTATTAAGACCAAATAGAATTTGTACTACACTTATGGACAAACTTTCTGCAGTGGTTTAGCTAAATTGTCACAGATCAAAAATAATTTTTATATTTATACACATAGAAAAATGCTTCCGCTAACCTTAATCAAAGAGTCTCTCTTTGCAGTGATTATAGGGGCATACGGCGATGCAGGGCTGCTCAAGGTACTGAGCATGAGTAACAGTTGAGAGAGTACCAAACAGAACCATTTATACCATCACCTTTAGCATGTAGGGATCACTGCAGAAGAGGGGACAAAAGGATCATAAAGGGCAGAAGAAAAGTAGAGAGGCTATGAATACTGACTTGGGGGCCTGGAAGAGCCAATGTAGTCAGTCCTGACTTCAGTTGCTGTGGCTGCCTAGAGTGGGTCTATACAAGACTGGGTCATTAACAGTCCATATAATACAGCCAATTTCACCACGGTGAAAGGGCTGGCTGATGGGGCCTTTCCCCTCCTTGCTGAAATAGAGGCTACTGATGAATTCTCAGGAAGGAACAGTCATTGCCTTCAGCTGTATATTCACTGAAGCGCCTATCAAACTCCAGTATGTAATTCGAAATCCATAGTAACACAGATGATCCTTGTCAAACTCAGTGGGCCTGAAAACATGCACACATGCAAACACACATGCTCAGAGATTAGAGCAGGAGGGACATTACAGCAATCTGCATGCACTTTACACATGTACAAAACTGTCAGAAAACAAATTCAATAAGCATAAAAGCTATAAATGCATATTCATTAACTATTCTAAGGAGTTTAAACTGTAAAGAAATGTGTAGAAATTTCCATAATTTAGAGATTTCTAAATTTTTCATGGCACTGAACATTCTTCATGAGACACAGGATGATACTCAATGCACTCCTTCTTGGGGAAGCCTTTTACTTAATTTTATTTCATTATTTTATTTAATTTTATTACATTGGTGTGAGAGTTTCAGATCTTCTGGAACTTTAGTTATAAACAGCTGTGACCTGTCATGTGGGTGCTGGGAATTGAACCTGGGTCCTCTGGAAGAGCAGCTAGTGCTTTTAACAAGAGTCTTCTTGCCAGCCCATGGAGAAGCATTTTTATAAGCAAATACATAGAACAAGAATCTGTGAGAACCTCAGATACTATTGCTATCACAGGAATGAGAAGAAATAGTGAAATGACTTCAACTACTCAAGAAGTTTTATTACATAGAATAATTTTTACTCAGCTGAACATACATTTGAGAGATATTTTCTGATATGTTTCCTAAAGATCATACTACAAGATGTTCAAGGCCTGTTGTGGGAAAATATTCTGCTAATAATACTGGGGTACTGGCATTAGGGCATAGCTTCTTGTCTGTGGACATGATCTTTAAAAAGGACAGAGACAGACATCGCACTCTCTCTTGGGTTGTGAAGATCAGGTCAGGAAGCGTGAAGCAGGGTATGATCAGTCCCCAGCTTCTGGGTTCCAGCTCTGTGAGTCTGTTTTCTCAATAGCGCTCTTTTGAGGGGTGTGTGTACGTGTGTACATGTGTGTGTGTGTGTATGTGTGTGTGTGTTTCTCAAAACAGAGGTCTACACTGTAATTTATGAGAACTGGTGAGTGTAAATGTACCTATGTATTTATTCATTGAAGAAATCTGTGTATTAATAAGCTAAGCACTGTTTGAGTCAGAGAGATAAAGTAGGTACCAAGGCAAATATTGGTATTTGTCCTGCTGAAGGTTATATTCTTGTTTGGTGTACATGAGAAAAGTAAACTAAATGATACTAATGTAATTCAACTATTAATTAAATCTGTATTATGATGTAGAAAAACAACAAGTAGAGGCAGTTATAACAGCAATTAACACAGAATAGTAAAAGAAAATAAAGTTCAGATTGGAGAAATAATTTCAAGATAAAATGAAAACAATCATAATGGTTAAATGTATTTATGGGTAGAATGAATTAAAGGCATAGATTTGAATTCAATAACAATAAAAAATGTATAATTGTAACGAAATCATAACATGTCCAAGAAAGGAGACTAATTCTTATTATATACCAGAAATTGCTTAAAAACATCACAGCTTTTAAAGATCTCATAATAGCTCTAAGTAAGTAGCGTGTTAATCACTATTTTAAAGAAAAATTTCAAATACATAAGAATTCAAGTTATTTTCCCATCCCAAGTCACGGAGGAGTCATTCTTCTGGAAACATCTGTGACAATTCCACCAGCTGAGGCGCAGGTGGTCACTTGCCCATGTATTCAGCTATCAATAAGCCGACCTGTGTTTTTGCTTGTGTTAACCTGTGTTTTGGGCATCAAATTCATCAGATTTTAAATCCCCGAAGATGGGAGCCATGTCTTCTCTACATTTCACGGAAACTGAGTATAGCACAGAAGGTTCTAACCACTGTAGAAATGAATTCAACCCCAAGGAGGAGGTGACTCAAGAGAAAGAGAACAGAGAGGAAACATGAAATCAATAATGCTACATGGAACTTTGGAAGTCAATGCTGAAAGCAAGTGCTCTGGCATATCACAAAATGGGAAGAAAATGTGAGCGAAAACAGAAATTCTCACCAAATTACATGCCAGATAAGTGACGTTTCTTCATTACTGCTAACCTGGTTTCTCTAGGATGCTATCATTTTTATAAAGTTTAAATAAATTATAGGTCTTTAAAATTCATAAAAATCACTTTTCATTATTTATCTATGCTACCCATCCTCTAAATGAAATCCATAACTTTTAAAATACGGATGAGAAAGAACAAATGCAGTTAGATTATTTGAAACAGAGTATGTTGCTAAATTATTTATTTCATGTTTAACCAGAATGACTGAATCATTCATTCTAAATCACAGATGTCTGGATCATTTGCCAGAGAAAAGTAGAGTGGCACAACAATTAAATTTATGTGTTTACTGACTGACAAATTGGTGTGTATTATACTGGCTGTTCTATAAAACTGCTGCAGGTTAAGGGTTAATCAATGTCAGTGGACATTTTGTTGAAGTTATATGTTCATCATCAATTTCCTGAGAAATTGAAATTTAGTGTTTTATAAAGCACATACTTCCATGTTTTGAGCTCACTGCTACTAAATTTATTGAAAAATAAAATGGCATTTCATTCAACTAGCTCAATAAATTGATGTGCATTTACCCAATCTCATCAATTACAAAGCCATTATAGGAAAGCCTTCAGGGTACTTGCTCAACTGCGCTAATGTGTCATACAACACAATACACACAGGGGTAGTGAGTCCTCAGCAGCAGGTTAGAGTGAGTACTGAAATGGATTCATAAATTTTTTTAAATTACTCAAAATTGCAATTTAAAGGCTGACACCCAATCCCACTACTACAATCCTTAAGAATGCTAGAACAACTCAGATGTAAGGACTCTATATTTCTACCGTAAACAGTTCTATGTTTAAACACATATGCACATGCACACACACTCACATGTTCGCATGCATACACAAGCACTCACAGGCATGCTCACGCGCATGCGCGCACACACACACAAACACACAATTTAGGATGGAAATCTAATGTGAAACGAGATATGCTGTGTGGGCAAACAAGCCATACTTCTAAGTCAGTACACCAAAATATGAGATACCTTATTTTCCTTAATTTAATGAGTTTTATAGAGCTTTAGGATTTAAAAAATGATTTGAATCCCCATAGTTATTGAAGCTAAATATAGTTGCTCTGCTTATTTCACCTTGTATTTTTGCATTGCTACTAATTAATGAAATTTTTCCATGTCAGTTGCTTTCCATTTATACTAAGCAGTGACACACCACTACCTCAGTGGGACCACTGAGTCTGTTTGGCATTTATTTCATATAAACCTCACATATAATTTTCCTGATCTGGCAGCCTGGCAGTGAAGTGTCTGGACTATTTTCCATGCTGGGGACACTATGAGCGTCTCTCACAGTCTTTATAAAAATGAAGTTGTTTGGTGAATGAACTCATTGACCAGTGCACTACAAGTTTTCAGTAAACTCCCTGAAATCTCTTTCCATAATGTTAACCCCTGAAAAGGGTATATCAAATAAGCCTTCAGATATAACCACACAAATTAGGAAAGTATCCCAGAATAAAAGATAAAAGGAGGAACTACTGATCTATGAAATCAATGGTAAGGAACTATGAAATAACTGCTAATAACATTTCATCAAATAACAATAAACAACACAGGGACAAATTCTTTACCAGGCTGAGAAACCGTACAGCACACAGAAGTGACAGCCCCTCCCTCAGAGTGCAGTGTGGACACCAGCGATTCCAACAATCAGAAAGACACTATAAGAATCAAGTAGTCTTTTCTCGCTAAGGACTTTATTTAAAGGTTATCATCCAAACTCACTATTGGGAAAACAAAACATTTTTACTTACAGTGAACGTTTTGACAATACAAGTCATGCTTTCCTTTAAAAACAGATAAGCATACAGCAGGGGCCTTAATCCAGCATGGTTGTACACCCTTGTAAACTCAGTATTTGGAAGACTGAAGGAGAAATCTACCACCGAGTATAAGGGCATCAGAGCTGCATAAGAATGTCAAAGCTACCCTGCCCTATGCAGCAGGATCCTAATTCAAAGAAAACTGCATCCTAATAAGACGTCTGGCATACAATGCAAAGTAAGCAACTAACTAAAAACTGATTAGTAAAATGACGTCGGAACTGGAAAAAAAAATTTAAATAAAGCACAAGGATGCCTCATTTATTTCACCGCTCAGAATAAATTAGTCTAGTGAAATAAAATCTTTCTAGAAATCTTCACTAAAACTTGATGGTAGATCTGGAGGTGCAGCTCCATGTCAGAATGCTGGCCTAGCAAGTACAAGGCCCTGGGTTCCGGGATGGGGAAAAAAAAAAAAAGCAAGCAAATGCTGACTTTAGGTCATTAACATCACACTTAAAACATTAAACAATCTAACTAAAGGTACTTTTAAATTGCATTTAATTTTTTCTTGGCACCTTTTATGATACAGATTTTGAAGACAATTTTAAGTTTTTTAATGAGTCAGGTTCGTTATGATCAATTATTATACTACACTATGGTATAATGATGCCCAGAGGGACAATTGCAACATGCAGAACTGTTTGCTGCAGTACCTAAGTGGCTTTGCAATGCTGCGCTTTCAGTTCTGGTTTCTGACCTTGATAGGTTTTCTCTTTCCCACTGCTCTCAGAGGTGACAACTCAATACTATTAGTGGTGAATCACAATCGGTCATTTCAACAACTGATTCTAATTTTATGCACTCACCTAGAATTGCATCACCTGCTTTAGAAGCTTGTATCAGACCATGATGAACAAAGACCCATTGCCACTGTAGTACACGCTGACACATCTTGAAAACATGCTATTACTTGCATGCATTTCTCTAATTATAATTCTCAGGGCTAACGCAGCTGGTAAATCTGGCAATGAAATGGCTTCCACGATGATATCCTGATTGCAGCAATGAACACTACAACTTAGAATTTAGGATATTTGTGCCAATGAATCTCTACAACTCTATGAGGTGCAGAAATGATCTAGTTTTACAAACAAGGAAGGAAGGAAGAAAGGAAGGAAGGAAGGAAGGAAGGAAGGAAGGAAGGAAGGAAGGAAGGAAGGAAGGAAGGAAAAGATTGATTAATCAGGTCTGGTAATAGTGTTATACACTGTCTTCTAGTCATTTACAATTAAACCTTTTTTCAACTTAGATGCACAGTATTAAAAGTATCAAGTAATGCATGTTAACTGTAGATTTCTTGAATGAAGCTTCCACCTGGCTTTATTCAGTGGTAAAGAAGCGGTTCATTTACTCATCTACTAAAATCAAGCATTACTAAGAGTCTGCTAAGTGATGATGCACTGCCAGTTTAGGTTTATAATATTCTCTTTGCTGGCACAATTGAAACTGAGGTAGAGTACTACATTTAAGTCATGAATTATTATCAGCTTCACCACATTTGACTCCTTATAATTTAATTGGAAGTCTCGTAGAATCATATTATCTTGTGACCCACAGCATACAATGGAGTCCAAAGATAGACCCAGTGTGCTGGGAATTTTATCTATTTTACATAAAAATTCTTTTGTATGAAATAACAATTTCAAATTTTTAACTGTGATATTCGAAACTGGAGCAAGTTACATTTAAAGTGTGTGTTTCTGACTTTACTTAAGTGAAAGATAAGGCTGCTGTCATGTGCTCTCATGAAGAACCTGACAGGGGCTAGCTAGCAGCACAGGACTCAAACAAGTTGTTTGTTCCAGACTGTCAAATGATAAGACATGGCCATGCTCCCACAAGTCACCTGCTTTGTATAGCAAATATCTGAAAGCACAACTCCATATTCCACAGCATTCTGTATTCCTTGTGTTAGACATTTCAAGATGCATTGATTTTTGTAATTGGAACTAATGCCTCATAGAACATAAAAATATTATCCTTATGATTGCTTTACACATGAAATCAAGATTCAGGTGGACCATGCTTGGTGTAACCTGGGGGATAAATATAAGAAAACCACCTGCAATCTACATGACATTATGTTTGCTCTTTACCAAATTAATTATTTTGATATATTATTACTCTTGCTACTATCACTATTTAAGGTTAAAGTCCCTTTTCCTTCTTTTCATTGAATTCAGCAGTAAATAATAAATGAACCAAAAAAAGCATGATATGACTTGGTGGATAAATAAGAAAGTTTGTTCTACAAGAAGAAGAAGCTCTACTGGAGTCCCAGAATGCACATCAAAAATGGAGCATGACTGTACAGCCACTGAATTCCAGCACTGGCAGGCAGAGGAAGGAGAATCCTGACAGCTCCCTAGACAGTTAGCCAAGCTGAAGTAACAGATCCCAGTTCAATTACAGACTCATCCCAATCCAATAAGGAGCGTGGGAGTGGCATTTGCTTATATATATTGGACATGAAGGTTAATAGTTTTGGCATCCACCCTGTGTTCATCATGTGTATGCCTGGACCCATGCACCCATATACTCACATTTGTGAAATACATACACACGAAAGATATCCCTACAAAAATATTTGGAGGTATCACCACAAAGCATGCAGATAATATCTATGTTAGAGAAACAGGAAAGAAGAGAAAAGAAGAAAAGATTATGTCTAGCTTAAATGAATCAAATTGGACAAACATTAGGGACAAACTATTAACCTTCATGTTCAATATGTATAAGCAAATGCCCTACTGAAAATTGAAAAAAACATGCATAATTATATGCCCATAATCTCACATAGTATTCATCATAATGATAAACAATCAGGATGGAATCGGGAGTGATAGAGGATTGGAGGATGTATTTATATCAGATTGTCAGGGGCATATGGAAACACCTGATGCCACAAAAAATAAGAAAGTGAAATCAACATGATTAGTGTCACATCAGTCCAGATGAGCCTACCTGAACAGCTAGCCTGTCTCCTTCACCAGTCCAAACACAATGTTAAAACCAAGGCTTTGGCTGTTTTGTTATCCACAGCTTTGAGAGAGATTCCAAACTTGACTAGTGCTTTTGATGCAGAGTTTTACAGGCTTTTTTAAGCAAAATCCCAATTTTGCCAGGTACTTGGAGGAAGAGGCATTTTAATATACAAAAGGCAATGAAATAAATAAATTGGAATCTACTAGCTTCTCTAACAAACAGTGAAAATTAAAATCAAGACCAGGAATGACTCCAGCCATGGACAATGAGATGAATGGGCGTTTGAGGGAGAGGGCGAACATTAAAGTACTTGCAAACCAGCCTGGTGGCCTAATTGTGATCCTCTGAATATACAAGATAAAGGGCAGAACTGACTTCCGTAAGCTGGCCTCTCAACCCCAAAGTTGCCACGGAAAAGGAATGTACACATTCGCACATGTTCCCAGCCAAGAAAATGAATGAAATTCAACACAAAAGCAAAGAAACAAACCATTGAAAACGAAATCCTAAAGTCCAGGGGTCCCAGCACAGGGTTACTTTAACCTTACAACATGTATCCAGGAACACAGCAGTTAGAGAAAAAATATTTCTGGTCACTAACCTAAATTAATGGAGGGGAAAGCCCTCAAAATGAACAATTTCATATTATTTATGAACCTTTTCAAATTTATGAGAAACCTATATTTTCTGAAAATAAGTGGCTCAGTACAACACAGTTTATTTATCTGCACCGAACACTAAGGAAATCATTCAGCTAGAAAACCATGAAATATCTCTTTCGAGCTTCAAAACTGCAACCCAGACTCTAGAAAATAGACATGCTTAAACAAGTTGTTCTGTTACACACAGATAAAAGGAGAAAAAATTGATTTTTTTCTTTAATTTTGACCTGCTTATTTTTTAAAAGGCCATAAAAACTAGAAATCATTATTATTATAGACTCCATAAAATTCCCTAACTTAAATGAATAATCACTTGAATACAGACCCTAAGACCATTTTTACAAGCATGTGCCTTGCTTTGAGCTGAAAGTAGCTTTTAGGACAGCAAATGGCATTTTAGGTTTAAGACACTGTCCTATTTTACAGTGAGTTTCCATTTGGGAAGGAAATCTTCCAGGTAAGTAAGACCTAAATACTTGGGATGCTCGCAAGATATCCCTGTGCGCCTAAACTGTAGGCATGTGCAGAATAAATGAGACTGATAATACCAGGAACAAAGTTTATACAAAGACAGTAAAGCCTCACTCCTGTGCTGGGCTCTGCATCAATTGAAACCTTTCTACTGGGCTGAATAATCTCATAAAGCCTGTGAGAGAGGGTATATTTCTTGCTATTCAAACTCAATTCCAGACAGGATAGGTTGATACTGAAACTTTCTTAAGCTTTTCCACAAAAAAAAAAAAAAAAAAAAAAGATTAGTATGTATAAGTTTTGAAGCTAACTTTACTTTCTTTGAAATAGTAGATTTAACTGTTTTCCTTAATCAAGCTCAAATAAAGTTCTGGCTTCTCAACAAGGCTAAGTACTAAAAGAAGTGTTAAATAAATTAATAAATGGATAAATAAATAGATGAATAAATATATGTGAAGTTTTTAAAAGTTCGTAAGCTTATTTTTATGAAATATCCAATAGTCTCAAAAGCAATTAATAACAGTCTTAAAATGAATTTAATATTTTAATTAAAATAGGCTATGAGTTATTGTATATTTTTAATTGTCTTACCCCTTCTGGTTCATTACCTGTTTCCTGAAACTGCATTCAAAGCTGCCTTATAATGAATCATTATTACTTTTATGACTAGAAAATGGAACAGGCTTTGTCTAAATGAGTTAAAAATGTTAAATGTTCTGGTTTATCCCAAGAAAAAAAAGCAAATATTATAAGATTTTGTGACAATTTTGAAATATACTGAGAAGTCCAAATCTAAAACACATGGAATATGACAGATGTAACATAAGCCTATCAAGTAAACAAATGAGCCAATTAATAGATTGATCAAAAAGGCCTAATTATATATGTGTGGATGTATGCATTTGCTATTCCATACTTAATCTATATAAAGTTTTGGTGTGTGTTTTATTAGCTCCTTAGCACATTCTTTCACATAGCATTAGTAATACATTAACCATATTCCCTTCACAAATGGTGAAAAGCAAGTCTTTGATGACGGCAATCGAGAAAGATCCTTTGGAACTGGGATGAGAGGAATGGGACTAAAACTAAAGCAAGATATCTATTGTCTGAATGTCACCTCTGCACTATGACCGGCCTACTTCTTGACCTGCACTAATCCTGATTGGACAAGTGCATAGTGGCTAAAGTCATGCAGTGCATATCAGAAAGTTACCAGGCTCTAGCTCTGTGCTGTTTATTCACGGTTTTTACTGTTTAGCTTCTTCAGGTCATATAGTCCCCATTCATGCACAATGTATAGGCTGCCACTTTTCATGCCTTCACAGTAAGGTGACTTAGTTATATGGACCCACATTTCCTACATTTCATTCTCTAACATTCCCTTTAATCAAATTCTTTCTACTTTTCCACAGAGAAAAAAAATAATACATTGGGAAAATTATATTTTTTTAATTTTTTTTCCCATTTTTTTTATTAAAGATTTCCATCTCCTCCCCTCCTCATCCCCCTTCCCTCCCCTCCCATCCACCCACACCCCACTCCACCCCTCTCCAAGACAAAGAGCCATCAGGGTTCCCTTCACTATGTTAAGTCCAAGGTCCTCCCAGCTCCCCCTAAGTCCTGAAGGTGAGCAACCAAACTGACAGGCTCACAGTGAGCCCGTCCATGCTGTAGAGTTCATGTTCATTGCCGTTGTCCTTGGTTTCTCAGTCCTCCTCCACCGTCAGCCACATTCAGAGAGTCCGGTTTGGTCCCCTGTTCCATCAGTCCCATTCCAACTGGACTTGGTGGTCTCCCGTTAGCTCTGTCCCACCGTCTCAATGGGTGAACGCACTCCTCACGGTCCATTGCCAAATTCCTTTTATGAAGCTACAATTACCCTGATACCTAAACCACACAAAGACTCAACCAAGAAAGAGAATTACAGGCCAATCTCACTCATGAACACCAATGCAAAAATTCTCAATAAAATACTGGCAAACAGAATCCAAGAACACATTAGAAAAATTATCCACTACGATCAAGTAGGCTTCATCCCAGAGATGCAGGGCTGGTTCAACATATGAAAATCTATCAATGTAATCCATCATATAAATAAACTGAAGGATAAAAACCATATGAACATCTCATTAGATGCAGAAAAAGCATTTGACAAAATTCAGCACCCCTTTATGATAAAGGTCTTGGAGAGATTAGGGATACAGGGGTCATTCCTAAATATAATAAAGGCTATTTACAGCAAGTCGACAGCTAACATCAAATTAAATGGAGAGAAACTCAAGGCCATCCCACTAAATTCAGGAACGCGACAAGGCTGTCCACTCTCTCCTTATCTCTTCAATATAGTGCTTGAAGTTCTAGCAATAGCAATAAGACAAAACAAGGGGATCAAGGGGATTCGAAGTGGAAAGGAAGAAGTTAAACTTTCGCTATTTGCAGATGATATGATAGTGTACATAAGCGACCCGAAAAACTCTACCAAAGAACTCCTACAGCTGATAAACTCCTTTAGTATCGTGGCAGGATACAAGATCAACTCCAAAAAATCAGTCGCCCTCCTATATACAAAGGATAAGGAAGCAGAGAAAGAAATCAGAGAAGCGTCACCTTTCATGATAGCCACAAATAGCATAAAATATCTTGGGGTAACTCTAACCAAGGAAGTGAAAGACCTATTTGACAAGAACTTTAAGTCTTTGAAGAAAAAAATTGAAAAGGATACCAGAAAATGGAAGGATCTCCCTTGCTCTTGGATTGGGAGGATCAACATAGTAAAAATGGCAATACTACCAAAGGCAATCTATAGATTTAATGCAATCCCCTTAAAGATTCCATCAAAATTCTTCACAGATCTTGAGAGGACAATAATCAACTTTATATGGAAGAACAAGAAACCCAGGATAGCCAAAACAATCTTATACAATAAAGGAACTTCTGGAGGCATTACCATCCCTGACTTCAAACTCTATTACAGAGCTACAGTATTGAAAACAGCTTGGTTTTGGCATAAAAATAGAGAAGTCGACCAATGGAATCGCATAGAAGAACCAAATCTTAACCCACAAACCTATGAACACCTGATTTTTGATAAAGGAGCTAAAAGCACACAATGGAAGAAAGAAAGCATCTTCAACAAATGGTGCTGGCATAACTGGATGTCAACCTGTAGAAGAATGAAAGTAGATCTGTGTCTATAACCATGCACAAAACTCAAGTCCAAATGGATTAAAGACCTCAATATCAATCTGAACACAACTGAAACCTGTTAGAGGAGAAAGTGGGAAGTACTCTACAACATTTGGGCACAGGAGACTGCTTCCTACGTATAGCCCCAGCAGCACAGACATTAAGGGCAACATTAAATAAATGGGACCTCCTGAAGCTGAGCAGCTTCTGTAAAGCAAAGGACACTGTCACTAAGACAAAAAGGCAGCCTACTGACTGGGAAAAGATCTTCACCAACCCCGCAACAGACAAAGGTCTGATATCCAAAATATATAAGGAACTCAAGAGACTAGACTTTAAAATGCTAATGAACCCAATTAAAAAATGGGGCACTGGCCGGGCGGTGGTGGCGCACGCCTTTAATCCCAGCACTCGGGAGGCAGAGGCAGGCGGATCTCTGTGAGTTCAAGGCCAGCCTGGTCTACAAGAGCTAGTTCCAGGACAGGCTCCAAAGCTACAGAGAAACCCTGTCTCGAAAAACCAAAAAAAAAAAAAAAAAAAAAAAAAAAAAAAAAAAAAAATGGGGCACTGAACTGAACAGAGAATTCTCAATAGAAGAAGTTCGAATGGCCAAAAGACACTTAAGGGCATGCTCGACCTCCTTAGCAATCAGGGAAATGCAAATCAAAACAACGCTGAGATACCATCTTACACCTGTCAGAATGGCTAAAATCAAAAACACCAATGATAGCCTTTGCTGGAGAGGATGTGGAGTAAGGGGTACACTCATCCATTGCTGGTGAGAATGCAAACTTGTGCAACCGCTTTGGAAAGCAGTGTGGAGGTTTCTCAGAAATTTGGGATCAGCCTACCCCAGGACCCAGCAATCCCACTCTTGGGAATTTACCCAAGAGATGCCCAATCATATTACAAAAGCATTTGTTCAACTATGTTTATAGCAGCATTATTTGTAATAGCCAGAACCTGGAAACAACCTAGATGCCCTTCAGTGGAAGAATGGATGAAGAAAGTGTGGAATATATATACGTATTAGAGTACTGCTCAATGGTAAAAAAACAATGACATCTTGAATTTTCCATGCAAATGGATGGAAATAGAAAAACACCAAGCCTGAGTGAGGTAACCCAGGCCCAAAAGATGAACATGGGATTTACTCACTCATAATTGGTTTCTAGCCATAAATAAAGGTCATCGAGTCTATAATTCGTAAAAAATCCTAGAGAAGCTATATAAGAAGGTGAACCCAAAGAAAAACATATAGTTATCCTCCTGGATATTGGAAGTAGACAAGATTGCCAGACAAAAAAAAAAATGGGACATGCGGGGGAAGATGGGGGAGAAAAAAGTGTGAAGTGGGAGGATGGGAAGAGCTTGGGGGAATAGGATGGCTGGGATATAGGAAGGGTGGATATGGGAACAAGGAATTATATATCTAAGTTAAGGGAGCCATTCTAGGTTGGCAGAGACTTAACTCTAGAGGGGTTCCCAGGTGTCCAGGAAGACGCCCCCAGCTAGGTCCTTGGGCAGCTGAGGAGAGGGTGCCAGAAATGTCCAGATCCTATTGCCATACTCATGAATATCTTGCATATCACCATAGAACCTTCACCTGGCATTGGATGGAGAAAATGACAGAGCCCCACATAGGAGCACCATGACTGAG
Organism: Arvicola amphibius; assembly: GCF_903992535.2. Lineage (NCBI taxonomy): Eukaryota > Metazoa > Chordata > Mammalia > Rodentia > Cricetidae > Arvicola > Arvicola amphibius. The sequence goes on from NC_052056.1 coordinate 26,100,323, forward strand.
CTCCCAAGGTCCCGATGAGGAGCTAAAGGAGGGAGATCATGAGCAAGGGAAAATTATTTTTAAATTAAAATAAAATGATCATGATCTATTAGAGATAGCATCTTCTTAACATGGGATTTTAATGCTTATGTTTGGCATAGTACATAGTTTTCTAAAGAATATAGAGATCTACATAAGAGGAGGGATGAATGGTGGTTACTAGAACCTATTCTGGGTGGTGCACGCCTTTAATCTCAGCACTCGGGAAACAGAGGCAAGTGGATCTCTGTGAGTTCGCGACCAGCCTGGTATATAAGAGTTAGTTCCAGGACAGGCTCCAAAGTAACAGAGAAACCTTGTCTCTAAACAGCCCCCCACCCACAAAAAATATTAAACCTACATAAACCATTAGCAAATTTCTCCAAAATTAGCTTCTCATTGGACTTGTTGCAGATTTACATTTCCATTTTCTCTTAGTCAACAGATTCTGTCAGCTAATTATAAGATGAGGCGTTTATATCAATACTTGATGTCATGCTCATTTTTGTGCAATTAGAAAAGTTTGACAAAAACTACCCTAAAGAGTTATGTGTGTTTTTGTAATAAAAGAAATAGGACGACGTGTCTTTGACATTTTACACATGTTTTTACTGCTATAAGAACTGTCCTTAAAAACAGCAACACTATTGATAGCTTATGCTAGAGAGGATGTGGAGTAAGGGGAACACTCCTCCACTGCTGGTGGGAATGCAAACTTGTACAACACTCTGAAAATCAGGATGGCAGTTTCTCAGAAAACCGGAAAACAAACTACCTCAGGATCCAGCAATACCACTCTCAGTCATATACCCAAAAGATGCTCAATCATACAACAAGGACATTTGTTCAACTATGTTCATAACAACATTATTTGTAATAGCCAGAACCTGGAAACAACCTAGATGCTCCTCAACTGAAGAATGGATAAAGAAAATGTGGCACATTTACATATTGGAGTACTACTCATCGGTACAAAAAAAATGAAAAATGACATCTTGAAATTTGCGTGCAGATGGATGGAACTAGAAAAAGGGCATACTGAATGAGGTAACTCAGATCCAGAAAGATGAACATGGTATGTACTCACTCATAAGTGGAACTAGCTGTAAAGCAAAGAATATTGAGCCTATAGTTCATGATCCTAGAGAAGCTACAAAACAAGGTGAACCATAAGAAAAATATACATAGATCCACCTGGAAAGGAGAAAAAGACTGACAAAATTGGGGGCTTTGGAGGTAAGGGGAGAAGGGAGGGCTGAAGGGAATGAGGAGTGAAGAAGGGGACCAGGGAGGAGAACATGACGAAACGGGATAGTCGAGATGGAGGAAAAAGAAAGATAAGAGCAAGGAAAAAGATATTTTGATTGATGGAGTAATTACGGGGCTAGCAAGAAACCTGGCACTAGAGAAAAAATCCCCAGAAATTAACAAGGATGATCCCAGCTAAGACCCTAAGCAATGGAGTAGAGGGTGCCCAAGCTGGCCTTGCCCAGTAGTCAAATTGATGAATATCTTAAATGTCGCCATAGAACCTTTATCCATCAACTGATAGAATCAGAAGCAGAGACCTGCAGCAGAGCTCTGGGCTAAGCTCCCAAAGTCCAGTTGAAGAGTGGAAGCAGTGAGAAAGAGGTCAAGACCATGATGGGTGCACCCACTGAAAAAGTTTACCTGCATTAATGGGGGCTCACCAACACCAGCCAGACTCAGAAGAAACCAGCGTTAAGTCCCAATAAGACCCTCTGAATGTGTGACAGCTGTATGGCTGGGCAACTGTAGGGCCACTGGCTTTGGCACCAGTATTAATCCCCTACTGCTTGTACTGGCTGTTTGGGAACCTATTCTCTTTTGACTGGATACCTTGCTCAGCGTAGATAAAGTAGGGAGGGTCTTGGACCTTCCAGAAGCAATGTGCCTTACCTTCCTGAGGAGGTGGATTGGAGGTGGGGTGGAGGGGTAGGTGGAGGACAGGAGGGAGTGGGAACTGAAATTGTATGTAAAATTTAAAAAGATAGTTTGAATTCTTTTTTAAAAAATAAAATAAATTTAAAAAAGAGAAAAACAGTTGTTTAAAATTGATTTCACAAATCTGTTTTGAAGAGACTACTGGGGTGATTTATTCGATTTTTCTGGAGCTTTTTTGAGGTTATTATATAATTAAATCATTTCCCCTTCTTAGCTCTGCCCTTCAAACTTTCTTATATCTTTCTCTTTGCTCTCAATGTCACGAAGAATTTCTCAATCAAATGTATTTAGCAACATGTCCTAATATACACGAATCTCTGATTTAACATAAAATACAAAATTGTTACTTGAGTATATGTATTTACTGTGCCATTTTCTGCACAGACTGGGGACACCTAATCTAAAAACTCAAACTGGATATACTTCCTAATTTGACGATTTTGGGTGTCAATATGTTGTCAGGGGTGGAAAACTCAACATCTCATCTTAATCTATAAGCTGCAGTTAATACAAATACATTGTATAGCGTCACCTCCTGGTTATAGATATATAGGAAACATTAAGTTTGTAAGTTTGTAGTTCCATCTGTATCATATCAACAAGTATTTTCAGATATTTAAAAATATTTTAGAGTAAATGAAAAACATTAATGCCCTAAATATTATAAAGGATATTTATACTATACAAAAAAAATTTTACTTAATGAAAAAATACCAAAAATGAGTTCATCAGTATTTTAAATATAATTTTAGACATTTTTATCAATGTCATTGATGCTTAGTTTTTAAATATATTACTAATTATGTTGGTGTCATATGCTCATTAAGTAATATATCAGTTTATAATAATCCTTTAAGATTTATCATTAATAACTGATTTAGTTAAAATCTTACAGTACATGTAAAGATAGGCTAAGATTGCATGTAGAATACGTGTATCTATATTTATATGGGCTTATGCTAGGAATGAAAGATTGGTTTGATATTCAAAGGTAACCAATGTAATTCATCGTATTAATAAGTGAAGAGGAAAACATGTTTGATTACCATTGACCAACTATGAGACTAAATTTCTTTTGAACAAAGCCATCATGAGTTTTCCTCCATACCAATGTGAAAAAAAGTGTACGTGGCTAACAAGACCCAATTATTATCATCTATAATTAGATGTAGGTATGAACAAAAGAGAAGAAAACTGACTTTCTTTTGCCTCTTCTCAAGGATGCCCAAAAAAAAACTCAAGATGAAACTGGGATAACCTTAGTCATCACAACACAAAATACCAAATTGATATAATGTAGTTATACCAATTTTACATCAAAGTGGAAATTCAATGAGGAAAAAGATCATTAGCTTGACTGTGATATTCACTTTGAGAGTCAGAATCTTTATTTTAAAATTAATATTTAGCAAGAAGGGCAGTAATTTGACAATGAGATAAAGATAGTTAAAGATGTAATAGTTATTCAACTTCAGCAAATCTTACACTGTTTTATCCAATGAATTTTTATAATTCCAGAGCAATGTGCAAAAAGAATGCAGAATTGAAGTGGTCAAGTTATACCTATTATTTTTCATTCTGTGTACTCCTGGGACTAACTGGTGACAGCTTTATAAAAAAAAAAAAAAAAAAAAAAAAAAAGCTCTCTGCACCAACTGAAAAAAGGACAATCCATTCTCTGCTATGAACTGCCAATTGTAATTTAGCAGAGTTAGAAGGCAGATCCACTGACTAGACAGAAAATTAAAACATGGGTAGCTCCTGATTAGAAATTTATTCATAGCAGGTAATAGGACAGTCAGTATCTCTGGCATTACTCAGAGAGAGATTTAATTCTGATAAGTTAGGTGATGGCACTTGAATCAGAGGATATAAATGGTGACAGGTTGTGACATATAGAGAAGATGAAAATGAGTAACATCACTCCACAGAAGTGATTCAATATAGATGAATTTCTTGAGTAGTCATATAATTATTTTAAAAATCAGTTGAAAGTCTTTAAAGAATAAGACTACACTTTAACTGAACTATGCACCACTTATATAGCTATTTGTCAATAGATTATAACATTAATCAACTGATCAAAGGAAAAGAGTGGAAAATAAATTATATTTAAACTATGAAATGGAAATTGTCATTTCTGATTTCATCTGAATAAGGCACAAACTTAAAATTGTAGACAGACTAGTTACCATATGAAGAGAGCAAATGTGAAGTATTGAGGTTTTACACAGCTATATGTATGAGAGCGATATGCACTTAAAGCTTTTAAAAAGCAAGTTATTCATATTTATAAAGAATACATTTTAATTTGGATCTGTATGCCTCTTTTGCATTTTCCAATAGAGAAGTGCATTATTACATTGCCTTTTTAAAGATATAATTCTCTATACTAAAGAAACATTGCAGATATAAACAATTTTCCACATGGGCAGGTATCTTAATTACCTCTTTTGAATTTGTGAAGTAGTCTATTAATTGTGATCAAATCTTGTTATAGGTGGAGATTTTATAAAATAGGTTTAAAATCCCCTGGTGCTTTTCCTACTGAATGAAGGGACCACAACCCTCATTCCTTATATCTGGCTGACCAATCATTCACAGAAGTGATCCTATATTAACTACTACAGGAGTCAAACTATATGAAACCTTGTTCTGGAACATTCGTCTTTTGGAATTCTTAGGGAGCGAAAGCATAAAGTAGTAACCTGCCAGTTGTCTTCAGAGGGGAAAAACTGATAACCAATTGACTTCAGTGTCATTGGCTGATGCATGCATCACCTGTCAGTGATGGAAGAAAATTATCCTGAAAAAAATTGGTCCACTTATAAATGAGGGTGTTCTTGAGAGAGCTGGGAAGCCAGACCAACAGCATGATAGGCTCCTTGTAAGCCCCTAGCCAGTGACAAGGCCTCAGTTTTGGGTTTACTAGAACTGAACAAGCTATTCCGTGGAAAGAACATAACTCAGGCACAACAAATCAGCAGATGTCCCATATCCTGCTGCTTGCCCTTCCCTACCCATTTGCTGGTAAAAGTCCTTAAGGCAACTAAAGCCACCTACCTATGCTAATATTCAACACATAAATATAAGCAGAGATTGCACATTAGTTTCCCAGACCAACAGACCCAAATAATGCACACCAAAGCTATATTAATTACAACACTGTTTAGCCATGGCTTAGGCATATTCCTAGCTAGGCCCTACATCATATACATTTCTATTGATCTGAGAATGTGGCCTACAGGGAAGATCAGTGTCTTTCTTTCTCCTTCGCAGCTACATGGCCTCTCTCTCTCTCTCTCTCTCTCGTCTCCTCTCTCATCCTCTACTCTCTCTCCTCTCTCTCTCTCTTCATCTCGTCTCTCTTCTCTCTCTCTCTCTCTCTCATATATATATATGATTTCCTACCTGGCTCTATTCCTCATAGGTCAAAGCAGCTTCTTTATTAACCAATGTTAATAAAACATATTCACAGCAAAAGGGGGAATCCCACATCACATAAACTTTATGTTTAAACCCACCAATTAGCTCCCAACTAACGTTCCCCGTCCCTGGAATTCCATAATCTTGATTAAAAGGAACTGTGAGTTTCTCCTGCGGTCCCATTTTGCCACTTTGTCTGAAGCTTTAACCCTGCATGCTGGAATTTTTGCTCTAGTCTTGGTGATTACATATGAGTCTGGTGGTCTTTTATAAGGTTTCTCATTGACCACAACAGTTGCAGCTGATACAACAAGAAAAGTGTGCTCAAAATAGAAAAAGAGTAAAAACTTGATATCTTAGTCACTAAATTTGAAACTGGTTCAACAAACTGAAAAATGAACCAACAGACTAGGAATTTACTTGTGAATGCCAAATTTATACAAATGGCTTTAGAATAAGGGAAAACTATACAAGCCACAATTAATAATAGACAGCAGAAAATGTCCGTATAGCAGTTTCCTCTCTGAAGTTAAAATTTTCCATTCTGGTATGATGGTATACACCTTTAATCCCAGCACTTAAAGACAGAGGAAGACAGAATGTCTGTGAGTTTGAAGTCAGTCTGTTCTACACGTGTGAGTTCCAGGAGAGCCAACAGCAAGAACTGTTACACAAGGAAAATCCTGTCTCTAAAAGCAAAACCAATAAATTTCATCATCATGTAATACCTCTTAAGATATATAGAAGAGAAATGAAAGAGGAACAAAAGGATTTTCCATACAGGGTATTTACAAGGAGGTAAAACTATAGAATATTCTAAGAGGAACTAAAACCTGTTCAATCTTACAGAGATGGAAATAGCACTCAAAATATTTTCAGGAAGTCACTGAAACTGACAAGATTCACAAGGGCCCTCCCTCCTCAAAAATATATACAGTAAGAATCACTCTCAGAAAAGCTGAGCAGCTTAGGAAAAACTCAGAACAAGTAGCCTGAAAGAATAGGAATCAGCCAAACCACCAAAAAGAAACAAAAACCAACTGGGTTGCCAGGAAAGCATGCTTTCCAACACGGTGTACATTTTAGCTGATTAAATTTAAATAAGCATAATTTGCAAAAATGTAAACTATATTTTCAATTCATATCATTACTTACCATAAGTAGAAATATAATAAATACATGGTACAATTCATTTTGAAAGTAGAAAAGATTCTAGCACCTAATGTACAGGTTGTGAGACTCTAAATATATGACACTCCACATTCTAGAAAATATTATAGCACTAACGATAGGTTACATGCCTCTAGTCAAAATATCTGATATCTCACAATTTGAAATCTTTTGCATCTTTATGCTACAAGTTGAAAACTTCAAAAACTCAGAATCATGTGATAGTTTAAGTGCAAAACACATACATATTAGAAAACTCTATAAGCTTCTAGAAATTTTAATCAGCCAAACTAGCTGATTCCATATAGATGGAAAGCTAGCTTTTTACATACCCTGTTTCAGGAATAAATAAACTAAGTTTTAGTGTTTAAATGGTTAAAAAGAAATGTAAAAAGAAATCTAGCTTATGTTTAATATGTTAGCTGTAAACAGAGCCATTGAACTTCTTTTGATATATGAAGACATAAGGTGTAAGTGGTCTACTTAAAACAATGTGTATTTTCAACAAAAGAATTCCTATTATTGATCCAACAAGATAAACTACCTTTTAAATTTTAATAAGAAATTGCTCACATTAAAACCTTTATGTGTCAATATCAACAAAATATTTTAAATTCCATATTTATAAAGTTGAAATTTAACATAATATGCCATAAATACATGTACTATACGATAGCTAAAATTCCTTACCTAAATGTTTAGAAATCAAATCAAAAATATTAGCTAACATTAATAGAACACACATAAATTGACTAATTGAAAATACTTGAAAATAATTTTTAAAACACAAGTTTTATGTTACATGTACTTACCTGGAATAGTTAAATAATCGACTATCCCAAAGATCATGGGTCCCTCTGGGTCCAGAATGAAAATAGCAAGAATCGGTCCCATCAAACATGTTCAACCCATCCTCTGAATTTTTTGAAGCATGGCTATGTACCACATCTAAAAGGACTGTGATGCCCATTGAATGTGCTGTGTCAACAAGTTCTTTCAGTTCTTCAGGAGTTCCATAGCGACTAAGGAGAAAGGGCACAAAAAAAATTACATCACATTGAAAGCAAACAGCAATTGTGCATCATCAATGCCTATGCCCAGCATGGTATAAGCTATTTTAAATACAAAACTGAAAATATAACTACAAAAAGTATAAACTTGGAAGTGCTATTTTATATAAAGTAAATAAAAAGGATTAAATAAAAATATTAATTAACAAAAACTGTTAAATGGAACTCTATGCTAAATAAAATTTGCATTGGGGATACACAAAATAGTAAAACTCTATGTTTTTATCCTTGGTGGTTCTTCTATAAGCAAGTCAAGTCAGTCATGGTTGCCAGGACTTTCCAGATGTTTGTCCTTCTGCCGGCATACAACCAAACGAGGTAAGGGGCCCTTAGAATACTTCTTTCATCACAGTACCGAAAACTGTCCGTTCTCCCTTGTTCCTAAACCAGAATTTTTCTGGAATTAGTGGGCCAAGAAAATGTGTCATGTTTCACCAACTGTTCACACATGCAGAAGAGATGGTTATCTTATACAAAGTCTCAGTCTCCCTGCAGAAGAAAACAAAACTCACTTCCAGAAGTGATGGTTATCTTATACAAAGTCTCAGTCTCCCTGCAGAAGAAAACAAAACTCACTTCCAGAAGGCTTTCTTTCCCCCCGGGGCAATCTCCACATTACTATTTTCTAGGCATCAAATTTAAACACTGGGTACCAATGTGTCCTTGATATTGTTATCATCTCTATTCCCCATCAGATGGCCTGCCTCTTCATACCAGAGGCTGCGTACATGTGCCATTTCATGACACAGTGCAATACTTAGCAAATAGCAATTCCTTTAATGAGCAACTCTACAAAAAAGTTAAAAAAATTCATGTTATCCTCTAAAAAAAAAAAAAAACCCAAACACTGATTGTAATGCCAAGAAGATGAGGACTGGGATCATGAGATGGCAATTTATCATAATATTAGGCTCTTTTTATCACTGTACCCCTTCCTTACCTTATAAAAGTCACACTGGGATAGTTTTATTCACTGAACAACAGCCTCTATACATAAGTAGCCCTCAGCTTCATTCATTCTTTTTTTGTTAATTAAATATGTATTAAGAGAGCTACCATGAGCCATGAAATTTTCCATATTCTAGAATTGCATATTGAACAATATTAATATTACTGTTCTGCTATTTACACTAAAATGAGGAGACAGAAACATGAATGAGACATGAAGAATAAAATAGCAAATATTTTTTCAAAGGCAAAATGAAAATGAAAAGCACTATATTCCAGAAGAGTCATCAGTGAATGAATCTTATAGGTGAATAGGGTGACATATACTGAGCCAAAAAGGAGTGAGGAAAAGACAGACAGATATATGAGAAGAATATTCAGAGAAATTAGTATATGTATTGGAGCTTACAAACTCCAATGAGCTAAAAACATAAGAAGACTTAACCAGATGTGGAATGGACACATCAAAAGAGAGAGAAAGAAGACCTCATAAATGCTGTCATATGACCAAAGGAATATTTACACTTTTCTGAAAGAAACAGAAAGTCACTGAGGGAGAATATGTGCAGGAGATCTATACAATTCAATATTCATCTTTAAATGCTTTACTTAGGCTATAGTCCAGAAAACATATATGTGAATCAAGACAAGAATAAAGTTCAAATAAACCATAGAGAGGTACTGAAAAAAGCCAAGTAAAGACTGCCAACTTGGGCTAGGGTAGGAACAGTTGGGCAGGTGAACAGCCAGATTTAGGATAAAAATGTTAAGTGCAGATGGCTAAGTTTTATAATAAGCCGAAAACAAAAAGGGATAGAAATGGAATAGTAAAAAGCCAGATTCTGGCTCGAAGAATTAAAAGATAAAAGTGTCACTTTTTTTTTCATTAGAAAATATGATGGAGAAGGAGGATGATGGACATGACGAGGTAATATATTAAACATATTATAGATAAGTACTGGACACATAGAGAATACAATGTATAAAGATTAGAAACATAAAGTTTACACAGAAACTGCATTAAAGTGGAAGGAATGGATAGAAGCAAAACAGAATAGAACTAGAAAGTTTCATCTTAAGTAGAAAGATGGAAAAGAAAAAGCAGAAGGAAGAAGTGAAAGAAAATATACAAAAAAAGTGAGGTGAGCCAGGCGGCGGTGGCGCACGCCTTTAATCCCAGCACTCAGAGGCAGAGGCAGACGGATCTCTGTGAGTTTGAGACCAGCCTGGTCTACAAGAGCTAGTTCCAGGACAGGCTCCAAAGCTACAGAGAAACCCTGTCTCGAAAAACCAAAAAAAAAAAAAAAAAAAAAAAAAAAAAAAAAAAAAAAAAAAAAAAAAAAAGTGAGGTGAGAGATACTACAGCAGGATATTATATTCTGGAATTAAAGAGAAAAATAAAAATCTTCCAAGGAGGTTAAAGAACGTGACTGTGTTAAGCGATTCTGACAGTTTGAGTTAACCAAGAAAAGCCACTGTACTCCAGAAGGTCACCAGTAGCATTAACAAGCACACTTCTTAGTAGAGAGATAGGCAGGTTCTTGAATGAAGCTAGAAAACCAATTGAAAGCACTACATACTGTATATAAACAAACAAAGAGAACTACAGGGAAATGTAAGAAAATTGGTTAGTATCTCCTTCTAGACTATTATATGCTCTAAGTCCACTTCTAACCTTCCTCAGCTGTCAGGGACAGTTTCAATCCACTTCAGATATCACCTGAGATTTAATTTAGAGTCAATTTTGCAGCATTATAAAAGCAATTTGTTGTTAGTGCTTATTAGCAGTAGAAACCACTATATGTATGGGTACTAAATTAATGTCTATTTCCCATACTGTAAACTAATGAGTTCGAATTAATGATGAGTTTGTTCAATTTGTGGTAATCAAGGCACACAGGGCCACTTAAGGTAGTCTTTCTCTCCAGACACATTCTGGTAAGTTTAAGTCTGAGTTAAGAATTGTATCTGTGCAGTATAGATCATCCCACATGTTCCCATCTGACACCAATCTCTTCCTATAAAAAGGTGAGAGTTCATTGAGTACAGGCTTGCACAGGACACAGTTTCTGACTACGCATGTGCCTATAAAGGTATAAGTGTCAGTGAGTAAGTAGACATTTTATGAGCTGATATCATTCCAGCAAACCTGACATTAAATCTGGGTCATTCAATGCTACACATCATTCTGATTAGAAGTGAATGACCTCAGTCAAAGAAAACCTCCATCTTGCTATTAAACATATCTGTAAGTGGGGTGTTATAAAACAAAACAAAGCTAAATGTTAAAATACATTTTAATTACATTATTTGAAATGTACATGAACATTAAATATTCATTTTACCTTGATGCTGCAAAAAAGCTAGTGATTTGGTACCCAAAACTGGCATAGTAAGCATGTTCCATGATCGCCATCAACTGAATGCAGTTGTATCCTATAGACACAAAACCCAAAGAAAGTCAGAACTACTTTCAAAACAGAATGAAAAATTGCATGTTCTGAAGACATAACTTTTACAATGAACCTAGAACCTCTAATCAGCATGTAAATTTCTACTACTCTGACACAATTTACTTGTCTGACCTTCTAAAACAATTGGACATTTGTCCTCTTAGAGCCACATTACTGCCTAGTTATTTGAAATGTCTTCATTTTAATATGTGACAAATGATATGCAAATATATACATAATTTGCTTTAGAATATTAAACATGGAAATCTGCATATGTTAAATTTTAGCTTTACTTGTAATATCCATACTGAAGATGATGAGGCTAAATACAAGTAACTGATTGCATGATATGCTTTTTAATTTGCCTCTTTTCATCATGGTTTAGATATTTTACCATATAGCCTAAGAAATATTATCAAATTCATTTTTCTACCAAAGTAAGTATTATGAAGCCAGAAGCAATGTCCCTATGGACTTACTTTAAATATTTAGTGTTTCATGTGCACACACAGACATGGGACAAAACCACGTTTTTCTTTCTCTATCAGAATATATTTTTTCGCTAGTTGTACAAATGAAGTCACTCAAAAAGAAGGGGAGGGAAGTGGGAGGAGGAGCGGAGGGAGGGAAGGAGGAGGGAAGGAGAGATGGAAATTTTTAAATATAAAAAAAAAATAAACCATGAAGAAAAAAAAAGGTAGGGATTGTCCTTTAAATATTCATAATAGCAGTGGAACTAGTCACAAGTAAATAATCAGAGAAAAGACAGAACCTCTTGATCTTATACAAAATAAAGAAACAGAAAAACTTTAGGGAAATCAGTTTTTCTTTTCTTACAAGTACAATTTTATCATTTTTTCACATATGCTCAGTTTGATTGGAACATTTGTGCAAACAAACATGCTTAGTATTTGTATTATGCTCCTAATGTCCAATTCATATAAGCTTCAGTTTTATTAAAAGACTTCTTAAAGTCAGATTCTTTAACAAGTCATTTAAATATATAACTGAACTTGGGAGAAAACCAAAACCCATATTAACTTCATTCTCTTCACTTGCCATGTTGTAGCTCCTCATTACTGTATTTTAGCACATTATACGTGCTGTAACTTTCACAAATACAAATTCAGAAGTAAGAATTTATATACTTAAAGTATTTCTCCCTGATCTCACCATTGGTATATTGTTGTAAAAGGAAAATGATTTAATTGAAACAGACCTAACAGAAACAAACGTATCAGATGATGGACATTAGTTACCATATATCTTAGAATAAAACTTGGAGTTTTAATTACATCTCCATTATATAATAGGTATTATTCTCATCGAGCTCCACCTTGCATGGCCATTGTTTGTTTCAATGGCACTAATCATGTCTCCCTTAGTGTGCTCTCTACCCACGGTGCTAGGCAACTAAAACAATGGTGCAGAGGAGCATCCCGTGCTGCTGAGGCACATATTAAAAGCCAGGTATAAATAATTTAATAGTCTATAATAATGAAAGTACTTCTTCAATGAGCAAATGTAACATAATACCTATCCACCAACGCTAACAATAAATTTGATTAATTTTAGTTTCTGGAATTGTAGTTCAGTTCACAATCACAGATAATTAGGATCTATACATAGGTGAAAACTTTAACCCTGCCTTGCATTTCAATTGTTCCTCTAGTTAAAAAACTAAACTCCCTGGCAAAGTGATATAATTAAATGTACTTTGTTTTCTTCTCCGGCTTCTGCAGCAGGCAACAAATATCCTACAGAATATTTTTTAACTGCATTACCTATAAGAAGAAGTAATAATATAACATCTATTGAAGCAGGTAGTCAACCTAATACTACTTATTCATAGCCTTCTCTGAAGACAGTCATGTCTGGTATATGAATATCTCAAAGTGTTTCAAGTGTGGTCCAGAAATGTTGGTGAGAAAAATCATCCAGACATTGCCACTATATAATAACCAAACCAAAATGAGTTCCAGACACCTTATAAATACTAGATTTTTTTTTCATAAAATAATAAAATGGACTGGCTATTATCAATGACCACATCAAATGATAAAGGTTATCTTCTGTAGAAAAGTAATTACACTCGTATATTTATCTACAATTTGGAAGCCATCAGTTCACATTACATTAAATTGAAATTGGAATAATATCCTGAATGCTTATGATCTATCTTATTCCATTTCTCTTTTCTATGCTATCACTATTACAGGGCAATTGGAGAAGCCTAAAATAAAATGCATTTTATTACATATTTAATCTCTTAACACAAAAAAAGACACTTGTAATTAGCTTTTCTAATAAGAAAACAGTCTCATTAAAATTTTATCTGAATAAAAATCACAATTATTACTTACCAAGGTCTTTGATTCTTGGCAGTACATTGCTTGTAAAATGTTTATAAGAAGCTATTTTTCCTTCATGAGAAGAAATTCCCACATGAGATTCATAAATTCTTAGACTTCTTGGTTTCTTAGGTCTGGAATGCTTCAACTACAGAATACAGAGTTACAAATGGAATTAAAGCAAGTATTCAGTTGTGACACTAACTAATCAAGTATGTGAAATAAAATAATGGCTAAGTTCAGTGAAACATTTGTGAATGTTCTACCCCATCAAAGGCAAAGGCTGCATTCACCATGTTTCTTAATCATATATAGGATTATATTAATAAGTCAACTTAAAAAAAGTCATGAAATAGGCATGCAGCATCAATGATTGGAGAGATTTTTTTTCATTTTTAAACCTATGCCATGGAAAAAATATGGAGTTCTAATTGGAACATATAATTTATTTATTTAATACATACCATTCATTAGCAAGATTGAGTAATATAAATGACTGATAATTAGTTCTAAAATACGTATAACACATGTGGAACATAATCATAACATAACCCCTAAATACACTAGTTTGCCATTCCATGGTCCTTAAAACTATACAAATCCATCTTCACATACTAATTTTTTTTTTTTTTTGGTTTTTTGAGACAGGGTTTCCCTGTAGCTTTGGAGCCTGTCCTGGAACTAGCTCTTGTAGACCAGGCTGGCCTCGAACTCACAAAGATCCACCTGCCCCTGCCTCCCGAGTGCTGGGATTAAAGGCGTGCGCCACCACAGTCTGGCTCACATACTAAATTTTTAAGTCTCTGTAAATTTGAAATTGTAGTCCACAATATTAATATTCCTTCTTGATAGGTAAATAGAAATTTACTGTTTTTTACTAACTTCAAAACTAGGCAAAAAGAAAAACCTTACTTCTGTTTCATGGGAAAGATACAACAGAAAAAGATATAAGATGTATAATATAGGAACGCTGTCAAGCCAAACACTAAGCAAGAAAACATTGAGCATTGTCACAAAAGGTATAAAATATGAAATTATTTTCCCAAGAAATACTGAAATAAGCAATTATTTAAAATCTGCTGTCCTCACTTTATATGTGTCTTCTGGATCCCAGTGTATCCAATCATAATTCACATTGTCACTTTCACGAACCACATACTTGGCCCATGGTGAAATGCGATACAAAATCTCACCACTTTTACTGGTAATGACGACCTAAAAAGAAAATGAGATGGCACTGATTTAAAATAGCCCCACAAAACTAATGGAAGACATAGTTAAAGAGCACTGCCCGATGCAGGAAATCAAATGAGTTAAAAATTCAGGTAAGTCCCCAGATGTGTATCTATAAGAACATATTTAAATTCTTTGCTCACCTGCTATTACTATATGATCATTAAAGTTATATATAAGTTTATATTATATGAACCTCTTTCTAAAATATATCTAACTATCCTTTTTGCTTTGTGAACAGAACAAGACATCCTTCTGGGACATTATTTTGCTGACTTTCCTGTTTACTTAAAAATCATCAGAAGCCAATGAGTTCTAAGTGACAGAAGGAACAGACACACTATCCCTGCTCCTATACATTGTGTTCAGTTACAGAAAGAATACAATGATTTAGTTACTGATGTTGACACCATTTGTTTTTGTTGTTTGGTATGGGAGAATTGTCTGTATTCTGTCAATCATGTTTTAAATAAATGCTGATTGGCCAGGCAGGAAGTATAGGTGGGACAACCAGACAGGAAGTAGAGGCAGAGCGATGAGAACAGGAGAATGCTGGGAAGGAGGAAGCCAATTCCTCCCTAGTCTTGCCTAGAACACAGAAGAAGCAAGATGTGACCTGCCCCACTGAAAGAAGTACCGAGCCATGTGGCTAACATAGATCAGAATAATGGGTTAATATAAGTAAAAAGAGCTAATAAGAAGCCTGAGTTAATGGGCCAATCAGTTTTATAACTCATGGAAACTCTCTGTGTGATTTTCTTGGGACTTGCCGAATGTGGGAACTGGGCAGGACAGAAACCCCAACAAGCTAGCTCTCATGTTACAGTTGTCATATTTATTTTATTTAATTTTTTTTCATTTTACATACCAGACCAAGTTTCCCTTCCCTCCCCTTCTCCTCCTCCTACTTCCTCCCATTCCACCACCTCCCCCGCCATCCACTCCTAAGAGGGGGTAAGACCTCCCTTGGGGAGTCAACAAAACCTGGTTTGCAAAGTTGAAGCAGGACCAAGCTCCTCCCTCACATCAAGATTGAGAAAGGTATCCATCCCAGCAGAGGGAATGAGCTTGAAAAAGTCAGTTAACACACCCATGATAAGTCCTGATCCAACTGCCACGCATACCCCCCCCCCCGCAACAGATCAAGCCACATAATTGTCACCACATTCAGAGGACTTAGTTCAGTCAGTCCCATGCAGGATCCCCAGCAGTCAGTCCAGAGTTTGTGAGCTCCCAATAGCTCAGGTCAGCTATCGTTGGCTAATACCATTTCTTGAGGTCATTCTGAGAGTCACCTTAGAGGAAACCATAAATCAGACAACCCTACTGAATGCTATATAAAAATGGATATTTCTGAACTCACCACCCCACTACAATGATGCCAAACCACTGAGTAACTGACAGTGAACTAGGCCTGCAATTTCATCTTTGTAAGGCTTGGAAAAAAAAGGAAGCAGTGAAAACATGGTACTCAACATCTTTAGCATTGTCAGTGATACACCATTTGTCTTCATCCTGGGAATCCCTAAATTTCTGCCAGAAATTGTGAAGTGGTAAGAGGAAGACTCCCAAGCTTGTCATTAGGGTATAACCAATAGACACACCTGACAAAAAGGATTAATTCCTCCCCTGAATGAATCATTTTCCTCAATGTACTGTTTCTTCTTTCTGTAACATGTATCAGTAGGGACACATATTATTGTGAAGAACTTCAACTTTCTGTTTCATTTGCCTTTCATAGAAATGTCCAAATAATATGAAGCGCACAGCTTTCCACTAAACCTGAAAGTATATGGTTTATATGCAACAAATTTCTAATTACTTCCTTGTGTTTTTTCTTAGTAATACAAAGTGTCCAGGGAGAACCCTTCACTTTCAGTGCCTCTTCAGAATGTCTTTATTCTCAGAAACCAATTAGGAGTATTATGATAAATCCAACTAGGAGACAGCAACCAAGGAAAATGATGCTATCTCAGACTACATAAACATAATGACATATAACATCATATGTCTACCCATCAGATAAGATATGTCACAGGGAACAGGCTGCTAATTTGCAAACTGTTAACCATTTAGTAGCTGAGTTATGCTAATTGTAGAAATCCCAGGAATCCAGTGTTGCCTGGGGTTGTCCTATAAACTACCAACTAGTATAAAAATAATTTTATCTCACAGTAAATACAGCCAAACATGCATTATACTTGTCAGCACTTCTCATTCATATGTCTGAATATTCAAATGGATAATAAACCCTGAGATAAGTTCTAAGGACCTTGTCACAATGCAGGTAGCAACATCATAAACTATCAAGAAGGACTCACATGATAGAATGAGATCAGATTTCTCAAGTTAACCTCTAACCTCCATAGGTATGACACACACACACACACACACACACACACACACACACACACAGATGTTGTAGGAAGCCACTTGTTGGTTCCAGGCTGCTCAGCCCTGAAATAATATAATATAAAGCTCTTTATAGTTATAGTTTTCCTTAGTTATGATAAAGATAAAGTAGATATAAATATAATAACTGTAATTCTTGCTTGACAGATGTTTTGCTGTGTGTAATTTTTCTCTGTTAAAGTTAAAACCTTCCTTTATATTTAAACAGAAAAGGGGAGGTGATGTGGGATTCCCCTTTGTATGCTTTGAATAGCATTTGTTAATAAAGAAACTGGCTTGGCCTGATAAGATAGAAGTGAGCTAGGTGGGGAAAAAAACTAAATAATGGGAGGAAAACAGCGGAGTCAGGAGAAGCCGTGGAGCCACAGCTGGAGACAGATGTACTGAAACTTTCCTGGTAGGCCATGACCTTGTAGTGATGCACAATTTAATGGAGATGGGTTAAATAAAGAAGTAAGAGTTAGAAATAAAGGAAGCTAGAGCTAATGGCCAAGTAATGATTTAAATAATATAGTTTCTGTGTGATTATTTCGGGAGTCTGGGCAACCAGGAAAATAAACAAGCAGCCTCCCTATTACAGACATACACATTCATGTCAAAAATATGAAGAGGTTAAAAGGTTTTCGGTTTATTATTGTTGTTGTTTTGTTTTGTTGTTGACTTAGGGTGTCTCTCTGGTAGCGCTGGATGACCTGGAGCTTGCTATGTAAAACAAGTTATCCTCAAACTCACAGTGATTCACCTACCTCTGTCTTTTCTGCAGTGCTAGGATCAGCATGTATCCAAACAAGCCAATCAAAGGAGAAAGTATTTACTGAAGGAAATAAATTATTTTCTCTTTTATTTTGGGTTTTGATATAGAGTCTCACTTTGTAAACCATTTTGACCTTGATTTAACACTTCTGCCTTGGTCTCCAGGCTGGTGAAATTCCAAGTTTGTGGTACCATAGTCATCAAGCCATCACATTGTGAATTTTCTAATTGAAAGTATAAAAAAATCAGAAATATTTTCTAATATTTGAAAACATTTCATTGTGAACTTTAAATCTGCATCGCTGTATAAAAAAATAAGACTAAGTATACAAATATAGCCACAAAATGACTAATGCAATTGTGATGGATAAAAGTTCTTCCCTAATTGACTAAATGCGGAATCAATTAAGAACTAACTAATAATGCAATGGTGACTAATTGAGGTCCCTTGTATATAAATAACAATTTCATGGATAAATTTTTATAAAATTGTGAAAACTCCTTTGGTAATTTTATACAAACTTGGGTTGTATTTAGGCTATGAATGATATTACCACCATTTGTATACAGAGCTTCCTTGAATACTAAATAAATAAACTGAGCTTCGAGTACTAATAAACATAGCTATTTTTTTAAAATAGTTTTTTTGATAGTTTTATCTTGATAACAACAATCATGTTTTAGAGACCTCCATCTTTGTTTCTCAACTTAATTCATAAATTTCAATTAATTAAATAACTTTATATAAACCATATATGCACATAAATAAATCTCCATATTATGTCCTTTGCATCTACAAAGAGATATAGGATTGAGAGAAGTGGACTAAAGACATCAAATGATTAGACTAAACCCCTGTGTCTTGTGTTAGGCAATAGTAGGCACTATACAAAGGAAGGAAAGAAAACAGCCTTCCTGATAGCTTAGCCACAAAAGCAATACTTTTTTGATAAAGTCTCACTAGCTCTTACTATTTAAACTTTCTACAACA
Organism: Arvicola amphibius; assembly: GCF_903992535.2. Taxonomy (NCBI): domain Eukaryota; kingdom Metazoa; phylum Chordata; class Mammalia; order Rodentia; family Cricetidae; genus Arvicola; species Arvicola amphibius. Next base: position 26,119,113 of record NC_052056.1, read on the forward strand.
TATATAAAATAATAAAAGAGAAAAGAATTGTTTATTTTGGAACACGCTACCACAATTGAAAGAAAAAGTTTTCTTTCTCCAATTAAAAAGAAAGAAAGGACAAAAGACTGTCCAATTTGAATCCATAAGAATTTGATATCAAGTAGTAAAAAGACTTTTCTAACAAAAATAAGGTTATTAAAAGAGAACATTTTCAAAGACTAAGAATATTAGCCATAAAACAAATCTGTAATAAGAAACTAATCACTATCAGAAAAATGTTATACCAAATTTTAAGATGAAGGGCACTCCCATAGAGGCCAAGAACAGACTATTTTTAAGGCAAACTATTCAATTTCTTAACCTTTGGCTTAGGACCAATTACAGAATTATGGACATAAACATTGATCTCTGTGACATTGGTGGAAAGAAACCACATAATTCTGTCAGAGAAATGGGTGGAAAGCAGTAGTTTTATCTCCTAAAGGCGGGACCTTATTTAGAATGATTGAGAAAAACAGGTGTTTCATTGCTATAAAAACAAGTAGTATCCCCCCCTTCCAGTCCCCTAGTTTTTTAATATGAATAAAATTTATTAGAACTGTTTCCCCATCACTGAGACAAATATTGAAGAAAAGAAGAAACAACTAAGCAGAACTAATAAAATGTTTGCTGTTTTCAAGTGCATTACCTAAACAAAAACCGTATAAAAGGAGGGAGGTTACTAAATAAAGAGAAAATCCAAATGCATTACTTGAGATTGAGGAAGCTGGTATTGAAAATGGCATCCTTGAGCAAGTAAGAATAACTATACCTAAGCCAAAAGAAAAAGAACAATGTTAAGCTGTTTTAATCGGGCAAAGATTGACTAGGTATCTTAGGTTAGGAAACAAATGAATTACCTATAATATTAAAATAAAGGATTTAAACATCCAAGGTATTAAAAGATCAATATAGAAGTAAAACAAAAAAGCCATGAAAAGGCGGGGAGATCAGTGAGTTTGCATTATTGAAAAAGTGAGTTTCAAGGAGATTCATCCATGTGCAGTGAATGCTGAAAATCTATTATGTAAATAGTGTTAGAATATGGTACGGTGCCAAAACAAAAACTAAGACATACGTTCAGAAGTGAGAGGGAATAAGGTTACCAAGATGAGTTAAAGTTTTTTTTGGAAATCTTTCATTAAGTATCAGTATAAAAGACTTTTTGATAATAAATTGAAACAGTTGAAGAATGAGTATGATTCTTAAGCAATCACTCTAAGTACTATTTCATTGAAATAAAATTCAAAGTGTAAAAAAGGGAAATGAAATGATTCAACCTCCAGAAAAAAAATGCAGAGGAATTGCAAAGACCATCTCTTGAGTAGGAATTTTAAGAATTATACGTTAAGAAAATATTTAATTACTTATTTAATATATACAGACTAGAATCTTGAAGATTACCTAATGACTACTAAAAAAATTAGTTAATGATAGAAATTCCGAATCCGAAGCACTCATAACTACAAATTTAAGTTTTAAAATAATGATTTCAATACTATCATTATTTCTCTTATCTTCTGTAGAAAGTCTGTTTTTGCCAGGTACATTTCTCATTTGGGAAATGAGAACTATAAGGAGTTTTATATAAACAAGGATTGAGAAATGAGTATAGGTATAATGTGTGAAAGGAAAGAAATATTTCATATAGTGGGAAACAATAACTACATGGTTTATGATGCAATTTGAGAACACCTGATGACCTCTTGTCAATTGATTTTTATATACATTTTCTTGTGGTTATAAAATATAATGAAGAACTGAAGTGACCCTTTAACAATGGACTTGGGCAGTAGAGGTGTAACAATGAGGATAAAAAGCAGCCCTGATCAATACAACGATCATCACGATACAGTTATTTACTTGAAATCTTTCTTACCAAGGTCTGTTCAAATTACTAAACATAAATTCCCCATGTCATTTTTCTCTAAAATATTCTTTCCATCACTTTTTCTTTGACTCTTTGGGGTACACTGATTTACAAAGGGCAAATGTAATGTTGTTGCTAAATTTTAATGGTTGAAGTGAACAGCAAGATTAGTAAGGGGGAAAGAGGAGGAAGAGAAAACACACCTGATGTGGGAGAGTCTTCTGTTTGTGTTGATTTCATTCGTTAATAAAGAAACTGCCTTGGCCCATTTAATAGGCCGGCCCTTAGGTGGGTGGAGTAGACAGAACAGAATGCTGGGAAGTTAGTCAGACTGCCGTGCCTCTCCTCAGGGAGACAGAAGTGATGAGGCTCCAGCCCAAGATGGACGTATGCTAGAATCTTCCCAGTAAGGCACCACTTTGTGGTGCAACACAGATTATTAGAAATGGGATAACCAAAATGTGAGAATTAGACAATAAGAGGCTGAAACTAATGGGCCAGGCAGTATTTAAATGAATACAGTTTGTGTGTTGTTATTTTGGGGCATAAGCTAGCCAGGAGGCTGGGAGCGGGGTGGGGCAGTGGGAACGTGGACCGTTGGACATCACTACACACACCTTTAAATTTGAAGAGATTAACAATAAGTTTGACATTTACCATATACTTATCTTTAGTATTCAATAAAGCTTCAGTTTAAATGTAAATGTTTAAAGCATGAAAGGCTGGACAGTATGTATTTTGCCATAAACAGCACAAACCTTTATGAGTAGTTGGGGGCATACCTGGCAAAAGTGAATTTTTTTATTAAACGTAAGCAAGAATACTAACCACCTAAGTAGTCAAAAACTGTAACTTCTTCCTCTTTTTTCATTAAAGCTATAAACAAATAGAGGTTGGGGACTGAGAGATGGTTCAGGGGTTAATCCTAGCAGTTCTTCCAGAGGCTCATAGTTCGGATCTCAGTAACCAAGGAGTAATTCAGCTCCAGGGGATCCTAGCCCCTCTTCTGGTCTTCACGGGCATCGGAATGCATCTGCACATACCACTACACAGAAACATACACCCATACATATGATTAAAAGATAGTCATTAATAAAGAAAACAAAAACTAGGTTTCTATATACTTTAGAGCAAAAAACTAAAGATAAGACACATATTTTTAAAAATTGTGCACTTCTAGAGGGCAATTTCTAGAAGAAAGCTTTCAGTTCTTCAGACTTTTATAATCACATTTAATATATTATGAACACAGAGATAAACTAAAGAGTAAAAGATCATAAAACAATTAGATTCTTGGAGTACAATAATACAAAGACAAAAATGCTTATTCATAAATTGAAAGCATTTCTAAAAAAATGCAGTCAGGAGACAGAGATTTATAAAGTCTAACAGTCTAGACACATATGATCACTTATATAAGAACTTAAAGAAGAATTTTTCTTTTTCTTTTTGTGTACTCTCTTATACATCCAATTTTAGCAATAACAGAAGTCATCTTTACCAAGAAAGATTTAGATAAGTGGACCTGTTTTGACGGCCAAACTTTTGGGCCTCAATGCTGTAGGGAAATGCTAGTCAATTATAACATGTCTCCTCAAGGACTTTTCTGTCCTAGATATGGAGTCAGAAATCATATAAGAAACACCTTAAATTATCATTTTCTAAGCCCTGACTCTAATCCCCACCACTAACTTCTCTGCTGCCTTTCAACTTAGTTCTGGGTTCTGTAGATTTCATTCACCTCAGGGAAGCCAAATATGAAACAAGAAAAATAAAAGGTAAGATGAGATGATCAACTTTATCTATCTATTTATTTATTTATTTATTTATTTATTTATTGTTTTTATTTTTTATTTTTCCATTCAAATATTTACACTTCTTTCCCTCCTCCCAATCCCCTTTCGCTCCCTCACACCCCCTCCTCCCTCTCTCTCCCTGGTTGACAACTTTTATTTTTTTTAAAGATAAATGGTAATAGAGAATAGAAAACTAACACCAGTGTATTGTGGAATATATTTCCAATATCCTACAAATAAATTCATTTTTCCAAATAATATAATGTATTTTTCTCTGAAATTTGAAGTATTTCTTTGTATTTTAACTTTGTTTCATATACTTTAAGAATAATTTAAGATTTTTCTATTTTTATACATATACTAATTCTACCAATTTAAGTGTCTCAAACAATAAAAAAAATAATTTCACACAAACCCAAATTAATCTCATGTAAATCACTAAAGTTCTTTGTGTTGATTAGAAAATGTTTGGTGCTTATATTTTACATAATTTATTTTAAAAAGTATGTCCCAGCAAGAGGTCATGCATTCACAAGAGTTCATAAGACCTCTTGATGGTTGTGGTGCTACAATAAACTCTATCCTATATGTCTTTAAAAAATGTCTTAATCTCTCTTCTATATGCTATAGTTGGATTTTTTTCGGGCCATGAGCTTTTTCCCAAATAATGAAACAGAGACATATTATCAATTATGAAAGTTAGGCCTTAACTTAGGCTTGCCCCATTAGCTCTTATAACTTAAATAAATCTTTATATATTAATCTACATTTTGCCTCATGATTTTTAACCTTTCTTTCATCTTGCAACTCATTTTTTTGTGGCTGGCTGGTAAATCCACCTCTTCTTCCCAGAGTTCTCTCTCTCTCTAGCAGAAGGCCCTGCTATACCTCTTGCCTAGCTACTGGCCAGTTGGCATTTTATTACACCAATCACAATACATTTTAATACAGTGTATAAAGATTTCAATATGCCACAGAACTTCTAAAGATGTTTGACATCTTCAAAATGAATTACTACTACTACTGAAATGGAATGATTTTTTTTTCATTTTTTATCTTTCAATTAATTCATAATTTTTAATTCAAAGTTTTAGCAAATAATGTCTCTTTTCTAAGTAATCTTCCAGCACCCTTGAAAGGAAAATATTGTAATTGAGAGAATACAAAGTTTAAAACACTAGTTTTTTTTTCTTCATGTAATGTAGGCGTAGCAATCAGACCTAAAAGAATCTGAAAGAACTTAATGAGTAAGTGAAGTATATCATACAGTCAAGAATTTTAACCTATAAGCCATGAATGGTGCTTAATTTGGTAAAATACCATCTTCTTCTTAGGTACAGAATGGGAAACACAAGAAAGCAACCAGTCTGTGAAAATTAAGTAGCTCACAATATCTAAAGTTTCTATATACACTTTCCTACATGTGATCACATATGTATTCAGAATCAGCTGTCTTGCCAAAAATAATCACAAAAACATGTTCAATTTGAAGAAAACTTCTTCAAAGCACAAGTCTTTAATGTTCGAGTTTTAAGATGTATGTATATTATCTCAACAGAATTTCAATGACTATTCTGTAAAGTGTATGACAGATACTGAAAATAAACGTAAATACTCAGCAGAAAAGCCAGAGAATGGAGACTATGTACCTCAGCAAAGGACTGGATTGTAGAACCAACCCTGCTTAAACACAGAAAACTCATTACTAAAGCAAGTCTAAGAGGTTGCACAGTTTGGACTCACAAAAAAGAAGCACTGAAAAAAAAAAGAAAGAAAGAAGTACTGATAGCAATATGAATTAGAGAACCAAAGAAGACAGTGGAGTCGGTTACAAAATTAGATGGGCAAGAACAGAAAACCTGGAAGTGCTGTGCAGACGGAGACAGGAGATGGGAGAGAGACCAAAGTGTTTAGGTTCAGACAAACCCATGTGGGCCTGAAATAGCCAAAACTCTTTCAAAACAGAAAACTAATTCCTTAAAAACCAGACATACTGTTGATGCAAACATTAGTTTAAATATGAGTTCCTATCACAGAAACTAATATAAAAAATGCTGCTGTTCAGCTGAGAAACGAGTTTATTAAGATTATAGAGGTTCCTACAAGATATAGAATAGAATTTTAAGCTCAGCTTACAATTGCTTTTAATATCAATCAAATATTTACCTAAACTATCCATAGAAAAGTTATCTATTTTCCCATTATAAAGTTTTAAGAATTACTGGTGATTGCAGTCTTATTTATCAAACATTTGTTTGAAGAACTAGTATATGCATTCACAACAATGGAGAATTGTTAAACACTGTCTATAATCACCAATGCAAAACATTACAAATCATTGTTTCATTAGCGTTAGCTCTTCAAACAAGTGCCCATGACTGCTTATAAATGGGACATCCGTCAATGACACAGAATTAATTGGCCCTCACAAACTAACCACAGTTAGCATGATGACACAGGAAATCTACTGTGATACAAATATGAAAATGTCAAAGACCTTGTCATTGACAAAGGCAAAAACAGCATTAGCTATACAGTCTTCAATTTGTATTACTACATAACATCATAATGCATATACTAAGAAGATATATTCAAACTCAAAAGTAATTCACATATATGCCTCAAAATATTCACACAATTTAATTATTGTTATATTAAATTTAGTTTTTGTAGTGTAACATAATAGTTTCACTCTCATGATAATGTCTACTTTTGAATAAGTTTTGAAAATAATATACGAAGATGAAGAAAATAGATGAGAATCACCAAAGAGAAGTTAGACACAAACAGAAAAACCAGTTACAGACTCTTGTAAATACTTTTTTACAAGTATTTATACTTTTACTGTATTTATAGCAGTCTTATTTTGATGATTTTGTTTTTACTTCTCTAAATATGACTTACTTTACCTTCATCCTTTGTAGTTAAACCTGAATAACATAAATACAGAGAGAAGAGGGGCAAGGAAAAACCGATTTAAGAATGCTTAGTGGTAGAGTAGGATGAATAACCACAAATGTTTCAAAAGCTTCTGGGTAGTGGAAAGCCAAGCTTCTGATGATTGTGTTCTTTGTTTTCCCTGTTACTAGGTTAAGTGTTACTAGTTAAATGTTTTTAATAGACATTATAAATTTTACTTAATTATTACAAAGCAATAAGCAACTACCTCTCTTAAAATAAAAATGAAAGTTATTTGAAAAAATAAAAATATTGCCTGGGCTCCAACATCAAGTGGATGGAGTTCTCCATCTGAAGACATGTCCATGTGCACTTGTGAGCTCAGGCTATATGTCTGCACTAATACCATAATCTCTCAAAGTAGTGGGGCACCTCAGAAAGCCAAAAATAGGATTTTACTTTTTCATACTCAGGGGGAAAAAAAAGAAAAAGAAAAAGAACTGAAATGTAAAAACTATTTACTCTTGGTCTAAATGACATGCTTTGGCTTTCCAAAAGAGGGAGCCGAAACTCCACTGACAGGACCGAAACAATGTGGCACTTCGGTATTCTGTGCTCATTTTAGCCTTTTAAGTTTAATTGCATAAAGAGCATAGCTAAATCAATGAGAGATATCATGATCCACAATCATAAAAGAAAAGCTTCTTCAAATTCCCTGTAAACATTCAGTTGTAAAATAAAAATAGGATGTAAATCTTGTATTTACTTTTCCAAACTGTTGTATTTGCATTTTTAGAAATCTGAAGAGTCTATGACCTCAGATGTTATAGATGCTTTAAAAATGGATGCCGATTATTACCTGAAAATTCAGAGTTCTTACTGTTCAAAAATATAGAGAAAAAAACTAATCAACATCTGGAAATGATTAAAAAAATACTAAAAATTCTATCTTGTCTGTAGGATCTCCTTGCTGAAAATGATGTCCAGGACACTTCATTAACTAACTCATACCCTTAAAATGTATTTTTGAAGATCAGAATACATTATACATTTTAAGCTAGCTAAAAGAAATCCAATGTATTAAAAGATTCAAAGTAAAGGAAAGGACTGTAAGAGAATAATCATTAACTGTGAAATAAAAATATTAGCATTCAATCACAGATTCAGCCTGAAAATAAGAATACCATCACTTTGGAAACTAATTCTAAGAAGAATGTGAAAACTTTAGGTTAAATATTGGCAAACAGATAACAGAGAGAGAGGGAAAGAGAGAGAGAGAGGGAGAGAGAGGGAGAGAGAGAGAGAGAGAGAGAGAGAGAGAGAGAGAGAGAGAGAGAGAATGTGCATATATGGGAGGGAAGACAAAATAACAGGAGAATAATTTTAAAACGATATATAAATTCTGAGACCATGTATCTTTCATTGCAGAATATTTGATCCCAGTGTGAACCAAAAACAATGCATTATTTACAGAAAAAAAAAACTTGCATCTACCTGTGGTGTGGCTCAAACATACTACACACCATTAGTTCAAGTGCATTCTTCTTGAATATTATAAACAGGATTAAATAAAGCCAGCTATAAGTTAAGAGGCTGAGCAAGCAACCAGGTGACAGGAAAACTGAGGTAGGATTCCCTTCTGTATGCTGTGAATATGTTTTATTACCATTGGTTACTGAATAAAGCTGTTTTGGCCAATGCCTCAGCAGAGCAAAACCAAGTCAGAAATCTGAACAGACATATAGAGAAAAATAAGCAGAGTCAAAGTAGATAGATGCCCTTGAAACTTACTAGTAGGCCACAGGCTCATTGTAATATACAGATTAACATAAATGGCTTAATTTAAGTTGTAAGAGTTAGTTAATAAGAAGCCTGAGCTAGCAGGCAAAACAGTGTTGCAGTTAATAAAGTTTCTGTGTGATTATTTGGATATGAGCAGTCGGGAAACAAATGAGCCATCTCTGCCTACAGAAACGACAGAGAGCTAGAGGAAGTAAGGGGATAAATAGAGAGACACAGAAGAAATAGAAGGGAAGGACATAAAGTTTGAGAAGTTTTCTTTGAGATAACATAGGAGGGAAGGCTCTTTCTAAGACATCTACAGGGAAGAAAGGTCAGCCAGGTGTTTTATCTGCCTCTCTGAACTAGCAGGTTTTCATTCCAGCATCTAGCTCACAAGTCTTTATTGGTAAATATCAAACAATTAAGGTTCAAATAAAAACATCAAGTATAATAATATTAGAAATATTTTAATGACAAAAAGTGATATTTTGAAGTTGAAATAGATTAGAAAAGACAAAATAAAAATTGGAATAAGACAGATGCTAAGCATTGGAAATAAATAAGAACAACACCACATAAAGCCTTAGAGGAGTACAGGAAACAACGTATGCACATGAGAAATTAGGAATCTTAACAAAAGCTTCAATCTGCGTTGGTGGTATAGTGGTGAGCATAGCTGCCTTCCAAAAGCTTAAAGTTTAAAAAAAACAGAAATGCCATACTAACTTAAGGATTGTTAACAATCAAGAAATTTTCAACAGCTTGGTTCCCAAGCAACTGTACAAGATACAATACCTATATAATAAACCAAGTATCTGTTACTTTCCTTAATTCAGTCACAACTATCTAACTACAAGCAACCTAAGAAAGAAAACAATAGTCAGGTTTGTAGTTGGAGGGGGCAGTAGGAAGAGGCTTGTCACATTTCATACTTAACCAAGGAGGGGAAACAAAACAGGAAGCAGGCAGGTTATAAAACATCAAACACTATCACCAACAACCCACTTCCTCCAGAGGCTCCATCTCCTAGGAGTTCCAGTCTTGAGAAACAGCACCATGAACTTGGGTCTTCAGGAGCTTATGAAGGATATTGCACATTTAAAGAACAGCAGGCCATTTTCAGCTTCTAAAGGTATGATCACACTGTCGGTAGGCACGAAATTGAATGTGTAAATAGACAGAGCAAATAAATTGAGGCCCTGGTGGCCAAGCAATCACTCAAACTGCCTCTCCAATTTTTTGTACATGTCAATAATTCCAAACATTGTAAGGTATCAAAATCATGGGAAACTGTTTCAAAATAGAGAGCATGTTCCCTTCTTTATGGAGGTACAAAGTTATTTCTGGAAACGTGTGTGATTAGAACAGACAGATGTCTTCCAAAGAGCACAATGTTCAAAAGAGGCATCTACCATATCACCAAGGTCTTCTGTAGTGGAAAGAAGAAGCGGCCAGAGTAATTCAGAGAGGAGGCAAGAAAGGCCAGTGCTAGCGATGAAAAGAACAATATGCTAGCAATCCTGCTGAGGTAGAATCAGCTAAATTTCCTGACAGATTGGAAGTGACAATAAAAGAGAGACAAAAGGTACAAGAACTGTGAGTTTATACTTTGGAGATACCAAGAGGAAAGTAGACCCTTGGAGAGCAATAAGTAATTTAGGAGATTATGTGAGTTTACAAGTAAAAAGTAATAATAAATGTGTTTCACATACTGCATGCCAGGTCAGAGCCTCTTTTGTTTAGATGTGCCTCATTTCCAGGAATTTTTGGTTTGTACATAGAAATAAAAGTGCATTCTTGTTTAAAATAGATTCCATTTTTTTCTCTAAACTAGGTATCACAAATACTATGTACGGTATGTGAGCATACATAAATGAATATAGTTTCTGCTTATATATCAGTTTACCTTTCTCCAAGTACATATATGTATTATTGAGACCCACAGTTGACATGCTAAACAATATTGATTTTACTCCTCCAGACAGAATAATAATAATAATAAATTTAGACCAGCAGAAGGAAAGTGTCTGGTGAGTCCTACTCATAATATTATTTTCAAATATATATTAATTTCAACATTAATCTATTAAATTACTATATTCAAGGAATTAATGAAGTTACACTGTTTGTAAACAAGGATTGTTTGCAAATGCTGCCTAGAATCTATTATGAGTAAAGGAAACTTTACTTGCTAGCATGCAATTTAGTCAGTATTTAAACAGATCTTTAACGATACTAAGATATATTACAGGTATTGATCATTTTAGAAAGTGTGTTCCTTTCAGAATACATACTTGCATTATAGCTATATATAATGTACCATAAATAATCATAAACTAAAATATCGAGAAGTTAAGCTAATTTATTTTAAACAAAATTTCAGCAAGTACACAAGTCACAGATAATTGGTAAATCATTACATCAGCCTTCTGAAGTTTTAAGAAGAGACAGCAAGATATTTTTCCTGGGGTTGTTAGAGGTCACTAAGAAGATAATAACCACTGCAATAAGAAAAGCATACTGGCTATTCTGTGGACTGAATTGTGCAAGCATCCTGCAACCAGAGCCCCAGCGTTATCCAGTACTCACACCTGCAAAGCATTCACACTGACATGCTTTGCCATATTGATTAGACAATGCTAATCACTCACACCCAGTCCTCAGATTTGATTATTCTCAACTCTACCAGTTTTTCTAATTTCTAATACTTCTCATTTCTTTAAACAAGTTCATCATTCTGTCAGTTTGCTGACTTCAGTTCAGTCTCAGCATCTCTGATTTCTCTGATATATTTTCTCAAGTTGTCTTCTGAGGTTGTAGGGAGATAGACAATTGTACTCAAGATGTAACTGACAAAATACAGTGACTATAAATATCATTATGAATTCTCAGTTATTGTTTGGAGTGATTGCCTGAACACCATAGCAACTGAGCTCGAACTTTATGATTGAGAGAGCAAGTGCAGAACTACACACAACCATCAGAAAGTGCCTTAGAATGGATTTATGAAATATTGATTCTGTATCCACAATGTGTACAATAATGCAATCACTTTGGGCATAATGGAGCATGGTCTCTTGGCATACAAATGCATAAAGCTAGAGTAATAATGAAGGAAGATATAATTTTAAAGAAAATTATTTTACCCTCTAATCAGTTCTGTACTAAATACTGTTACATAGCCACTATATAGATGAAGCCAGAGAGTCCTTTGTCAAAAGTCATGCTGTTGTCTGGCTACGGAAATGACAGTTTGGTGGAGCTCATATTTGCGCACATTATGCGACCACTACAGTGCAAAAGGACTCTGGGATAGGCAGCCTCTGAAAGGTCATAACACAAGTCCAGGTATAAAGCAAAATATCTGGGACGCAGAGTGCCTGGGAGGGAAATATATTATGTTAACCCACATTGTGTACATATAAGATAGCCAGGTGAGACACAGTATGACTTCCTCCGGTGTTTTTAACTGTAAACTCAAAGGATATAAGTTGCCCTATCAAATGTGTTATAGAAGAACCAAAACTTAAATAATGAAAAACATATCCAGGTAGAATAAAAGTTACAACTATAGTTCTTATTTATTCCAATACAAATCAGAAAGTTGAAAATCACTTGGGTATTTTTCTTGCAAAATGCCCTGAATCTCTTAAATGTTTCTAAGGACAAACTAGGAAGAGTAAAAGGATCAGAGATGTAACTTGCTCAAAGAAATACAACTTAAAGCTGGTAAAAAATAAAACCTTACACTCAAAAGATTTTAATCCAATCCATTTGTACAATAGAGTCTGTCATGACATCCAGTTAATAAGATGGTAAATAGGCAACAACTTTAGAAAATACTGATTTAGTTTACTGCACTTTCTCTAATGCATTTCCTTTAGGCGAATTTGTGTAGGGGTCCCATTCATTGATTTAACATAACTGTATGAATTCCTCCCACGGTTGTGTTGGAAATGGATTATAAAAAGTTTCTAGGTTTGTTTTTGTTGTTGTTTTTCTACAATGTAATTGGTTGTGTGGTATGGGGGAGTAACATGCAAGCATAGGTGGTGAAGAAAAAGGAGTCAATAAAGATGTCACTATCTTTGGTTTCTCTCTTAAACAAAATAATCTAACATGTACTCTTTTCATCTGATCCATACACTTCCTCATTAAATTAGTACAGTTGCATATTATAACTAACCAAAATAAAGTCTTCGTATTTTTGCTAGGTATTCTGATATCTACAAATAGATAGATAGATAGATAGATAGATAGATAGATAGATAGATAGATAGATGATAGATAGATAGATAGATAGATATAGAGATAAAGATAGAGATAGAGATAGAGATGATAGAGATAGATATAGATATAGATATAGATATAGATATATGAAATAATACATAAGGAAGCAATTTCTCAAAGTAATTATACCCCATTCTAATGGTTTTGTGCCTTAGATCATAGATCCTTTGAACAATTCTTTGAAACAGGAGGACCAAGACCACAAAAGGACAGGGATATCTTGATCCAGGGAGCTACCATAGGGCTAGAGAGAAACACTCCACTAAGAAAATTCCCAGGATGATCCCAGCTAAGACTCTAAGCAATAGTGGAGAACTGGTCTTTCCCTGTCATTAGATAGATGGCTACCTTAATTATCATCATAGAACCTTCATCCAGCAACAGATAGAAGCAGATGCAGAGATTCACAGTGAAACACTGGGCTGAGATCCCAAAGTCCAGTCAAAGAGAGGGAGGAACAATAATATGAGCAAAGGGGTCAAGATCATGATGGGGCTGCCCAAAGAACCAGCTGACCGAGCTTGCTGGAGTTCACTAACTCCAGACTGACAGCAGGGGAACCAGCATAGACCAAAACTAGGCCCTCTGAATGTGGTTGACAGTTGTGTGACTTGGGCAGTGTGTGGGGCCACAGGCAGTGGGATCAGGATTTATTCCTAGTGCTTCAACTGGCTTTCTGGATACCTTGCTCAGCCTAGATAGAGGGGATGGGCTTGGTCTTGCATCAAAGTGATGAAATAGACTTTGTTGCCTCCCCATGGGATGGCCTATCCTCTATAAGGAGAGGATGGAGTGAGGTAGGAGGGAGGTGGGAGGGAGTGGGAGGAGGAGAGGGAGTGGGAACTAGGATTGGTATGTAAAATGAGGAAAGACTGTTTAAAAATAAATAAATATTTTTAAGTGGCCTTGGATCAGCAGCATAAGCACCACTTTGTCTTTGGGTATACACAAAGTTTCAATCACTTGGATACTTGTTTAAGGCAAGCTCTCAAGTCACCTAGACCTACTAAATCAGAGTGGCTCTCAGGTGATGGAGACACGTGTTTAAGTTTGATAGATTGCACTTCATAATACTGCTGCATAGATTTGGGGTGATGACTATGATGAATGGATCCAGAATCATAATGTGACTACCTACCCTTTGACATAGGAATTTTTAATTGAAACCAAATAAAGGAACAGTTTTCTCCATACTCCCCCTTTTCTTCATAAAGGCAGAATATAGATTTTTCTCTTAGTAGGGAAACTCCAGGGAAGACAAAGGAATCTCAAACAAGCCTTACCCCATTAGTTTCATCCCATGTACTTAGGACCCTGAAGTCTCCCCTCAAGAGATAACAAAAACTGCTTTCTATTGTTCTGACGTTACTTTACAAAACTGTTGTTCATTGTGGAGGATGCTACATACCCTGTTATTCTAAACAGCCACATTGCATGCCGTTTGCTTCAGGTGTTTTTAATGTAACGAACACTGCATTCATTAACACAGTTCTTTTATTTCTAGTTATCTGTCATTTTGTTAAGGAGACCCAGCTGAAAATCATGGAGAGGAAAAGATTACCTGTTCATCAGTATGGCTAGGAAGGATACCTTAGGCCAGGGAGGGTGGGTATGAGAGCCACCATTTGAGCTTTTGATATCACAGAAAGGTGCTAAGGGAGAGAGGAGGCCAAGATCACTAGAAAAGTGACCAAGTACATCAAGTACATTCTTGCTGAAGAATTTTCCTCTCCAATATTTTACAATCTTACCCTCAAATATGTTACAAGAAGCAGATTTTAAGAATGCTCTTATTTTAGTAAGGTCCAGTTCACTAATGCTTGCCTTTAAAATGGCCTCCACCTTACCTACATCCACAGCAGACTTCTTTGCAAAATGCATCTAGAACTGTGTAAAATATTTTAAGATTTTTTCTCATGATTTCTTACAACAGACAAACATTGACACACACCCTTTCCCTAATAGCATGTGTTCTGCAATATTCCTGCAAACACAGAGTGAACTTCACAATAGGATGTTAGGGGATGAAAATGTAACTCTGAGAAACCTCTAACATCCATATACAGGGCTTTAGGTTCACTATTCAACAAAATGTCAACAACAATAACAACAAAATAGTAAGTATATAAAACAAAACAACAAAAAATGTTTGAAAATCAGGTTGATGATTTGAAAATTGAGTAATTACAAATATAGCTAGGTTAAGAAACGGGTTGTAGGGTGTTGTGAGACCATGTGTAGCACAACACGTGTGTGAAGATAAAAGGGATTGGTCCTCTCATTCTACCATGTGGGTTTCTGGCCCAGAGTTCAAGGCATTAGGAAAGGAAGGAGACATGTGACTCTACAAACTGACTCATAGCACTAGCCCATTATTCTAAACTCTTAACTCATATTTTTATCTCAGACATTCCTATCCAGCTTCCCTCAGAATTCAGTTTTAGATCTAATTTGCTTATTTTTAAAACACACACACACATATGTATGTGTGTATGATATACATATGTATGTGTATATGATATACATATGTGTGATACGTGTGTGTGTGTGTGTGTGTGTGTGTGTGTGTGTGTGCTGGCACCGTGGCTCATACATTTAATTTCGTGGTACTCCAACATTCAACCTTGTATGACTCACTTTATTTTATTGCCTTAAACATATTCACTTTCTTTTTTTGAGAATATTCTTGGAATGCATTTCATTACTTAGAATATTTAATTTCAACATACACTGTTTGCAATCTTAAGCCAATTTTTATTCTCAGACATTATGTCCCGTTTGCTATTTGTTCCATGAGGCCCATGATGAGCTAGTAAATTTTTTTTAATTTGATCATGTTCATCTTCCATGTTCCACCTCCAACTCTCTCACACAAACCTCCAACACATTTTCCTCTCATGTCCTTATGTAGAGGGCTAAGATCATCCACTAAATGGGTAACCCACCACCAGTAATCACACTGTCAAAGGGGAATGTTTTTCCCTGTTCCAGTGACTCTCAACTTCTAATAGCACCTAAGGAAGGTATGAAGCCTCAGGAACCTTCCCTACCTACTCTGGAATTTTGACTGCCTTGATCTTTTACAACTCTATGCAGACAGTCACAGAGCCTGCAGAAGTAATTAGATCCAGAAGACAGAATTTCAAAGTAGACTGAAGTTTCTGTCCCACAGCTACTCTCACATAATCATTCCAAGTCTTTATATTAATTATAAATGCTTGGACAATAGCTCAGGCTTATTACTACCTAGCTCTTACATTTTATGGTCACTCATATTACTTATTTACACCCTGCCATATGGCAGTACCTTTATTAGTATGACCCATCCATTTCCTGCTCCTCTGTCTCCGGCTGGCAACTCCAGACTCTTACTTTCCTCATCCCAGCAGTCTCCTAGTCTGGGTCTCCTGCCAGACTGTTCAGCTACTGGCCAGTCAGCTTCATTATTAATCCAATCAAAGTGATATATATTGAGATAGTGTAAACAAATATTCCACAGCAGTAGCATCATCCACTACTTCTTATATTCTCTGTGTATATGGAGGGGCTTGTATGTATGTGTGGGCATACACACACTCATAGATGTGGGTTACTTTGCCCACATCTATAATAACTGTAGCTGTAAAAATTTATGAACAATTAGGTTTTTTCCTTATTTTTCCTTACCTTTGTTGTATGTTAGTTATTGTGGGCTTTCCCTTTAATATTCTGGTTTGAATAACCATAAAACTAATTATGCTTGGGTGGTGGTGGTTGACACACCTTTAATTCCATCACTTTGGAGGCAGAGACAGGCAGATCTCTGAGTTCAAGGCCAGCCTGGTCTACAGAGCAAGCTCTCGAAAACCAGAACTACTACATAGAGAAACAGTCTCAGGGAAGAGAAATTACACACACACACAAAAAAAAATACACAAAACTTTGTAGAGACTAGCATCATCATGAGATGATGTCATATCAATTTTTTGCAGGGGTTCTTTTGGGGACTTTATTTTAAACTGCTGTTCTACTGACCATTCTTAACAAAAGATACTAACATGTTATACTATATTCTTTCAATGTTGTTGCTGTTGTTGCCAAGTATTCACTAGAAAACAATGACTATATAAACATATTCCAAATTGATAAATTGCTAAGAATTATCATTTAGATTAACATCTAACACTCTGGGCTTTAACTCCCATCCCCGTTTAGTGATTATATAGCCAATCTTCAGGAAGTGTTCAAAAAATGTTATCTGATGCATAATAAGGACTCTAATGTAAAAGAAAAAGAAGGGAAGTTCTACATAGAACAAACTTTATCATAGCCTATAGTAGAAAGCAAATCTGATTGGCCAACTACTACACTTTTGTAATTATGCAACCATTGTTTTCTTAATCAATGTTTACAAAAAGAAAACACAGAAAGGAAAGCATCAGTTTGAGTGTAGTGGTATAGGAGTTCCTTCTGTTTATGTGTTGCTTTCATTGGATGAATAAAGAAACTGCCTTGGCCTAGTTGATAGGACAAAATTTAGGTAGGCGGAGTAGACAGAACTGAATTCTGGGAAGAAGGGCAGAGTGGCAGATGCCATGGATCTCCTGCCTGAGACTGATGCTGGTTAAAATATTGCCAGTAAGCCACAACCATGTGGCAATACACAGATTAAGAAAAATGGGTTAAATTAAAATGTAAAAATTAGCCTATAAGAAGTTAGAGCAAATGGTCCAGGTAGTATTTAAATGAATGCAGCTTCTGTGTGATTGTTTCGGGTATAAGCTAGCTGGGCAGCCAGGACAAAGAAAAGACCGGCTCTCCATGCAACAGTGTAGGCTGTCTCCCTGTGATCATCTGCAAAGGTGACACTTTTGAGGGAACAAAAAAACATGTTATTTGTTCCCTAAGTGGCACGTGATTGGCTTCTTCATCATAGAAAGATCAATTAGGAAGGCTGCTGTGGTGCACAGAAATCATCCATTAAACAAAGTCAAAATTAATGGCAAAATTGAGTTACTTTTTGTTTGATTTTCATGTACCTGCACTTAATTATAAACGAGCTATCAAAAAAAAACCTGCTCATTAGTGGTTAATTCATAATGACTTGTACTACCATTGATGATTCTTTGAAAAGGACTCTGTGAGTCTTTAGTTGAAAACCAAACAGGAACACAGAACTATAGAAGTTGTTTCTTTTTCTGACCCTGTCATGGGAGGTAGCATACAACATACAGGAGTTAGTTTTAACATAAACAAGCTGATATAAGATTGGATCTAAGTATTGTAAAGATGTAAGTGATTTTTTTATCTTTTGCTGTGGCTTATTGTCTCTAGTAATTAGTACTCTATACAGTTGCAAAATTCTTTTTTGGGACAGAAAATTAGGTAGGCTGAGTAGACAGAACAGAATTGTGGGAGAAAGAAAGCAGAGACAGGCAGATGCATCAGGCAGTCGCCATGCCTCTCCTCTCCGAGACAGACGCAAGTTAAGATCTCTCCTGGTAAGCCACCATCTCATGGTACTACACAGATTACTAAATATGGGTTAAAGCAAGTTGTGAGAATTAGCCAATAAGAGGCTAAAACTAATGGGCCAGGCAGTATTTAAAAGAATATAATTTGTGTGTTGTTATTTCGGGGCATAAGCTAGCCAGGCAGCCAGGAGCCGGGCGGGAATGCAACCCACCGCTCCTTCTATGTTCTGAGTTCGGACACATCCATAGTAAATACATTGTGAAACCTCTTATCTCAATAAGGTCTGAGCCACAATAACAAAGTGCTGAGCCTAGTTCTTCTATAAACAAGTAACTTAAAGTAATAAAGCCACCTTTAGTCTTGATTTGAAATAATGACAAATTAAAACCATTATTCCCAAATGTGTATATATTTAATTGGATATATATTCCTTTACAAAAAAGGAAAAAAGAAAGAAAATTAAAATAATGAAAAGACATAAAATAATCTGAAAACAGAATCAGAACGAGGGCTTAGGAAGAAAAATGATGGGGTAAAAGTACTACAGCTTCACAGGATATTTATTATTAAGCTTTTTGGTGAATAAAGATAAAAGTCAGAACTACTAAATAAAAGTAAGCATTTCAAATCTTTTAGAGTAACTGTAGTAGTCATTTTTTTATTTGGGGTTACAGCTCTAGAGAGTTTTGAATCCAACATGGAGGGGAAGGCATGGCAAAAATCAGCTACATGGCAGGCAGCAGGAGCAGGACTGAGAACTCTCATCATCAAATGGGAGACTGAAGCAAAGAGACTGAATTAGAAGTGGATCAAGGTTTTAAACTCTCAAAGCCCATTCCCAGTGATTTACTTCCTGCAGTAAGGCTGTACCTTCTAAACCTCCCAAACAGTGTCACCAACCAAAGAACCAAGAAAGGGCTAAGGATGAAACGTGGTGCTTAAGCTCTTAGCAAATATTCACATGCAAGACAACCTGCATTTAATCTTTGGTACACACACACACACACACACACACACACAATTACCTAAAATTGTTATGGTATTGATGTGGGATTCCCCTCTGTATGCTGTGAATACCATTGATTAATAAAGGGCTGCTTGGGACCCACAGCAGAGTAGAACTTAGAAAGGCAGGTAAAACTAAACTGAATGCTGACCGAGAGGAAGAGTCAGAGAGAGAAGCTTTTGGAGTCACCCAGAGACAGATGCATTGAAACTTTGCTGGTAGGCCACAACCTCATGGTGATGCACAGATTAATGGAGATGGGTTAAATTAGATGTAAGACTTAGCCAATAAGAAGCTAATGCTAATGGGCCAAGCAGTGATTTAAATAATGCAGTTTCTGTGTGATTATTTTGGTGCTGAGCAGGCAGAAACAAACAAGCTGCCTCATTACAACACAGTCTAATAAAAACTAGGTAGTCAGAAACTGAGATAAAGACCTGGTAAATCCAAGGAGCAACAGAGTGCATTGGCTATTCCTTTCCTTATCCACCAGAACAGGAAATCCCTCCTGAAGACATTTTCTCTCTCACTGTCCCTTCCCTAGCAGACCTTCTCATCCTTTAGCAATTCTATGGGTGATTCCAGTCAACCAATGGCAAACTCTGCCCTTTGACTCAAGGTGGGCTTTATTGGCACAGCAGAAGGCTGTATAGACAATTCAATTGCAGCAAACACCTGTACATGCACAAACACACACAACAACAAAATATTCACTGCACAAATAGGATTAATGAGGATGTTTAAGTAACAAAAAACATAGAGAATGGTAAATATTCATTTAAACAAACTTAAACCGGTATTTGTTTACTTGAGGAATTTTTTTCTACCTCTGATGTTAACAGGACTCCTCCAATACACAGAAATTATATTTACTAGCAAAATCTGTTTAAGATATTATATTAGTAAATGCACTGTCTCTGGAAAATTAATATTACTTTAAGAATTTTTACATTTCTTTCACTTTTAGTTTCTATGAAAATGCAAAAATATTTCTCATGATGAAGTCCAGCTGTTTATGGTGAATATACTATCCATTCGTAAAGACAGTAATCATGAGGTAGTTCCTACAAATCAGATATTAAAAAACCCCTAAAACATCACTCTGTAAAAAGCAAAGCTATCTGATCGGTTACAGGCAGGGTAATAGATTGTTCTATAACTGAAGTGGATACTGATCACAGCATGAGAAGAAACAGACCCTATAGGATTAGAGGGGAAAGGAATAACTAGTGAAAGGAAAACTAGATTTAATACTATGGAAAACATCACTGCATATGTCTGGTTGTTTCTCAGACTATTATACATGAAAAGGGCATTTTGACTAAAAAAAAAAATTGTCTGAACCACTCTGAAATAAGACTGAACTAGGCACAATTAGATATTTTTTTTAAAAAGTAGTCAAGTATGGTTCATATGAAACTGCAGTGGAAAGCAAAGGCCATGAACTTTGTATAGGGAGTCGAGAGAAATGGAATTTAAAATGCAAAGTATAAAGCTTAATGATGTGAAGGCAGGTAAGGTCTCATTTGGAAGAGTCATACATGGGATCATGACTATCAAACAACAATGTACTGGGGAATATAAAAACTGATCAAACAGGTTTTCAATCAACTAATTCAAAATTTCAGAGAGAAGGGAATGGTACAAAGAATTTCATCACGAAGTGTTCAAAACAGGAGAATAACGAGAAGAGATTTCATGTCTTAAAATGAGGACAATTCTGACTGTTCTATGAAAATTGGGAGAGGAAGTAAGAAGTTTTATAAAGATAAGACCATTTTTGGAAAAGAATATGAAATAGAAACTGTGTCTTAGTGCACATAGTAAATTGTTTTCTTTTTTGCATTGCACTATAAATTCAAAAGCAGTGTTTCCATTGTTCTTTCTTTCCTCATGTCCAGGACTGACAGTGCAATGCTTCAAATATAAAACACATAAAATCAAATAGTTGTTAACTATTACATTAGGAAAGAAGAATCAGAATAAGACTGTTTTTAACTTTTAGTTATAAGCATAAAATACAAAGGAACACTTCCACTCTCTCACCCCCATCTTTGCAGTCACAGGACTTACTCTCTAGACAATTACTTTACTTATTTAAAGTTTTATTTTGTGCTTCCTATCACCATTCTAAGGAACTTACACACAGAGAGAGACAAGAAAGAAAAGAGAGAAGAAAAAATGAGTCAATTTAACAGGGCTTTATTGTCATCTACAGGGAAGAGGCCATTTCCTGGTATGTTATTTGGGCTCATTAGCATTCGTACTGTGTTTGCAAACACAAAGACTCATCATCTCTGTGGTAAGGAAAGTATCTAATTCTACCTATGCACTTTCGCACAAATTAGATGTTTCAGGGTCTTAAAGGTTGATTAAGTTGAACTGGATAACAAATGAAGTGAGTAAGGATTTTCTGTAGGTCACAGAAGGAAAAAAAAATCACATATAATAATAAGGACAACACAAGCAATAAATGATCAGAATAGCCAGAATCTTATGATCACTATACACTATGGAAATGCAGTGACCCAATGGAAGCCTCAAGTCATTAAGTATTCCACTGAGGAGACATGCTTTCTGTTTCTTACATCTCAAAGGGGTTATTTTTGAAGTTGGTATTAAAAGGGACAAACTCCCCAGGGTTTCTTTACTCACCCCAGCAAGTAAGTAATGGCAAAAAAAAAAAAAAAAAAAAAAAAAAAAAAAAAAAAACACTAACAGAACAGGACAAAATGAAAAAGGGAACCATGAATTGCAACAAAATTTTATAAGACTAGAAAGCAGTTGCAAGTATAAGAAACCAATAGAAAGGCAAAAATGGGCTAGAGAGATGGGTCAGTGGGTTACAGCACTTTCTGATCTTGCAAAAGCCTTGGGTCTCATTGCCAGAATCCTTTGCTATCTTCTAATCTACATGGGCACATGGTACCCATATATATACTCCAATCTTTCCTAACAATATAATAACTAAGTTTCCACATACATGTGTGTGTGTGTGTGTGTGTGTGTGTGTGTATACACACATATGGAGGCAAAACATTTACAAAATGTACATTATTTTAAGTAATTTGAAAAAGAAAGGCAAATCTACAATCTGATAATTTGATTTTACAGATGAAGCTAAAATGCCAATTTTCCAAGCACAATAGCAAAGGTCCTCTAAATGACTCAGCATCCAAAAGCCCTTAGGACCAGGAAGAAGTAAAGCCAGCTGATTAAAACAAGCCAGCATTGTTCCTGGGAGCTGGCCCTGTGTTAATTGGAAGAGGTCCATACATACTTCTGCAAAAGGAGATCCCAGCTTTTGTCCATGAAAACTATAGACGTAGGAGCCTCCAGACACAGGAACTGTGAGTTCAGAAGATGTCTGAAAATAACCTGACAGAGTAGGTAAACCACTCATCTGCATGTCCTGCGGTTATTTCAATGCCAACAGACTAGTGTACAGCCCCATATTTCATGTCCATTCTACTCAGTCCATATACCTGTTCTGTAACACATTGCAAATTCCAGCGCAAGAAAATGAAAACATTTCCAGAGGGAAAAAACTCTTCACTGACTGCCATCATTTCACAAAGAAACTCACCAGATACGCAGCAGCATCTGTATACATAGAATTTAATGACCTTTCCTACGTAAATATAAAATGTAACTCTAATCATGTATCACTGCACAGTTAAGTAAAGCTTGCAAGATGACATTCAGAGGTAAAAATAAACATACACACAAAAATAATACCAGAAAGAGAGGCAAAGGTAGCTAGATAGAAAATTTGATTTTTAAATATCTGCAATTTATTTTTTCCCCACGCCACTAGAAGGCGTGGAAGGTCAGGCACACTCAGGACACAGACGACCCACGCCGCTCTGTGACGGAATCGAAATCATGATCGGACTCGGGATTCGAACTCAGGACCTCGGGATTCGCAAGCGCGGCCTTTAACAGGCTGAGCCACCGCTCAGCTCGCAGCAATTTATATACAAAATATATTGTTAAATATTTTAATGTTATTACTTAATTTAAAGATAGAAATCGAAAACAAATTCTTAGAGACTATGAAAGCATAGTTGCTAAAAATAAGCAGTTAAAAGGCAAAATCATCTTTCAGAGTATAACAAAAAGTCAAAATGATGGGTAGGTTAAGAGAAAAAGACAAAATTTACAAGATTCGAAATACACATACTAGGCACCCTTCTGGACCTGGGGGGAGTTGGGAGGACCTTGGTCTTAGCATAGAGTGGGGAACCCTGATGGCTCCTTGGCCTTGAGAGGGAGGGAGGGGAGGTATGGGTGGAGGGGAGGGGAGGGAAGGGGGAGAAGGAGGGGAGAGAAAGGGGAGAAGGAGGGGAGGGAGGGGGGAGGAGGAGGGAAGGAGATGGAAATTTTTAAATATAAAAAAAAAATAAACCATGAGAAAAAAAAAAAAAAAAAAAAAAAAAAAAAAAAAAAAAAAAAAAATAAAAAAAAAAAAAAAAAAAAAAAAAAATGAAAGAAAAAATAGGAAAAGAATGAAATCAACAATGACATAGCACATGAAATGTCGTAGAACTGAAGGCTCACAACTTACCAGATCAATCTTCTTAGGCAATGCCTATGACACTAAATTCTTGCATGCAACATCTCTAACACAAACCCTTCATTACATCCTTACTGCCAAAAATCCCATTCCACTTCTCAGGAGTTATGTTTAATCTACCTCTTATCATACAGATTCTTTCCACAAAATATCTATTTCTACATTTTGTTCTCAGGAAAGATGTAATATTCTGTTTCTCAGCATGCTAAAACCTGGAGGTCATAGTTTCCAGACAAAGAGTTACAGAAGATAGTACAACATGAAATGTTAGACATGGGACATGTTTTAAATTCACCTTTATGAGTACCAGCCCTCCCTCTTCTTTCTGAACCCTTACACTGACTTGCTATTTAGCAAATTTCAAAGTGTGGAATGTAAGTAAACAGATTACAATGAAGACACAACTTGTAATAACTCATTAATTTTGTAAAAACATAACATTAAGAAGTACTTCTTTTCTAGCAATATAATGAAGGATGGAAATAAATGAATACAACATGTACTTTTTTCCAAAAGTCTTAGCTAACAAAATTCCAAGTATAACTATTTGGTTTCATGCCTCTTTTCTAGCAATAAATTCTATAACATCCAAATAGGTTTTATAATTGAAAAGAAGAACCTTCCTGCTATGTAATAAATGACATCTGTCCAAATTTAGCCCTAACCCTAAGATAGTGTTATCTGGAGACTGGGCCACTGGGAGTTAATCAGGTCCATATGGAGTAACAAATTTAGATAGTCGGTTATAAGGAAATCTCACCAGGATTTGCACACATATACTTTCTATCACCCTTCCCGCCTTTCTCTCTGCCTTTTGACAAAACAAAGAAGCTTCCCCCCCTGTAATCAGAATGCTAGTTCATTTACAGACTTCCCTGACCCAAATAAACCCACAGAAACCATATTAATTACAACACCATTTCACCAATGACTCAAATATATTTCTAGTTAGCTCTTAAATCTTAAATTAACTCATTTCTATTCATCTGTATATGAAACGAGGCTATGGCTTACTGGGCTAGGCTCTGTTCTGGCATCTTTCTCCTTCAGCAGCTACACGGCATCTTTTTGACTATTCCAACTTTGTCTATATATATACATACATATATATGTGTGTATGTATATATACATACATATATATACGTGTGTGTATATATATGTGTGTGTGTACATATATATATATATATATATATATATATATATATATATATATAGAGAGAGAGAGAGAGAGAGAGAGAGAGAGAGAGAGAGAAAGAGAGATCTGTTTAGATTTTCTGCCTGGCTTTACTCTGCTAAGCCATTGGTGGAAACAGCTTTATTTATCAATCAATAAAAGCAACACATATACACAAGGACACCCCACATCATCTCCTCTTTTCAGTCTAACTGAAAAGGAAGATTTTAACTTTGGCAAAGTAAAATTACATATAGCAAAAGAGGTACCAAGCAACAATTACAGTTACAATTCACATAAATACATTAGGACAGTGAAAAATAAGTTAACTTTAAATGTCATTGCTAATCTTTTAGTTTTAATTGGAATAGCAAGCAATAGGGGAGGGGAGAGGAAGAGAGGGGAGGGAAGAACTAGAGGGTGGGAAGGTAATCTTCAGTTTGCCTCTAGTAAACCTGTCAAGTTTACCTTCCTGATCTATTCCCCCATGTCTCAGATATAGATACTGGCCTGTGAGAGCTCTATATCATAGAATTCTATTTCCTAGAAGCCTTGGCCAGAATCAGGCTCCAACAAGATGTCAAAGATAAAAGGGAATGAGGGACCAGATCATTTGTCTCCTTTATTACTCTAGCTCCTTCACTTGAAGGCTACTACAAACAACCTTTTGTTCTCAACCAAAACCCAGTGCTTCACTCAAGATAGTGCACTTCTCCCACTGGGTTCCCAGTTATTAATCTTTTCATTGAGTGGCAGAGAAGCAGTTACAATTTTAAGACTCCAACTCAGCACTCCTTTGAACACTCTTGTTTTCTCTCTCCAACTCAACTATGAAAATAGCCTTTTTGAAAGTAATACCTACTAAAACTGAGTATGCCATTTGTTTCTGCCTTGAGACCTGGATCAATACTCACATTTAACCATTCTGCATTTTCAGGTTAAAATGCCTTTCTTCCTGCTACCTCTTTGATCAGCTTCTAAATATGTTTCCATGTATGCTTGAATGTCATTACCACTTGTAAGTATCTTATGTTGCCATCACACAATGAATATGTTATTTATTCATTGTTTAGTCTTATAGCACTTTCTACTTAAAATAGATGCATGCAATATGTGCATAGATAGATAGATAGAAAGATAAATAGATGATAGATAGATAGATAGATAGATAGATAGATAGATAGATAGATGGAAAAAGGATACTTAATAACTATGACAATCTGTCAATTTCTTTTATTTAGATTTAATAAGGTATTAAAGGAAAGCACAATGAAGTGTGAGAGGCATGAATAATATAAATATAATTATCCTTAAGGTAAGTGGTCTTCCTTGTACCATGAAATCCATGAAAGTTTAATTTATTTTATCATTTTATCGTTGAATATTGTCATTCAATTAAAAATTGTAACAGCTTTATTTATAACATGATAAGTAGTTAAAATTCTTTTCAACTGTTCAGTAAAAAATTGAAGTGTTTTGCAGAGAGAACACAGTTATAATTTAAGTGGTAGGTAATGCTTATTTTGTAAATGGTTACAAGATAATTCATAAGATATAGTCAAAAATAAGGTCAATCCCTTTGTGGGCTGAAATAAATTTTAAGTTCTACTTAGGAAATGGATTTTCATTAACAAGAGAGACTAGTCAGGAATATCAACAGGGTAAAGGGCCAAAGGGTTCAGATCAGTTGATATTTTCAGAAAGTTTCCCAGCATCCCACAAAAGGTATAACAATTCCCACACATGATTAACTAGATATGTCACTGTTTAGTATTACAAAACAGCTAAGTATACCCTTAACACTTGAAATGGCAAAACACTAGCAATAACATCTTGTTGTTAGAGTTTCTTGTTAATTACCTTGACCATAAATTTTGGAGATTCATACTGAAAAAAGAGCAGTTGACCTAATAATTTGTAAAGCAATAGTTTTTTAAAAAGACAGATATTAATTTGGAAAGCATTTTAAACCCTTAGATAAAAATACCTGCTTAAAAAAATCAAACCATTGTTTAATTTGACCAAGGTGAACCAATTTTTGAAAAAGAAACCAAACGTAATATGTAGCATAGAAAAACTCTAAAAGACTTCAATCAGAGAAATCAACTCATTGCTACTCATTAAATTCATCCAAAGTAGCTTTAGCATATCAAAATTCATTCATTTCTGGTAAAGACTAAGTAATCATTATCAAAAAACTTAGGAACAATTTTTTTAATACTTGCATATAAAGGAGACATCTTAGAGAGTAAATCTAAATCTAAATACAAAATTCATGAATATTTCATCCCTGCCTTACACATATAGCCTGAAGGTAAGTATTTACAATTCATAACAATTTCTGTAAGAAACACAATTTCATGGTATGGAATGTTCCACTTGCGTCATCACGTCAGCACTCAAAAGGCTTCTGATTCTAAAGCATTTTCAGTTTGAAATTTTAGATTTGCAATGCTCACTACAGATTTAATTATTTCACCACTTGCATAGAAATTACATTTTAAAATTTATTCATTCAATATTTAATTTTAATAGGAAAAAAAGTATGAGGACTCATGAAACTATGAAAATAAAAGAAATGATAATATAATATTTTAAAAGATAATAAATCCACCACCTGAAGTAAGAACACAGTTTTCAAAAATGGCAAACCTGAAGAACTAAGAAACAGCAAACTGTTAAATACATTCATTCAAAACTGGGCTTAAATGGGCCCCAGTAGTTTTGTGGCACACGATTAACACAGTAAGTTTGGTGCCATCTTGAGCTACGTGCCAATGCCTTATCAAGAATAAGAGAAAAAAAAAACAAAAACAAAAAGGAAGGAGGGACATACCTTCAATTTGGATCCATGTGGTATCACAGATTTATTCTGCTTGGGTGGAATATGCAGCTCCCATTTTCCATATTCTAGCTTTTTATATGGGTGAGAAAACGGATTCCATCCATCTAAATAATAAAGATCATGTAATCAAAAACTTGATAGGACTAGGAGTTTAGTAAAACATAATGTACAGTTTACCTGCAAAAAAAAAAAAAAAACTGCTTTAACAAAACCTGTTTTCTGTTGTAATAAAGTACTCTGCCCTCTCCCTGTATCTCTGTTTGGATTTCCCGCCTAGCTATATTCTGCCCTGCCATAGGCCAAGAAGCTTGTTTATTAACATGTGATAATAAAACATATTCATAGTATACAGAGGAGCATCCCACATCAGTATAGCTAATGAGGATATTTTTCAAATGAGGCATATACCAAAAAACAATTAATTAATTAGCTAATTAAATAAATGTTAAAATTTATCACTATTATAAAATGCTAAATTTTATCACTAACATAAGCCTATCTCCATAGATAGAATAGCAATGCAATATAACACCTGTATAAGAAACAGGAGAGAAACATGTGAAAAACATAATTCAAGGAACAAAGGAAACAAAACAACAGACGAGCCGGCTAAGAAAATATTCAGAAGAACTCTGAATGACCAGTATACATGAGAAATAATACTCAAGCTGATTTAGATCATGGAATCACCAACTCATTGCTACTCACTGACTTAGCAAAGACTAAAGGTTCAGAATATCAAATATCCAATAAGGTCATAAAACAACAGTACTTCAGAGGGTACAAATGGCTGAAAATAGCTTAGCATTGAATTTATGCTAACCCAATGGCCCAACGAGTCTATTCCCAGGCAATATCTTAGACAAATTCTCCTAAGTGAATTCAAGAGACTACTTAGAACTGATCACTGAAGAATTAACTGCAAAAGCAAATGATGATGATGATGATGATGATGATGATGATAATAATAATAATAATAAAACCATATTTTACAGAAGCTATAGACTACAGAAAATTCATGCAGGTGGGAGAATTAAATAATGAGGTGTCACACAACGATGTAATAGGGATGTATCAGAGTAGATAAATATAAAACTGCAAAGCTGATTGTAAAGGGGAACAAAAAATTATCACTTATACCAAACTCAAGAAATATGTAGAATGCAACGAATAGAGACATGCGTATGTTGTAAAACTATTAAAACTGAAATGAAATTGTAAAATAACATCTACAATGATTTTCTCTAAGATAGGAAAAAAATTAAATATACACAGAGCAGAGAAACAAATGAAACAAGACAGCGAAAATATTTATAATACTGAAGCCAGCTATATGAACATAGGGCTTCTCTATCTTTCTAGGATTAGAAAAATAGCACAATAAAAATTCATGTCAGGTCTCTGTACAGAAATAACTGTCCAAATATCTTTCTTTACCATCAATTATAAAGTGATATTATCAGGCAAAGGACATCAGATCTTAACATATTTATGATTCCAAATACAGATTACCAAGCTACTTTCTGGATTGGCAGTTTCAATTCATATTCCCACCAGCTTCACAGGGGAATGTTCAACTACCCATATCCTCAGCAACACCAGAGATTATCATTTTAATAACAAGACATGCCTGTCTTGCTCAGCCAGGGTTCACTAAAAGAATTAAGCGCTGGTACCCTAAGGAACCCCAGCAGGAAATAAATAAACTCCTCTTTAATGCATCAAGAATAGAACTTGTTATACACCATCCTTGGGAGAATTGAGGAAACAGACACTCCAATAATTTTCTGCATCCCATGGATCAGATGCACAGCTAGCACAAAAGAAGCTTTCTCTCATTATTTTTCAGGCAATAACGATAACGTTTGATATACGCTGTTTTCATTTCTTTGCAAAAAATAAGCTGTAATTGGAACAATGATTACTCTCTTTAACCTTATTGTTATTTCGGATAAATTGAGTTGTATTATATTTCCTTTTAAATATCTTTCATTAATTTCCAGTTTTATTGAAATGAAGATAATAATGTGGCTTACTTTGAGGTTTAATACAGTGACAATCAAAGCATTTATTTATTTACCAGCCTATTTACTTTTAGCAGCTGAAGCCATTCAATTTTCTTAGAATAAATTTTGCAGACAAGTCCAACATGAAACTATATAAAATAAATCAAAGCAGAGGTGATCTGCTAGATACATGGAATGTGTCTGGGCTACTCTAACCTCTCAGCCTCCCATCTGAGGCTGCAGACAGAACTCAGCTCTTCTGTTTATGTGACATAAGTGTGTGGTGTGTGCCTGTGTGAGATTATGTGTGTAAATGTAAGTGTGGGTGCACATGCCTATATATGTGTGCATAAGCCAGAGGAAAACATCAACTATCTTTCTCAATTGCCTTTGCCTTATTCCCTTGATCCATGGTCTGTCGCTGAACATAGAGGTCAGCCTTTCTGTTCACTTCCTAGGAAGCTTCTAGGATCTTCCAGTGCCCATGCCCCAACACTGGGGTGATAGACATGTTTGGTCACGCCTGGATTTTACGTGGGTGCTGAGGAATTGAACTCAAGCCCTCATGCTGGCACAGGAAGCTCTCTTACCCACTAAGCTATATCCACAGCCCAGAATTCTGTTCTTAAAATCTGTGAGATATTTGTAGAGGGTTAAGGACTCAGGGGCTTTCCTCTATCCATGTTAGCATGTCTATTGTTGTCACCTATGTTCAGCTCATGTTGAAGCAGCCATGTTGGTGATATTTTATGGCTTCAGATAATCCGAGAGACACAATTTCACAGCTGGAACAACCAGACCTCCAAATATAGGAAAGCAAACTTCAGTCCATATCTTAAAACATACATAAAATTAGCTCAAAATGGATCCCAGAAATAGGCTTAAGAACTTTAAAGCATTTCAAATAAAACTATGGTAAATTTAATATAATGCTAGATATAGATGGAACAAAAGAAAAATGATAAATCACACTATTCACAATGAAAAAATGAGTAAACAAAAGACATTATCAAAAATGAAACAGCAAGAGAAGAAAATAATTGGAAATCATTATAAGAGATAAAGGGACTTGATTCTAGGATATCTAAGTAATATTTACAATTTAATTATTAAAGTACCTTTTCAAAGCAAGCACAGGATTTTAATAGATGTGCCCTTCAAAATACCAATGTCCAACAAGCCCACAAGGGATGCCCAATGCAGTTAGTTATGGGAATATAAAAATCCTAATGAGATGCTGTACTCACAGATGGAAGGTTACTGTGAAAACAATGGATATAAAGTAAACTGGAGGGGGTGGAGAAATAAAACTTCACACATTGCTACTTAAAGTGCAGAGCCATGTCACCACTTTGGAAAACAGGCTGGAAAGTCTTCAAATACTAGTGTTAGCACCGCACCCAGAAATTCAGCTTAAACTTATATGTCAGAGTTAAATGAAAGCAGATTGTGCTGGAGAGTTCTTTGTCAACTTCAGACATGCTGGAATCCTCTTGGAAGAGTGAGCCTCAGGTTAGGAATTACCTCCATCAGACTGGACTGTGTGCAAGTCTATGGGCATTATTTTTCTTTTGATGGATGAATGATGTGGAAGGGCCAGCCCACTACAGGCAGTGCCATCTTTGATAGGGGGTAACGGGGTGTATAAGAAAACAAACAGGCAAGCCAGGAGAAGTAAGCCAGTAAGCAATGCCCCTTCATGATCTCTACTCCTAATCCTCCTCTTCTTGAGTTGGTACCTTGGCTTCCCATGATGGGCTGTGATCAGGACATATAAACTAAATAAATCCTTTCTTTCCCCAGTTGATTTTGGTCATGGTGCTTATCAAAGTAATAGAAAGAAAGGTAGGACACAGATGTCCATACAAAGCCTTGCATGTATAGTGCTCATTTGCAATATAATTCATAGTCATCGAAATCTGAACACTATTAAAACATCTAAGCAAATGGCAAAGAAAATGCTTTGTGTTCATATAATAACATATTTGGTCATACAGAAATGTGGCATACTAATACACAGTCCAACGTAGTCCTATAAACCCAACTTATATTAAGGGAAAGAACCACAATGCGTGCATATTCCACACTATTTATACAAAATATTTGTGGTAGGTAAAATCTGTATTTTGTTGCTGGGACTGTGAAAATTATAAAATAACACCTAGGTGAATACAAGGTTTCTTTTCAAGTAAGGAAAATGTTTTAAAACTGAGAGTGGTGGTTATTACACAAACCAGTTTTTAATTACACTAAACATGAGGGAAGTATATACTTTAAATAGGTAAAATACATGCTGTAAGAATTATCTCATATTGAAAAAATATCACAATAAAACTGTTCAAATAATTCAGAAACAAAGCTCAGGTAGCCTTATTTGTTTGTTGTCATTGATCTCTGCCTAGGACTCAAATCAAGTTCTGTCAGAGATATTGTAAAGGAAAAGGCCACATAGGGAGACATATAAAAATTTAACACTAAGAAGATAGCCTGGTCAATAGGTAGAATAAAAAGTCGTTTGATGGCTAAGGATGTCTTTGAAGAGAAATGACTAAAAGTTTAAAGGCTTGCCGAGGCAGAGCAATTTTAGAGCTTAAGGCTGGAGAGAAAAATTGGAACCCAAAATAAGTATATATAACCATCTTTCCATCTGGAGCCCAAACAAGCTGGTTGGGGTTCAAATGGGGAGACACACTCCTAGGAGTCTGAGACAGGATTGCTGAGAATCTGAGGACAGCCTGGGCTATAGAGTAAGATTCAAGCTAACCTGTACTATCAATACTACCAAGCAAAAATGTCTTATCTCACAAAAATAAATAAATAAACAAAAAGAAAAAGAACAATAAAAGAAGCAACCAACAAAAACCTTCATCCTTGAGGGAAAGTCTAATGACTTGAGAAAAATACACAGGAATGTAAGTAACAGGGTAAATGCACTATAAACTTTTTTGAATGACTTGAAAAGAGGCTGAGTCTGTGTCATACTTAATATACGAGAATAGAGGTTTGTTGTGCTAAAGGAAATAATGAAATTATTACACTAGCCGTACGTAGGATGGATGGTGAAAATGACTGCAGCAGCAGTTATGGATTCTCCTTAGTGCTTGACATTCAATATCTGATTCAATTATCTCAAAAGTCCTATGCGGTATTAGAATTTTCATTTGATGGATAATGAAGCAGGCTCAAAGAGTGAGCGCAGCAAAGCTCAAGTCTCGGAGCTACTGACAAAGCCAGGATTTGAATCATGTTAGCCTGCCTCCTGCTTCAGTCTATCTTTTCTTACACGTTGGCATGCATAAACCAGCTAGATGAGGCAGCATCTGTCTCCATTAGAAATGCAGAAAACATCTGTCTTAGTGTGGGCTGCAGCAACAGATACTTAAATAATAAACTGGTTTTGCCCCCTCACAGTCTAGAAGCCAGGCAAGTAGAAAAAGGGGAAAGCATGCCAGTTTCTTAAGAAGAGTTTTCTTCCAGCTGGCAGGCTACAGGCATCTTCATGTTGTATTCTTGTAGGATCTAAAGAAGTCTTCTCTCATGAGTCTGTGGCTGGTAAGACAATCCTTCCATTTCTGGGAACACCCCCCTCAAGCTCTAATCACATTTCAAGGCTCCATCTCCAAATACCAACACCTTGGACATTCACAAACGCAGGAACTGGAGATAAAACCCAATGTTCAGCCCATAGTAGGCTCTTAATTGGATTT
The DNA here is from genome assembly GCF_903992535.2 of Arvicola amphibius. Lineage (NCBI taxonomy): Eukaryota > Metazoa > Chordata > Mammalia > Rodentia > Cricetidae > Arvicola > Arvicola amphibius. The sequence continues at coordinate 26,152,538 of NC_052056.1, forward strand.
TGCATTTGCACAATCAATTTCTTGTCTTAGAATCTTACAGTTTTGGAAACACATTTTGTATGTAGATGTTTGTGTGTTGCTGTTTTCTTTGTTTGGTTGTTTTTCTTGTTTGTTTGTTTTCTTTTCTTTTTTCAGCATTGGCTCGTTTGTTTTTGTTTTAATAGAAAATCCTACATGGCTGTTTGCTGGTGCTGCTGTACCACAGAAGAACAGTGCAAGTCTAAAATCACAGGTGAGGGGCATACTGCCAAGATGAGTCACCGTTCTATGCTAAGTGGCTGACAGATCTGTTATTTAGACTTCTCCCAGGAATGTCAACTTTGAATTCTTCCTCTGCTGGTTTATTTTTATGTGACGTGATCTCATATCACCCAGGTCAACTTTGAGATCTATGTTACTGAGGGGGAATCTGAACTCCTTTTCCTCCCGCAACTATTTTCTGTTGCCATGCCCTTTGAGCTTAAATGTAAAAAGTTTTCTTATTTACAATGAATCTAGCAGCAATCTTGGCACATGGCCTAATGGGAGATAAACTCAAAAAAGAAAAAAAAAAAAAAAAAACAGAGAAAGGGGAAAACAGGGGAAAGGGAAGGACAAAGGGAGACTGATAGAAAGACAGACAGAAACAGATTCTGAGAGAAAGGAGACAGAGACATGCAGAAAAACAAAACAAAACAAAACAAAGCCAAAGAAAACAACAACAACAACAACAACAAAAACCGGTTCATTTGAAGTCGTCTATATCTGAAATTACCTGGCGCAAGAAGAAAACATGGAACATGCAACAAACCTGCTTAGGAGTTTAATGTGTGTGTGTGTGGGGGGGGGGGGGGGGGGGGGGAGAGTGTACAGGCCTGGTGAAGGTCAGTGTGCAAAGAGAGAAAGAGAGAGAGAGACAGACCGGCAGAGAGAGCTGAAGATGTCGCCTTCAGCTTTTAAGGGCTGCCTCGTGCATGTGCACAGGAGGATGGCAAGGATGGCATGGTTACATCATAAGGAGCTCATACATACAGGCAAGGGCTCACGCAGCTGTGTCATGCGTAGATTGATGCAACCATGCTGCATGTGGGTCAAGCAGGGTCCTTTAAAATTCCTGAGGCCATTTTAGGCACTTCTGCCTGGGGTCTTGTCCACACATGCTTGGCCCTGTAACCCGGAAGCGTTAGCCATGTTGTGTGGCTGAATCTTTACAATATCCGCCACCAACTGCTCCTTCTGTTTACTGCCGAGGGCAGAAATGACCTTTTCCTCACTTTTCTACAATTTTTTGTTGTTGTTTTTGTTTTTACTTTGAAACAGAATCTCACAGGGAACATGGCAGATTTTTTTGAGAGATTGGCCAAAGAGGTCCCATGATCCACTACTCTATACTGCCCAGCCCTGGAATGATAAGTATGCACGAAGCGTGGCTTTTAGTGTGGTACTGAGGATCTGAACTCAGGTTCTCATATTTGCACAGAAAACATGTTGCCTACTCTGCCACCTTCCCAGCCTCTTGCTTTTATTTTATTTTATTTTGGCTTTTCTTTCAAAATAATCAATTTCTTTAAAATTTAAAAAAATAAATTTCTTTAAAAATTTCCTGGTTTGCATTCATTCCTTTTATCTTTTTCAATTATTTGATATTCTGAGAATTCTGAACATTCTGAACTCAGTCTTAGTTTTCAGCATTCAAATACAATAAATTTGTATATTTACTGAAACATCATCAATAACCACGGAGCAGGGTCTTGAATTCTTCTTCCATTTGTTCAGACTAATCCAACATCTAAAATGTCTCTGACTAAATTCATGGTACTTTCTAAATTTCCAACCCTGGATGTTATTCTAAGATTTCACCTGCTTTGTGTTCTCAGTGAAACACTTGTCAGTCCTCCTTAGGTTTTGGTAATCCACTCAAGTCGCTGTTCTGAAACCACAACCATGAAGGCATAAGGAGAAGGAATGTTCTTGCAAGCTATTCTGGTTACAATGGATACGTGGCAGTGTAGTATTTGTAGAATTGTCTACAGACGATACCATCTTCTAGCCCTTGCATACATCCCCACACATGTACACATACACACAGAGATGCACCTAAGTTAGGAATAAAATCAATCTTGGGGGGGGGGGGAGTATGACAGAATTGGAGGAACGGACAACCTTTTCTTTTCAAATATATATAAGGAAGAAGAGATATGGCAATTCTGTACACAGAAGTGGGAAGCTGCACTGAGGGACCTCAGAGAAAGAGGAAGTAAACACAGATTTACAGTCAAAGAGGGAAGGTGAAAAGGAGTTGATGCACTGATCTGTAGCATTATTTTTTCTATTGTCTTTTATAAGCATGCAAAAATACAGACAGCTTTGAAGGGGGACACTTGGAGGCTGAAACATTGCCTTTTAGCTGGCTTCTACTTTATGTGAGAAGTCAAAGTGCTATGCTAAAAAATAAAAAAAAGAACAAAGTTGTAGTGTAATAAGGAAACGGATCAGAAGAGAGTGAGAAAACTAAAATAGATAGACAGCAAATGAAGAAAGAGTAGTCAGAGTATGTAACCGATGTCTGTGCAGTTGACAACCACGAATTTAGATAACAGGAACAGCACAGCACCTCTGATGGCCATGGGATTTATCCCCACAGTCCCAGAAGAAACATGACATAATTTGATGTCTGCAACACTACAGATCTGTAGAGCAGGAATGATAGAAAGTCCAGGTTAAAAAGGCATGAAAGCTTCAAGAGCAAAAGAAAGCATCTATATAGGACCAAAGAAAATTATTATAAATATTTTTAAAATATTATAAGAAAAATATTATAAGAATATTGTGGATCTAGAGGTCTCACCAGCTGGAACTAAATGGGGTCAGAGAGTTTAAAACAAACAAACAAAAGAGCCTGCCTATTGATGGTTCTATATTTTTTCAAAATAAATTTTGATAAAGGTTTCCATTAAGTAACAGTAGCTGGAGTGACCTGCATAAGGTCTGCATAAGGTCAAACCAGGCAAAATATCAGCATAGTAGGGGGAAGAATTCTTCAAGGCCCAGTCCTTATTGAAGGCCACTGGCAAATGATAGATATTGAGGGAGAGAAAGATCATACTTTTTGTCTTGATATTCCAACTGGCCAATTTACCATGCTCCTGTGGGTGCTTCCCACACATAAGAAGCACTAATTGATCTTAGTAGATTAAGAAGGAAGGAAGGGAGGGATGGATAGAGGGAGGGAGGGAGGGTGGGAGGGAGGGAGGGAGGGAGGGAGGGAGGGAGGAAGGAAGGAAGGAAGGAAGGAAGGAAGGAAGGAAGGAAGGAAGGAACTTGGGAGGGAACTTGGGAGAGGGACTTCTTGGGGGATTATGGGTAGATACAGGAGTGAACTGGGGGTTCACTGTGATCATATTATATTAGTATAGATGTATGCAGTTCATGAGAAGAAAAAAGCACTGTAACATTATTTTCAATTGTTTCAACTAGCAGTCTTGCACCTCATCAAAAATATCTCAAGTACAATTCTATCTCCTTCATCTCCTTTATTAGACCTTCAGAAGCCATTACTCTGGCTGATTTATAGATTCATGAGTGTCAAGTAAACACATACCATTCTTATAAGCTTAATTTTGTAATATTGTGCATTAAAACATACTGCTGTAAAAACATGGTTATCCCTAACTTGTGCATCAAGTTGGAGTGACTGACTGCTATCCAGCAGAACTCCCCACAAACAGACTAAGCTGCTTCAGAAATGTTTTAGTTTTTATGCTAACTTTTGTAAATTCAAGGATCTAGGTGTACACATTGTAAGACCAACTAAACTTGACAGAGAACTTCACACATAATTAAACAGTCACCAAATATTATTTAAAATAATAAGCTTCAAGTTTTTAATGCCAAATCAAGATGATATTCACCTAAATGGGCAGTTGTAAATTTAATAAAAAGCAGAATTAACAAAAACTTCAATTTTAAGATTTAAAGGTTATCATAAATGGTATTCTCCTTATACATTAATATTATATAAATTATTTGTATGCTTATTTAATGATATGAATCATTTAAAAGCATAAAATATTGGTACTTAAGTTTGTTAACTTTTCCAGTTAATCTGGATCCTTATCAAACCTGTATAGCAAAATTATCAAGACCACAGTAAGTTAAAAACTACATGGCTTAAGTATATTTATTTGTCTTTTAAGATAGATTTTTAATATTCTTTACGTTTTAAATATCAAAATAACACATATAATATATAGGATTTATTCAACCTAAATAAATTTTATATATATTACGAGTGTATACAAATTATAATCATTCAATAAACTATTTCCACTCAATAAAGCTGTCTTCTAAAATGCTCAACAAGCTATTTAGAGATGGATAAAATGCTTATGCTTAACTGTCTATGCATAAACACTAATGGCATCTAAAATGGACCTCCATATGTGATTTGGGCATTGAGAACATATATAGCATGTAATTCATTAGACTACGTTCCTTCATTTACGAATTCCAAAAATCCAAGAAAACGAATCCCTTTTAAATGAACCAGTGTGTTTATTAGATCCGTGGGGTGTAAGGAAACTTCAATTGCAGCTCTGTGTCATGCTGATAGAGGCAGAAACTCTCAGGTTCAACTTCCCTCTTTGTAGTACAAGTTTCAATTTGGATTTTAAACAGCCCGAGGCCGTCATTTTCACATCTTTTCCCACTCTCATTTCAGAAATCAGAGACTCAATTTCAGCAAAATACTGTCAAGTTATGAGCAGGCTTAACGTGGTCAAGAAGAAAACCAACTGCCATTAAAGGTAACTCCATTAAAGAAACATTTTAACTATTTATTCTTATGATTTTTAGCTTTTAATTTAAGAAACATATTTAACATAAAATAAGGTAAACAGTCTTGTTTTCTGAACTACTCATCAAATTCATAAAATTCTTAAATTTTAAACAAAATCATTAACATGTAATTATATTCACCTACTAATAACTTCGTCTGGTTCTGTCCTCTCACCACCATATTAATAGTTTCCCAGGACTTATGGCTCAGCTGTACTGCAACTCTTTGACGAGATGATCAGACTAAGCATCCATTAGCTTTTCTTGATCACTGAGTGCTACCATACAGGCATATGCTGGTTGAATATTCATTATCTAAAAATGCTTGCTACCATAAGGGCTTTGTATTTCTGTTCTTTTCATATTGTGGGGTCTACACATACACAAACAGTCACACATACACACACACACACATACACACACACACACACACACACACGCACACGGCATGTTTTTAATAGGACACAAATCGAAAAATAAAATTCATTTAGCTTTTGCCAGGCAGTAGTCATGCATGCCTTTAATTCCAGCATCCAGGTAGGCAGAGGCAGGTGGATCTCTCTGAGTGCAAGTTCAGTCTGCTCTACATAAGTGAGTTCCAAGACAGCCAGAGTTACACAAAAAAAACCCCTGTCTCTAGAAACAAAACAAAACAAAAATATCATTTAAGTTCTATACACATTTTATTCACTTAATACAAATTTTAGTATTTTATGGATAAAATGAAGTTTCCTGCTGTACTTTTATATGTTGGCACTCAAGTTTTGAATAAAGTGATACTTCAGATTTGGAGTCTGGGGATTAGGAATCTCCATTCCATAACTGTAATACTCCACTGAAAGATCTATTAGCATAGGTTTTCCCTGGGCTACCCCTGCTCCACAGAGCACAGTGGAACCTTGACAACAATAGGATGCCATTCTCTCAAGCACTCTATAGATTTGAGGTCTCTAAAGTTATATATACACTGTGGTGGTTTGAATGAAAATGATCCCTGTAGGCTTATATATCTGAATACATGCTTCGTAACTGGTGGAACTGTTTGGAAGGAATCAGAAGTGTGACTTTATGAGAAGACGTCACTCAAGACGGGCTTTGAGTTTCAAATGCCCATGCCAAACCCAGTCTGCCTCTACCTCTGACTTTGCTTTTTTGCCTCTCTGCCTCTGCCTGCTTGTAGATCAGATATAAATGTGCCATCCCTACCTATCTGCTGCCATGATGGCCAGGGACTCTACCCTGCTAACTCTGAGCAGCCTCCAATAGAGTCTTTTTAAGTTGCCTTGGTCAAGGTTTTTGTCACAGCAATAAAATGGTAACTAAGACAGTTAATCACCAACTACTACAAATAGAAGTTTCTGTCATCGCGGTTGAGAAATGCACTGACCTATGGATATAATGATGAGTCATGGGATATTAATTTAATACTGTATTCACTTAGCAGCATAATAGTAGTAGGTTTTCCTCTAGGACTTGTTTAGTCACAGGTCTTTGGCATAATGATGGTATCATACGGGTTATATCTCATGGAATATGGCTTAAATCCAATCAGAAAGTGGTTGTTTACTCTTATGATGGTCATATGCCTACTACAACATTGGGTGTGTTTGTCAAGCGGTCATTATCTTAGCTTCTGGGGTTTAGAGTGGGGATGACTGATGATTTCGTATCCGCTCTGCATGGCATCTTGCAGCACTCTGAAAGCTAGAGGGAAGAGATGAAGTTTCCAGGTCACTACCAGCTTGACTGTGCCATATTGTATGACACAAGTAAGTGCTGTGTTTACCAAAAGGATCTTGCTATTAAGTTCTGAAGGGCAACTAATGGCATCTGCAGTATCTTGTAATGTTTGTGGAAATCGAGATCTCACTGGCCACTAACTCCAAAGGTATTTACCCATTCCTAGCATGGGGCTTTGTATTTGTTAGTTTATTGTGTCAAATAAATAAAGACAGTGTTGTCCTGTTCTCTCTCTCTCTCTCTCTCTCTCTCTCTCTCTCTCTCTCTCTCTCTCTCTCTCTCTCTCTCTCTCTCTCTCTCTCTCTCTCTCTCTCTCTCTGTGTGTGTGTGTGTGTGTGTGTGTATATATATATATAAAAGCATATATATATATATGCTTCTTCAGTAGTAGGATTCCATGTCTTTTTCAAAAGGACTTTAGTGTTATTTGGGAAACAGGTATTTTTGTGTTAATATATAATCATTTATAAGTTACTATAAATCAATAAATATATACTAAAAAAGAACAGGCCAAGTACAAGGATAATAGGAAATATACTTTGAAGGCATGTGAGGAATTACCCAGACTCTACTCATGGTGTGTTCAAAGGCATGAGACAGAAAGCTCACCTGACGACTCCCTTGAGAAATGGCTGTCTCTCGAGCAATTTTCCAACACAGATAAATTAGGATTGTTTATCCTGTATTCACTTCAGTACTTATCTATTTGGATGCTCAGAAGTCACTGCAGGTGGAATAAGGCTTGACTACTGGTACAGCTGGAGGCCAAAATTGGCATTATTTCTGAGATGTTGATTGATTAACAGTGGAGAATATAAGAGTCACACAATTGTGGACATTTTCATTCAAATTGTAAAGGAAGGGCAAATAAAATAGGCAGTATTTGACAAGGTCAGGAAACCTTCCTTAAGTCCTACAATGGGTAATATTTGAAAGCAAAAATGCAATGAAGACCCTAGGACATTTGAGTAGCAGAGTGTGGAACATCTACCAAAGAAAGAAGGAGGGCATAGTACTGTGGTCAATCCAACACGAAAGTGGCAGGACAGGTCAAGACATCTGGGACGAATATCACCACACTACCTTGTGCTACTCCCAGTGCCCAGAACAAAGCTACAAAATTTAGTGATCACCCTGTTGGCTTTTGGTTTCACTTTACAATGACACTTGCTCAGTATACCATTCCTCCTTTTTAGAGCAGGGATGTTTGTTTAACAGACATTGCGTCTTGAAAGTTCTATACTATTGCATGGAGAGAGGGGAACTTTTGTTCTGTCCCTGTCGCCCAGCTATCTTACACCCAAAATAATCACACAAAAACTGTATTAATTAAAACAATGCTTGGCCATTAGCTCTAGCCTCCTATCGGCTAACTCTCACATCTTGATTTAACCCATTTCTATTAATCTGTGTTCACCACGAAATCATGACTTACCTGGCATCTCCAGGGTGGCTCTCTGACTCTGATTTTTTCCTCCCAGAATTCAGTTCTGTCTTCTCTGCCTACCTAAGTTTTGCCCTATGAGGCCAAGCAGTTTCTTTATTGATTAACCAATGAAAGTAACACATAAACAGAAGAACCTCCTACACCATTGTACCTTGTTTCTAATACTACATGGACTCACAGCTTCAAGCTGCTTTAAATCTTAGAAAAGTCATTAGACCTAAACTCTTGAAAAATGTTGGAACTGCTGATACTCTGGTAATACTCCAGATGGACAGAATGTAACTCCTATTATAACCTAAATATGAGACTTTGTAGAGGGTCCGTGATGGAAATTGTATGGCTTAAGGGGTATTTGGGATTCACATTGGCAGAGCTTGACTTGTGATGATTTGTTTATCTTGACCATCAGCTTTAGTAAATTTAGATATGCCTCGTAGATTAGTAATGTGTACTCTGGGTATCTGTGGTGGTTTAAATATAAATAGGCCCAAAAGGCTCATGGATTTGAATGTTTGGTCACCAGGGAGAGGTACTGAATAAAATGTCAGTAGCAATGGGTTTTGAGGTTTCAAGGACTCAAGCCAGATCCTGTGTCTCTTTCATTGCTGCTTGTGCATACAGAGGTAGAACTCTCAGCTTTTTCTCCAGCACTGTGTCTGTCTGTCTGCATGCTGCCATGATCCCGTCCATGATGATAATAGACTAAACCCCTAAAACTGTAAGAGGTTCCAACTAAATAAATTATTTTATCAGAGTTGTCAAGTGTCTTTTGGTGTCTCTTCACCATAATAGAATGCTAACTAAGACAGTTTCCCTGTAAGGGATACCTAAGTAGAGTGGAAAGACTCGTACTGAATGGCAGTGTAAGCAAATAATAGATTGGAACACAGATGAACAAAAGAGGAAGGAGGGGCAATGACTCCCAGTCTTGCTGGCTACCACAATAGCAGTTACTCTGCTGTAACTGACTCTCTTTGCTGTGACAGATGGAAATCCCTGAAACCATGAGCCAAAATAAACAATGCTGTACTTCAAGTAATTCCCTCAGGCATTACATGTTCAATTCACTGATTACACAGAAATAAATTAGTAAAATTTGTATAATTTCAACGAGAAACCTTACTTTTCCATCCAAAATATTCAGAAATTATCATCCATATTTCTTTCACAATATAGATTGTACTGTTCATAGTATTCATTTAAACTTTGGAAAATTCCAGAAAGCAATGCAAAATTATTGCCGGGGAAAACATTTAGACTGAAGGCACTATATAGAAGGCACCATGCAGAAAGCACTCAAGTGCAAACTTTCACCTGATCTTCCTAGCAATCTAACACCGTATATAGCAAGTTCTTACTGCAAGGCTGATGAGGGAAGTGTGCAACAAAATATAGTACAGATGAGGATAATCCATCTGCTTACAACAACGATTTCCAATTTTGTGAACGCCTAACATGAACATGCTTTCTTACTAAGCCTCTGAAACTGAATGAATCTCAATCTTCATTGAGAAAAGATTAACAACTCTATAATGTTGCAATTACCTTCAGGGTAATGATGGTATATTTACAGGAGATTCAACCTGTGATTCCTCATCCTGCGGAGATGAGGGGAGAAGAGAACAAATACAAACTCTTTTCTATAGAAGGCATTCCTTGCAAAAATGAAATGAAATTGTGGTGAATAGGTTTGACAGCGTTTGTTTTGGTTTGATATGCACAATTAATCTGAGATACTTTTTGCTACTCAGCATGGCCTGACCATAAAAAAATAAAGTTTTAGTTTCCAAGTTTGGCAAATCACCTAAATCAAAAGTGTGTAAAACAGAAAAGGAGTAGAAGATAAAAGGGTGACTTCTGACTTCAGCATCCTCAGACTGCCATGGTAAAAATACTTGATGAGTTTATTGATAAGAACCACGGGACTGATCAGATTGCAGCAACTACAGTCAATCTTATCACATCTCAAGTCTTCTTGCTCTTCAGCTGGGCAAAGCGGTATGGCCTCAGCACCCAGTCAGAAGAAGGCAGCCTTACATCCTGAGATCAGACTATGCAGACCCAGGGTTGAGGAAGGAACAAGAAGGGACAGTGATTTGCTGAATACACTTCTATATGCGCCATTGCTTTGTTTAAAGACTTGAGTTAATAATAACTAGGCTAAAGCACAGAGTATGTCTTAGGTATCCTAATTTCTTCTCTCAAGCCTTGAACTAACTTGGTGCAGCACAGTTTGCAATCTGGCCAATGAATGTGAAGGGCATAAGTCTCACATGTGTGATTTTTATACTTTAATAGCATCACTTGTAGTGCACCATAATTTAAGAAGACAAATATCCATCGGAGAATGTTAAAACAAGAAGCTAGTCTATTGATTAGTAGCATTAAAATATTAGTAAAAATCAGCAGCTACGGCACTGAGAAGAGAGAGTAGGGTAGTCAGTTTGTTGTTTTATTCAGAAACGGTAAGGCTGGTTACTGTCTCCAGAAGAGAACTGCAAACTATATCCATCCAATAACTAAGTAATTAAAATTCCTTCAGAAACTTTCTTCATGTGCTCACTATAATATTTCAATTAAAATATACCTTTTGGTGACTAAACTTTATAAAGAATCCATATTAATGACAAACCCTGAATACCAGTTAAATATAAACTAACGATAAATTGAATTGAAGATTTTAAACCTACTTCTAACTTAAAGAAAGGTTAAAGCAATCTACTTTTAATTAAATACATCTATAGCTACTTAATTCCAAATCTTAAGGTTCTTGCAACCCAATTTTTTTTTTGTGATAAGAATATTACTAAAAGTCATCTGCATTGAATGACACTCTTCCGTTCCTTAGCCCCTCTGAATCCATTATCTCTCTCATGGGAATGAATGCTTTGCTATGACTGATGATGAATAAGATATATAGGACAAATGATGCATTTTTTTTCATTTAAAAGACTAAAAAGGAAATTCACTTTAGACTCCTTTCTGCCTAGTTTCATTAAAATCTAAATACAGCTATTCTTAGAGATTTTTTTTTCAGGTTCAGGTTGCCAAAAAAAGAAAGAAAAGTCACATGTGTCATTTAAATCAATTATAGATCCTCTAGAACTATATTACAATCGCTTACTTTCAAAACTTTCGACTTAGAAATACACATGTAACTTATCAGCAAATTAAATAATCAAAACACTTAAATGTATGTAACCTGAAAAACATACTGCTTAAAGTCTCAGACAATTAGTCCTTGCATTTGTTCTGACTTTAGAACATGTTTTGGAAAATCTCTTCCAGTCTTAGTTGCTTTTCTATTGCTGTGAAGAGACACCATGACCAATTCAACTTACAAAAGAAAGCATTTATTTGGGGTCTTGCTTACAGTTTCAGAGGGTGAGTCATGAATATTATGGCATCATAGTCAGAAGCATAGCAGCAGGCAGGCTGGCATAGCACTGGAGCAATAGTGGCTTTTATGCTGAGATAGTAACCCAGAAGTAAGGAAGGAAAGGAGGAAGGGAGGGAGGGAGGGAGGGAGGGAGGGAGGGAGGGAGGGAGGGAGAGAAAGAGAGAAGCAGAGTGCTAACTGGAAACAGTGTGGGCTTTTGAAATCTCAAATCAAACCCCAGTGACACAACTCTTCCAAAAAGGCCACACCCCTAATCATTCTCAAATAATTCTACCAACAGCCAACTCAGCATGCAAATATATGACTCTAGGGGTGCCCATTCTCATTCAAATCCTCACATCTCACAAATTATTTCCTGTGCCATTATCATTGGCCCCTCCATCTGTCCCAATAGTCAACCACATACAGAGGGTCCAGTTAGATCCCATGCTTGTTCCTTCCCAGTCCAGCTGGAGTTGGTGAGCTCCCATTAGCTCAGATATACTGTCTCAGTGGTTGAACAACCCCTCGTGGTCCTGACTTCCTTGCTCATATTCTCCCTCCTTCGGCCCTTAAACTGGCACTGGGATTTGTCTCTACTGCACATACTGGCTTTTTGGGATCCTATTCTCTTTGGATGCATTCCTTCCTAAGCATGGATGTAAGGGGGAAGGCCTTGGACTTCCCACAGGGCAGGGTGTCTTGCCTTCTCTTAGGACTGGACAGGTTTTGGGGGAGTGAAGGGGGTGCAGGAAGGAAGTGCGAAGAGGGGAAGAAGTGGGAATTTTGATTGGTATTATTTATAAAGTAATAAAAAAGAGGAAAAAATATTTCCTAAAATATCTTAATAAAATTGCTTTTAAAATGTATTTTAATTAAAGCATCACATATTGATAACAACAAAAACATAGGATCAAATTTTCAAATAATTTTCTTATACTAAGAAGTTAGCATTCATTCGCTCTCCTACTAGATAAGAACATTTTTACTCTTACTTACACTGTAGAATCTCCAATACATGGTATAGTGTTTGGCATACAGACGATAAATACTGATAGCTAAGATGAAGAGTATAGAGCAATATGTAAAAGAAGCTATTAAATTCTTCATATGCAACTGTATTTTTAGTTACAGGATAATTAGAGCATGTAGTTGATAAATTTAAGATAACTTTATGATACAGCCATTTTTTCAGAGTTTTTTGTAGCTATAAGAAAAATTAAGACAAAAAAATTAATAGAATTTATGTAGGATTTAGATATATAAAAATTTATATAAATTTCTTAACAATATTCTAGACGTCCCAGATAAATTAATGTGAAGCCAGTAGTTTGTTTTTTGTGGAAGCCTGAAATTTATTCATTTTTCCATATGAGATTCTAGAATCACTGGAGTTACATAAAGGAAGTGTGGAAGAGGGAGGAAGGAAAAGAAAGGAGAAAGGGAGATGTCACTAAACCTGAGGGTCAACGGGTTTGGCAACCCATCTTCAATAAGCCTAATTAAATGGGAAAAATTAATAGTGAAAAGCAAAAAAGCAGATTTACATGATATGTCCAATTAGCAAGTGGGATGCCACCGCCAATTCCATCTTGTGATCCTGACAGGAAGCAGATTATACAGAAAGCAAGAAAGACATGACTAGGTAAGGAGTCTGGCCAAGGTGTGCTCTCTCTAGACACCAAAGTCTCAAGGCCACGTTTCTCTCCACCAAGATGGACTTTCCTGCAAGTTAATCAGAGAAGCTGTAAAATCTTTCTACGGGAAGCAAGTACCTCCCTAGTAAAGAAGTTCCAGTTCTTCATTCTCCCTGTGGAGCACTCCAGAGTAAATTCTAATTTCTTGTGGTCCATTTTTAAAATAGTTCTGATAGCCAAAGAGAAGCAGAAGTGTCTCTTTAGACTATATTCATTCACACTAAATTGTCTGGTTACAGAGAAACCCATCCACCAAAAAACAATTTTCTTCCTTTGAAAACATAATGTAATACCATTTAACTGTGAGGTCACTTCCAAAAAGCTAATCTAAGAAATGATTTTAATGGTCTGTTCTCTAAAGTCACATTCCGAGAAACCTGTGGACAATACTAACTAATATCAAATTCACCATGCCAGGAACAACCCAGAAGAACCTCTTAGTTTCTTAGACTAGCTCAGGACTCTGGAACCTGTATGATCCTGTTTCATATCATTATTGTCTTGGCATCAACTTTGGAACCAAAATAAAGTATTGAAAACATTTACTGAGTCATACGTTGTCTAATTGAAACTCTTACGCATGTAGTGGTTTGAGACATGGGCTACCTGCTTATAGAGAGAAAAGTAAGTCCTACTACTGCCAAGAAAGGAGGTTGTTGTTTTGTAAGAAATCTAGTGTAAGCCAGTACTCCTCTGGTGTTCCATTCTGCCACTCGTGTCCCCCACTAAACCAGTTCCACATATACAGAGATCAAGGATGCAGGCTAAAAAAAATAGAACAGTGCAGAGAAGGCTGGGGAAATGCCATAATCAAGACAATACAACAGAACTTCAAACAACCACCCCTCTCTCTCACACTCACACAGTACCCAATTTTCATGCAGTGTTACTCACAGTAGACAAAAGTATAAACCATCCAAATGTCGACTGACTGAAATAAGGGCACAAACTTATCATTTGGCCACAAAGAGGAATGAATTCCAGGGGATTAGTACATGATACACACACACAAGAAAGGATCTTAAAACTTGAGGCTAAGTGAAAGAAACCAGACACAAAAGGACCACATGTTACATGGAGGTCTATGTGGTCTGGGAAAGAAATAACAAGGTGCTCTGTAATTAGACCATAATAATATTCATATAGCATATTATACATTGTGTCAGCTAGTCTTATGTCAACTTGACACACAAATTAGAGTTATCAGAAAAGAGGGAATCTCAGTTGAGAAAATGCCTCCATACTATCCAGTTGTAAGAATTTTCTTAATTAATGGTTGATGGGAGAAAGCCCAACCCATTGTGGGAGGTACCATCCATAGGCTGCTTCCTGGGTCCCATAAGAAAGCAGGCTGTGTAAGCCATAGGAAGCAAACCAGTAAGTAACATCCCTCTATAGGCTCTGCATCAGCTACTACTTCCATGTACCTGTACTGACTTCCTTCTATGATGAACAGCAAAACTGAAGTATAAGCCAAATAAACCATTTCTTTCCCAACTTGCTTTCTGGTCATAGTGTTCATTGAAAAAATAGAAAGCCTAACTAATAGTGTGAAAGTGAAAGCTATGCTTTCAGATTTTAACTACTGTGCCTACAAGATAAATGAAAGAAAAATGCCTCTAACCTGTAAACCCTCTTACCCAAGGACAGATACTTCATGGAATGCTGGAGACTATTGTTTATGGGAGATAACAAGTCACATGTTTCATTCCTCTAAACAAGTATGACTCAAATGCATCAGACGTGCTAGATCACATGTAGGTGGGAGACTCTTGGGCAAGAATTATGTCTGGATACATGCTTGCCCCTGATTGGATGTAATTGGGAGGTAAGCAGGAAGGAAGTATATCACAGTATCTGATAGGAAATATAATTGCCTTATGTGTTTGCCTTTATAAGCCTTTGCAAAATATGACTTGCACCCATTTTCTGGGAATCCAGCAATGGACCTGGCCAGAGTCCATCATCCAGACCAGAACTGAATTAAAGCTTCCTTCAAGTATGACTCAATTGTGGTAGTGGCTTTATTCTTGTCCTGTGGGATTAACAACACATACACTTTAAACAAATTAAATATAGATTTTGAGAATATCATTCTACTCTGATAGGGTTAAAAATGAACACAAAAAAGTGAGGGTGAATGTTAGGCAATGCAAATTAAGAGAAAATGCATCATGTGTGTCTCTCTCCATGGATGCTGGGTAGTGACCTCTTGCACAAGTACCTTGATGCTTACAGACATTCACGATTGCTGACAAATGTAGCTATTTTCATGTTCTCAAACAATAGGTTTCAGGCACTTCTGCTACTGATTTACAAGCACCTAAGATGACTGAATCATTTTTCTCAGAAATTAATCATAAGAAGAGGGACTTTGAAAATCTAAATTAAAACTTATATACGCAGTTTCTTGTGAGGACTGCCTAAATACAGTGAAGTGGTAATTACCTTTATTCTTTCTCCCCCTCAAAAAACTCTATTCGTGTCTTAAAATACTGTCATATTTTTAAAAGAAGATGATTGATAAGAGTTTAAAATGTAGTTGGTGTACCCAAGGAGACACCATTTGTAAAAACTAATTTTTCCTTTGTGAGCTGTCATCAATTAGGGATAGCATCTGGGTTAGGGATGAGGGAATCTGTTTACTTTCCCTTCTACAACTGGGACCCAATATGGCTTAGACCTGTGATGTAGGTGTGTCTTCTATCAATCTGTTGACTTCATTGGTTAATTAATAAAGAAAACTGCTTGGTTTAATAGGTTAGAACATAAGTGGGTGGAGTAGACAGAAGAGAATGCTGGGAAGAGGGAAGTGAAGCAGACACTTCAGGCAGTTGCCATAGTGAGTCGCCATGCCTCTCCTCTCTGAGATGGACGCAGGCTCAGATCTCTCCTGGCAAGCGACCACCTCGTGGTGCTATAAGCATTACTAAATATGGGTTAATTAGCCAATAAGAGGCTGAAACTAATGGGTCAGGCAGTGTTTAAAAGAATACAGTTTCCATGTAATTATTTTGGGTGTAAAGCTAGCCGGGTGGTGGGACGCAGCCCCGCCGCTCCATCTACAGACCTGAGCATGCTGCCCAGTCTCCTTGAGACTGATGGGATATACAAACCATACTTAAGACCTGGCCCCATGCCCAGCAGTAGATGGCCAACACAAAAGGAACTCAATGGTATTTTGGAAGGATTTTGTTTCACAATGCTTTGCCTGAGCACTTTTCTTTCCATACAGATCTTTTACTTACATACTATGATTTCTGATTTTTGTTTTTATGGATTTTTTACATGTGTGACTGTGTGCATCTCAGCATCTGAATGTTTTTTTTTTCTGGGATTTTTTTCTCTTTTATTCTGTTGTTTGTTTTTCCTTTGCTGGTTTGTTTGTTTGTTTAGATGCCTGTGTGTAGTCCAATAAAGGAAAGAAAGGGTGAGGACTTGGGTTCATAGGGAAGTGAGGATGATCTGGGAGCAGCTGAGGGGAAGCCAAAATCAAAATACATCACATGAAAAAAATCTATTTTCAGTTAAAAAAAAAGAACTTAGAATGAGACGAATTCAAGACAATATTAGAGAAAAAGAAGGCAGACTGGAGATGAGAATGAGATGAGAAACCAGCTATAGCAGGAAACCTCAAGGCTTCACAGAAAATGACAGAAACGTCATTTGGTGCTTAGAGGAGGAAAAAAGCCTGCTCTCCACCTTTGACAGGTAAGCCACATTTCTACAAACACTTCCAGAATGCAAAATAATATTAATCCATTTGCTATCTGTGGTATAAGAAAGAAAACACCAACAAATTAAATTGGAATTTTCTTAAATGTGTATCATGTGTGACAGTTTCTTCATTCAAAGTTAAAAGGAAAAGCAGCAATGTGATCAAGAGCCTGAAAATGTTAATCTATGTTAAAATGTGCCACAGTCATGAGTATATGTGACTAATATAAAGTAAAATATCACTCTTCTAAGAAAGCTCTTAATTAATACAAGAATAATTTAATATGATTAATACAAGAATAATTCAATAATGTACCTTGTGTAGGCAAATGGTGAGCTTAAGAAAGACATTCTGTTAGACAAAAGTTGTTAAAGCTTCACTAGACAATTGTTAAAAAACAAACCATTTTAAAAGTTTATAGACTTTAAATGCAAGAGAAATATCAAAATTTAAAAACTAACAGGAAATTCTATCTTATCCACACTGCATAAATTTTTAAGAGGATTTTTATAAAAAGGCAATGTGATGATAGAAAATTACTACTTATGTCATGCAGTTCAAAATCTCCCTTCCAGCATTAAGGTCTCTAACAGCAATCTTCTAAAGTCCTAGGGAGGATGTGTCTCCATAAATATAATCCCATTAAGCGCTCCAACAAGACTCTGCAATCTAGCAAAACTGGGGTCTAAATCTGTACATAGAATGAAAATATTAGTTAAAACAGGGCAAGGAAAATGCACGTACATGCATATATACATGTACAAACTATATAAATAATAATTTTTTTAACATAAAATATAACATAAGTATATATCCACCCATCTTCTAATGAACACTAAGACCATGCCTTTGAGTTTGGATCTATTATAAGGATTTTGAGCCATCCTGACCTACAGAAACGATAAATGCAACGCAACCTCTAAGGCTTGCATTTTCATTTCAATTAAAATGGAATGAAAGGTATAAGATAAATGCAAAATAAATAGCACTTAAAATTCATTTAAATATACAGCTTTTTCTCATCTCACTTGCACATAATTTATTTCTTCCAAGTTATCCTTGTTCAGACTTCCCTAATACTAGATAAGTTTATTTACTGGAATATTCATAGTTCATCATTTTATATAATATCACGCCACAGAATTATAATGAGAATAGTTATTATTCATGGGATAGTGGATAAGGAGGTGTTTTGTTCTGTAGACGCAGACTGCATACATGTAACAGGAGGGAAGAATCAATCCACTTGCTGGCTCAGTGTCCTGTGGGAATCACTCAACATTACTTAGAGCTGTGTCTGCGAAGCAGAAGCTAATTCACTAAATCTAATAAACAGAAGAGTGGCTAAAGAACCATCATCAAGTTGGAAAGTAAGAGGAAGTACTGAAAACTTTCTACAAAATGCCTTTTTGCTGATTGCTTATTTTAGAGTCACACACATTACAGAGGCCATTTCTCAGCAGGGACACTGTTTGGGTAAGCAGCACTCTAAGGCTTTCCTGACCCAGCTTGCAATTTGCCACCCCTCCGCCAAGCAGTTCCCAGAATAGCCCTAAAACCCTGCTTTATAGAAACATCAAAACTGCAATAAGCAAACTAAAGGTAAACCAGGTAACAATGCACAGAAAAGTCACAGTGAGTTGAAAATGTCTACCAGGCAATGGATTCCTTTGAAGCTCCATTGGAATCCATAAGTCAGAAAATAAGACATTTCTAAGCAGTCTAAGTGGTGCACTTCCCTACCTCTCCAGTTCCCTTCCATCATAAAAAAAGAAAATACAAGTGAAGTCTGCAGAGTTTACACTTAATCTACAAAAGTATGACTATCTTCTGGGATCATATATACAATGACATTCCGGTCAACAAGAAAACACACATGCAACGGTGCTCTATTAGATAATATGGTACAACGGTTTCATAGTTTTTATCTGGACAGGTATATTCTATGACATTGCCATGAAAACAAGATAATGTAACAAAATGTTTTGGGACAAAACTTGTCTTTAAGGCACAGGTAA
The DNA here is from genome assembly GCF_903992535.2 of Arvicola amphibius. NCBI lineage: Eukaryota > Metazoa > Chordata > Mammalia > Rodentia > Cricetidae > Arvicola > Arvicola amphibius. Next base: position 26,171,352 of record NC_052056.1, read on the forward strand.
CTAACTGTATTATTTGCCTCAACTTAATGAGCATCTCCATAAAAGAATATTCGTCTTCCAAGCTTCATTGATATAGGGCTGGTCCAGATTATTTGAGTAATGAAAACAAAGTGCAGATCACAGATCCTCCTCCTCTCAGAAGATCAGCGGGGTCCAAAAAGATGTTTCTCCATTTCCTGGATTCCATAAAGAGTCTGACACATTGGTCAGAGCCACAGCTGACAGCCAAAGCCAACATGAGTGAAAAAAGGAAGGCTTTGTCGTTGAAAGCTGTAAAAATGTTGGACGTGTTTGTAACATGCCACACCACAGTGAAAGTTGGCTGGAGCCATCCTAGATTAGAGAAGGAGAATAATACAAAAGCAAGGGATGTTGGAATTGCAATGTTGCATTATAAAATGCTTACAAACCAATCAACATGGTTTAGATCAATGCCTCTCAAACTATGACGCTGAACCACTTATTTATTTTTAATATGGAATCTATTTCAGATACTCTATAAACTTAGGAAGATTATTTCATCCAAACAAAAAACCTCTCAAAGTTTAAGACAATTTCAATATCACTGGCCCTGTTTCAGAGCTAAAGGATGGCAGTGCCCATATGCATTTCGGGTGGTGGCAGAAGCAATTAGCTGCCTGCACACATGGCTCTGCAAAGTTGACTGAAAGAATATGAAAGGATTCTCTCAAACAAACACAATAAATGTACTTTGTAAAATGTGACTTTCTTCTTCAAGTAGTTTTTAAAATACAGGATGGCTCAACAGGTAAAAGTGAATGTTTTACAACACTATACAACTCTGAGTACTTAAATTTGATTCCCCAGATCCTAAGGTTGAAGGGGAAAAAAGATACCACGAAGTTGTCGTCTGGCCACACACACACAAACACACACATACACACACACACACACACACACACACACACACAAACCACACTCTCACACATAAATAATATTAAATTGTTTAAAAAAATGATGGAGGGCAATAGCAATACTTCCTCAGTTTGGACAAAATAGACTATATTAACTTTGATGAGGTTCAATTATCTTTTGAAATTAATAGTAATTTTCCAGCAAGAAATAGCATTTAAAAATGCATCTTCCCTTCATGAATGCAGCATTGAACATGCTATAAATGCTTCACATTTGTAAAATAGGGCCCAAAACAACCCAGCCAGGCAGGCAAGATCAACATATCACGTTTGTCTCCCACTGAGCCACATGAAGATACATGGTTACAGAATCAACTGTATTTTCAAATTCAAATCAAATCCTTCATTTTAAAACACCAGCTCATGACAATGTACTTCTTTAAGAACTAAGTTTTTTCTCTCAGAGCACATCCACCTAAAATATTCTCAAGTCATATAGGGGAAGGAAGGAAGGAAGGAAGGAAGGAAGGAAGGAAGGAAGGAAGGAAGGAAGGAAGGAAGGAAGGAAGGAAGGACATAAGTCTTGAAAAAAAAGAAATGTAAAGAGTTGTTAATTTCTAAACTGATTATAAAACACTGTATGCAATCTTTTTAAAACAGGAATAATTTTCCACAAAACAGAATTAAAGGACACATATTCTTTTCTTGCAATTCTGAGACTTGAAGATGAATGAGCCTTAATGTGCTAGACAGGCACTCTACCACTGAGCCATATCCCAGCCCTTTATTTATTTAGCCTTTCTTTCATTTCATTTTGATAGCTGAATCTCTGATACCTGCTACAGCATTCTGAGTTACTGGGTTTCTAGGCTATACAATCCAAACTAGTCTATATTTTCCTCATTTGTTTTTTTTATTTTTGTGGTTTTTTAAACTATACTTTTAATTAAAATTTTAATTTCAAAAATTATTACAACTAAATGATAACCACTTAGATAAAAGTAAATTGTTATTTTTTCCTCTGTTACCTAAATATAATTAATTTATCACTTAACAGATGTAAAATATTTTGCTGTAGATTTTTAAAGTTTGATGAAATCAGCATAAAAGAATTTTTCGTTAATTACTATATAAAAACATTAGGAAAATTATGTTGGCTTCATTGTTTTTTAATCCCTGAAAATAGGTAAAAAAGTAATATTTCCAGTCAAATTCTTGAGGCATGACAAAGTAAAACAAAAGGAAATATAAAACAATCAGGTTGTGGTTAGAGGTTAACTCCACAGAACCAGATGAGTTGGCTACTGACTCAATTTATCAGCTGGTTTTTATCTTCATTAACAAACCCACCACGAACAATATTTTATTTGGTTTACAAATCTAAAGTCAAACATGATTTGTGAGCTTATTAACATCTATTTTTTCATTGTGAGCATAAATATAGACACTAGGAGACTTATAATAAGATATTCTAATAATCTTGGCCTTGAAAAAAATACTGAAAATAAAAAATGTAACTTCTTGTTCAACTAGTCTGGGGGGGGGCTAAAAAATAGATAAGATTTATTTAAAAAGCAAAACAAAACAGAATCTGTTTTGTAAGGGAAAGAGTATGATTAGGAAATGTATTTTTTTTTAAAGATTTGTTCATTTACTGTGTATGCAATGTTCTGCCCGCATGTACGCCTGAATGACAGAAGAGGGCACCAGATTTCTTTACAGATGGTTGTATGAGCCACCATGTGGTTGCTGGGAATTGAACTGAGGGCCTCTGGAAGTGTTCTTAACCTCTGAGCCATATCTCCAGCCCCAGGTAATGTTTCTAAGGATGTATTCAAGCCAGATTATTATCAATAATAAAATTCTGTGTTTTAGACTTATGCTTACTTGCTACCCGACACACTCACTGAAATAAATATTCCTTTTAATGCATGCTCATAAATTTGTCTCTGACTTATAAAGGTTCTGCTTTTGCAGTGCAGAAGTTTCCAGTGAGGAGCCAACGCAGCTCCCACTGAACTACATCCCGATTAAAGAATTTTGCTCTTACTGTCTGTTGGTTGGCTGACTGGTTGGTTTCATTCTGTTGTTTTAAGACAGTCTCACTGGGGGAATCCAGACAAGCCACCAACTTTCCATGGTCTCCCTACTAAAATAGCAGATGTACACTACAGCATCGGGCTTCAGAGAGTAACAAGTTTGTACTACCGTGCCCAGCTTCAGAGTAGCTGCTACTGGCTAAAGGCAAAGCTCTTAAGCAATATCTCATAAGCACAGACCCTGAGATGAGACCCTGTGATGATGGGCATAAAAAGAAGTTACCCTCTCCCATTAACTAAAAATTAATTGGTTTGATAGTCTAATGTCTCTAAAATATTTTTTAATTATGACTGATTTTAATCATAACGCCATTTGCATTACTATCCTACTGTAGAGTTAAATATAAAGAGATTCACTGACTAAATCTGATGATCTTCATCACCTTAACCATTAAATAAATTCTGGTTGATCAAAAATCATGTAGAAAAAAATGCTATCTCCAGGATATAGGAAGCATTATAATTAGGAAATATACTTTCACAAGAGGTGGAGATTTAGAAATCAGTTCAATGCAAAAATAGAAATTTAGCACAGGACTTCTTTACATTAAAATAAGACTATTATGGAGCAACTCAGCTCAGGCAGTAAAGCTGCCTGCAACCAAGTCTGAAAACCTGAGTTAGATTCTTGAAATTCACATGTGGAAGAAAAGACCAGATTCCTGCAGCTTGTCCTAGACATCCACATGTACACCTCAGTGTGAAACACTAGCAAATGCACACACACACACCAAAAAATTGCATATTTTAAAACATGGACCACATGATGTGGGAGTCCCCTCTGTGTGCTGTGATTACCATTAAGGAATAAAGAAACTGCCTTGGCCTGTTGATAGGGCAGAACTTAGGTAGGAGGGGAGGACTGGACTGAATGCCTGGAGAAAAAGGGGCAGCGTTGTAGAGACACTACAGAGCTACTGCCAGAGTCAGACATACTGGAACTTTGCTAGTAAGCCACGATCTCATGGTGATACACAGTTTAATAGAAATGAGTTAAATTAAGAAATAAGAGTAAGCCAATAAAAAGCTAGAGCTAATGGGCCAAGCGGTGATTTAATTAATACAGTTTTTGTGTAGTTATCTTGGGGCTAAACTAGCCAGGTAGCCAGGAAGAACAAGTGGGCCCTTATCCTACAACCACAGAATTTTAATTTCACTTAACAAACTCATTAAATCATTGTACTACTTTTAATAGTTCAGCATTAAACTTAAATACATTACTTAAAAATTTTAAATCATATTATTCAAACACCACTGGTAGCATTAATAAATCATGACCTGTAATAACTATAGCTTCAGAATGTACTTTTCATAGTTTCTTACCTATATTTTGATATTTATGAAAAGTACTCATGAATATGGTAGAAAATAAAATACCAGTATCAGTTTATTTGATATTCTTATACTCTTTCTGGGGGTGAGAGTGTTGCATTGAAGGGCAGTAAGATGGTACAGTAGATAAGGGAGCTCACCATCATGCTCTCAGATCCAAGTGTAATCCCAAAAGGTAGAAAGAATCGACTCCGGCACAATACTGTCTAACCCTCACAAGAATGGCATGGCACACATATACCAACACATATACAAAATAAATAAATTGGAGGGAGGAATTCAACTTGAATACTTTCAATCAATAAACTCTCAAAGAATATTCACAGTATAAGAAAAGGAAATAAAAGGAAGTCACAAAATTGAGTGCTGGGTGGTTATAAATTAAATGATAAGAAGAGATCTAGTTCCTTATGTGGCTATTGAGAATTTGAAATAAGATTCATTAAGGCTACTGAGAAACTGAATTTTACATTAATTTCATTTTCATTAATTTTATTATTTTATTAGCTTAATATTTAATACTGTTATTCATGTCAGTTTCTAAGAAAATTTTAACTAAGTTGAAAAACTTCTGGGTCTGTGAATCGACTCTTAAACTGATAATTTTGTTAAATTAAAATGCATGCCAAGTATCTCTCATGAAAAGGTGGCATTTGTGATCAAATTTGTGATAACCCAATTTCAAAGACATGGAACAAAAGGAGAATAAAAGGGTCTGCCAATGAGTTTTAAAACCAATATATGGTAATTTCATAATACCTTTATATATTGGGCTAAATAAAACATTATAAAAACTCATTAAAGTATTCTTGTACCTCATATTACTACAAAAATTCTTGAATTATGAAAGGGGGATAAATTTTATTTCTCTTGAACAGTACTGCCTTATTCAAAAACTAAAACTTCTGCTAAATTCTAATTTTTATTCAAGACAAGGTCTCATTATATAACCCTCATCTGCAACTCCCTATGTAGCCCATAATTGACCTTAAACTTAAACAGAACTGTCTACCTCTGCCTCCTAAATGCTGGAGTTAAAGGCATGCTGTAGGGAATGAGTAAAGTCTTGAGCTAATGAAGCCCTGATACGTGTATTGTTTGCGATGAGCCCATCATGTGGAGAATGAAGGTTCAGACCCATGAGAATCTGGCCAGGCCTTCCCCATATAGCTAAGCCTAAAAGGAACTGGCGAAGACTTACATTCGAGTGTCGGCAATGAATCAGAGTATAAGTGCTTACCAAAAATAGATCAATGTGTGTAAAATCTAGCAACTACAGCTTCCTCCTCCTGTCGGACTGCAGCCTGAGACTGTTCCTCCACAGAGGCCTCTGACCCCAGCTAGCTATCCCCTGCCCTTGTGCCGTACAGAACAAACATGCTGAAGTTTCAAGTTGTTGCTGCAGGTGACGCCACTCCATCAGAGTGTACCTAACCCACCTAACTCCAGCTTTTGTGTAAATGTATCTGTGTGTCTATCTTTTCTTCATCTTCTCACCACCCCAGTCAGGTTTCCAGACCCAAGCTTCATATATCTTAGTGGCCTGCATGACTACCTTTTGCTCTGTTCAATTCCTTAAGGCAAAACTCACATATAGAAAATCTACTTTTCACCCATACACACACACACACAGTTCTATATATTTAAATTGATACAAGTAATCACTTAGCCACATGTGGTAGTTTGAATGCGATTGGTCCCCCATAAGCTCATAGAGAGTGGCACTACTGGGAAGTGTGGACTTATTGAAGTAGGTGTGGCCTTGTTGAAGGTAGTATGGTCACTGTGGTGGCAGGCTTTGACATCAGTTTTGCTTAAGCTTCCCTCAGTGTCACAGTCCTCTTCCTGTTGCCTTCTGATCAAGATGTAGCCAGCACTATGAATGCCTGCATGCTTCCACATTGCCCACCATGATGGACTGAACTTCTGAACTGTGGGTGACACCACTGAACTATAATGGATCAAACTTCTGAACTGTAAATGAGCCACCACAATTAAATGTTTTTCTTTATGAGAGTTGAGGTCACCATGGTAGAAACCCTAACGAAGTCATCACCATGGTGGTTTGAATGGAGTCAACCTACCTCAAGATCCAGCAATACCACTCTTGGGAATATACCCAAGAGATGCCCAGTCATACTGCAAAAACATTTGTTCAACTATGTTCATAGAAGCATTAATTATAATAGCCAGAATCTGGAAACAACCTAGATGCCCCTCAATGGAAGTATGGATAAAGAAAGTGTGGAACATATACACATTAGAATACTACTCAGTGGCAAAAAAAACAATGACATCTTGAATTTTGCTTGCAAATAGATGGAAATAGAAAACACTATCCTGAATGAGATAACCCAAACCCCCAAAAACAAATTTGGTATGTACTCAATCATTAGTGGATTCTAGCCATAAACAAAGGACATTGAGCCTATAGTTCGCAATCCTAGAGAAGCTAAATAATAAGGTGAACCTAAAGAAAAACATATATAGATTCTCCTGGAATTTGGAAGCACACAATATCACCAGGGAGCATGAGGGTGGGGGTGGGGTGAGGAGAAGGGGAGAGGGAGAGAGAGAAGGGAGAAAGGAAAGATTGAAGAGAGCTTGGGGGAATGGGAGGGTGGAGATGGAGGAAGGGCAGATATAGGAGCAGGGAAGAAGATATCTACATTAAGGGAACCATTTTAGGGTTGGCAAGAGACTTGGCTCTAGAGGGGTTCCCAGGTGTCCAAGGGGATGTCCCCAGCTAGGTCCTTGGGCAATAGAGGAGAGGATGCCTGAACTGGCCTTGTCCCATAGTCACAATAATGAATATCTTGAATATCACCATAGGACTTTCGTCCAGTGATGGATGGAGATAGAGACAGAGACCCACACTGGAGCACTGGACTGAGCTCCCAAGGTGCAGTTAAAGAGCAGAAGGAGGGAGAAGATAAGCAAGGAAGTCAGGACCGCGACTTGAATGGTATAATATTTATAAAGCAATAAAAAAAAGAAGTGTCCCCATAGGCTCACATATTTGAAAACTTGGGTAGCTAGTTAATGGTAATTTGGGGGAAATTATAGAATTTTGAGAATGGAGGAAGTACATCCCTGGGGCAGGCTTTGGAGGCTTACAGCCTCACCCCACTTCTAATTCAGTTCTCTCTCTCTCTCTCTCTCTCTCTCTCTCTCTCTCTCTCTCTCTCTCTCTCTCTCTCTCTCTCTCTCTCTCTCTCTCTCTCTCTCCCTGCATTCTCTACCTGAATTCTGCTTGTGGTTGAAGACATATCTCTCAACATTCTCCTCTAGACATCTGTTGCCATGCCTCTCCTGCAAATCTGAATTCTGCAGCTGGAACTGTGTACAAAATAAACTCTTTATTCTGCAAGTCATTTTTTAGTGTGGTATTTTACCACAGCAACAAAAGGTAACTAGTATACTAGCACAGTAACTATGGCTTAAAGCACTTTCATCATTCAGACGGTACCCTTTCGCTCCCATTCCCTGACAACAATAATCTGGTTTTTTTATCCCTATACCATTGGCATTTCCAGAATGTCTATAAATAGATTAATATATCATGCAAAATATTTCAGTCTGACAATAACAAGTCATACATAGCATACACCTCTAAAGATTATGATCACGTTCTTGTTTCCTTTGCTGATATCAAAAACTGTTTGACAATGTCTGTCTTATCTAGTTATTTCATTTTCAAAATATAGCTTTATTCCTTATTATTTTATGGATTTGCTTATCCTCCAATCATAAAGCATAACATGCTGTATTACAGCTTTTCTCTAGGTCCTTCCAACCATAGACTACAAATTAAGAAGTCTTGTTGCTTGACGCTGAACTTTTGTTTGTACTCTTAACTGTGTCTAATGTAGGTAACAGTACAGATGTCAAAAGAAAGGGATGATGAGGATGACAAAGAGAAACAGCATTTGAGCCATCGAGGTCCCTATCTAGCAGACAGAATGTCTACTGTGACTGAAGACTCAAAAGCGGTACAAGGCAGCAAATAAGCAAGAAATGTGACACCAGCTAGTCTCCTGCAAAGGCTCCTGAGACTGTCCATGTCCACATTTTCAGCAATATCGACTTCTCTTTTATAAGAACATGGCAGCAGTGTTGAGTAAGGTTCTGGCACTCTTTCTAACACTATTTTCTCATATCCTGCCATTTCTTGTGCCTAGTTTTCTAGAAAGTAAAGATTCATGAATACACGTATCATATGATAGCATAAGCAACTGGACCACATGAAGTAAAATATTTAGTGAGTTCTATGGCACTAGCTGAAAAGTCAGATAACTATCTGAATCATTAATATTAATCTAATAAAACATGCAAATTAAGTTGGCATGACAGAACAATAAAATATTAATATTTTCAATGCTTTCAAAATACTCACTAAAGTCTCCAGTAAGAAAAACTGCTTCTGCTCCTGGGGCCCATTCTTTGCAGTATATGCCACCATCGGCACTTCTGTGGATGCCAAATGACTCATAGCCTCTGGAAAACTTATCGATCCCACCTTCGTTCTCTCCAATGTCACTCAAAATCTGGGTAAACTTCTTATACCTTTGAGAAAGTACAATAAAAAAGAAGTTAGAAAGTTTGACTTCCAAAAGGAAGTAACAGTCAAATCGGCAAAAAAATAAAATTACTCTACAGCAAAGTTTTACAAAATTTTCCTGAAGTTTTGTCAGCTATCTGAGCTCTTTGTCACAGCTCCTCAGCTGTGTCTCTGAGGCAAAGAAGGAAGGAAGGAAGGAAGAAAGGAAGGAAGGAAGGAAGGAAGGAAGGAAGGAAGGAAGGAGAGAAAGAGGGAAGAAAGGAGGGAGAAAGAGAGGGAAGAAGGAAAGAAAGAAGGAAAGGAAGAAATACAACAACAAAAACCCTACTTATTTCATTAGTCAGTGTTTATAGCTGAAGCAAATTTGGAGAAAAAACAACAAAACTAAAGTCCTAACTAAACTGTGAAGCATATCTTAGGGTTACTACAATTGTCATGAAACACAATGACCAATGCAGCTTGGGGAGGAAAGGGTTTATTTGGCTTCTAAATCACTGTTGATCATTAAAGGACTTCAGGCAGGACCTCAAATGGAGCAGAACCTGGAGGCAGAAGCTGATAGAGGTCATGATGGAGTGCTGTTTACTTGCTTGCTTTATGTAGCTTGCCCAAGAATCAAGACCGCAAAACCAGGAGACCCCAACTACAATGGGCTAAGTCCTTCCCACATCAGTCACTAATTAAGGAAATGCCCTATTGGCTTGCCTACAGCCCCTATGAAAAAGGCATTTTCTGAAATGAGGCTCCTTCCTCTCTAATGATTCCAGCTTGTGTCAATACGGCATACAACTAGCCAGCACAAAGATCTTTCACATAAAAAGTAAAGATATACTGCAAGATATACTGGTATTTCATTTGTATTTTAATAAATAAAGATTGCCTGAAAATCAGAAAGGTAAAACAGCCGCACTGGCCAGACTTCTTACAGACCTCCCCCCCCCCCCAAAAAAAAGAAAAAAAAATAGGCGGTAGTGGTGCAGCCCTTAATCCCAGAACTAAGAGGAATATAAAATGGGGAGAAGACAGCTCTCAGTCTCAGCCTCATTCTCAGGTATCCTGCAGGCAGGATCACCATTGTTGGACTAAGGTCAAAGTAAGGGTCAGTGACTGATTGCTTTGCTTTTCTGGTCTTCAGGCTGAACCTACTGTCTATGAGTTTTTATTAATTGTGCTTTGGCAAGATGAATCTCTCTACAGCATCTTCTGCATGTCTATAGGGAAAAAGAAAAGGAAGTTCCCAGAAAGATGGTATGAATCTAAAGGGAAATACACAGGGAACATATAATATCATGGAGACTAACTAATAAAACAAAGTGAACTTAGTTAAACAGACAAGAATCTATATATACTTCATACTATACAGTAAGTGATCTTAAAAAATGAGTCTAACAAATGTAAACTAAAGAACTATATAACATATAACAGACGGAGAATTTAAATGTAACTGAAGACCTCAAGAGAGAGAGACAGTCAGATGGCTCTGTGAGAAATGGTGCATGCTACCAAACCAACTGACCTGATTTGATCCCTGGAGGCTACATGAAGAAAGGAGAGAATCAACTCCTATAAAACGTTTTATAAGTCCTGTACACACATACAAACGAAACCAATGTGAAAAGAAAAAGATGAAAGAAAAGATGTGCTGCTGGAAAATAACTGATAAGTTAGGATAACTAAAAATTACAAATAATTGCATAATTAACAAGTAATTAGTAACTAGTTAAAATATTAACAAAATATCGAATAGATTAAAAATAAGCATCCAAAATGAAAATGAACCAAACAAGAAGAGGAGGTAACTCTGAAAAAAACAAGAAAAGTAGGTTTAAATGACAGATTTTCGTAAATAATGAAATCCATATATGAAAAAAAGAGCATGCCGTATACTACATTTTGAATATAATATGTTCCCCATGGGCTCATCTGCTCAAACATGGTCCCCAGATGGTGGTTCCAATGTGAGAACTTTTAGCCGGTGGAGCACAGCTAGAGGAAGAGAATCACTGAGATGGTGGTCAGGGAGGGTTCTTTGGAGCTGGTCCCCTCTTGTCTTGGCTTCCTGACTGTTAGAATTACGCTGGCCTGCCCTGTGACCTGAGTGACATGCTCTTTAAGAGGCAAGCTCTGCCCACTCTCAATCTCCCAATCTTCCACTTCCCTCCAAGGCAAGCTGATCACTAGGCTTCTTTTCTTCTTTTTCTCTCTCTACCCATTCTCCGGCCCCCATACCTCCTATTCCCTCATACCCTCATGTACCCACTAAATAAACTCTCCATACCCAAGCTCTCTCTGCATGGTGTATCTGTCTGTCTTCCACCCACTGTGGGACCTGTCAGGGTCACCTGTACAATAAATCATTAACAATTCCCCCCATCACACACTTACTACCATATTTTATCTAGGGCTCATAAAAAACTGAACCAGGCACAGGTTATTGCATTTGCTCCTGGTGGCCCATCAGAACCTGAAGGTAAGAGCCTAGTGCTGAAGAGTCTAATTATAAGAAATGTAGAAATCAAGCGGGAATGGAGCTAGCAGTAATCTCTCTGCTGGCCCTGTCTCAGAGTACTCCAAGGCACTAATCAGGCTGATGATGAGAAAGGCCTTCAACAGCCTTACCCTCAGGCCCCGCTTGCTAAAGACTGTGTACCATGCAAAGATGAGCCCACTGATAACCAACTATTTTCTTAACTGGATTTGAGGCCTGCTCTGCAGGAGTGAATGCACACCTGGTACTGAGTTAAAAGCCTGTTAGTCTAAGTAACTTCCGTGTATGCCCCTAGGTTAGTCCTGCTGTGAGCTTACGTTAGAGAGGCTGCTTCTATCGCATTAGGAAGTAATTAATTCAGGGACTCATAAATGGTCCAAGTGCTGAGAATAAGTGACTGTTCAATGTCAGCCCTGAACTGGACATCTATAACATGGCTACATCTCTTCTCCTCACCTCCCCCACTCACCACCTACTAAGGCTGAGGAAACCTCACAAGAAAGAAAGAGGAGGGAATGTAAGAGCCAGAGGAAGGGCTAGAGGGCTGCTGAATACAACTGATTATCCCACTTGATAGGGCTTTCAGACCCAGGAACACAGAGCAGCTCTGAGTATGTGCACAAGACTGACTCATGATTGGACCTAACAACATTCTGTCATAGAAGGGGCGGGGTTTTATGAGGGCCTGAAGATTTGTAAACAATGATTGCTTAGCGATCTTGCTCCTTTCTTGGTATCTATAGGAGCTAATGGTAGCAGGAGTAAATTATCCATACAACTGTAGGTCACCTTCCACCTGTATTACCAGAAGAAGCAAAGCCTGACTCAAATCACTGGGCAGGAAGAGAGAGAGAGAGAGAGAGAGAGAGAGAGAGAGAGAGAGAGAGAGAGAGAGAGAGAGAGAGAGAGAGAGAGAGAGAGAGAGAGAGAGAGAGAGAGAGAGAGAGAGAGAGACTGAGGGGCTGTGCATTGTGGCTAAACCGCAGAGAAACTCTGGGACAAGAATTACTACAAAATAGGGCCTTAGCTGACAGATAAGACGGGGCCAAGGGGAGATGGGGAGAGGAAGGCGTGAAGGGGAGAATGGGGAGAGCTGGGGGGAATGGGATGCTTGGGATACAGGAAGGGTGGATATGGAAGCAGGGAAGCATATATCTTAATTAAGGGAGCCATCTGAGGGTTGTCAAGAGACTTGACTCTAGAGGGGTTCCCGGGTTTCCAGGGAGATGCCCCCAGCTAGTTCCTTGGGCAGCTGAGGAGAGGGAGCCGGAAAAGGCCAGATCCTATAGCCATACTAATGAATTTCTTGCATATCACCATAGAACCTCCACCTGGCGATGGATGAAGAAAATGACTGAGCCCCACATTGGAGCACCGGACTGAGCTCCCAAGGTCCTGATGAGGAGCAGAAGGAGGGAGAACATGAGAAAGAAAGTCAGGACTGTGAGGGGTGCGTTCACCCACTGTGAAGGTGGGACAGAACTAATGGGAGATCACCAACTCCAGTTGGAATGGGACTGATGGAACATGCGACCAAACCGGACTCTCTGAATGTGGTCGACAGTGGAGGCTGACTGAGAAGCCAAGGACAATGACGCTGGGCTTTGATTCTTCTGCATGGACGGGCTCTGTGGGAGCCTTGTCAGCTTGGTTGATCACCTTCCTGGACCTGGGGAGAGTGGGGAGGACCTTGGATTTAACATAGAGTAGGGAACCCTGATGGCTCCTTGGCCTGGAAAGGGAGGGGGGATATGGGTGGAGGGGAGGGGAGGGAAGGGGGAGGAGGAGGAGGAGAGGAGATGGAAATTTTTAAATAAAAAAAAATAAACCATGAAAAAAAATCAAATTGAAAAATAAGATATGATGAAAAGGGGGTAGAACTGCATAGGATAAAATCACTCACCACCAAGTAAAATTTCATTATAGCTTTTATGCTTTCTAATTTCCTGAGAAGGCTTAGATGAACACTTGCAAAATAACATATAATTAGGTAAAGAAAGTTACATATGATTCTTAACAATATTTTTATTTATTTTAATTTCATTCTTTAAAATAAGTAAAATGAGTTAACATTAAATGCATCATATGCAATTCACTCAAGTTTATGGATATTTCTGCATTCCCCTACCAACAGACAATCATATAAAACTAATAAGAATGCTCTTCCTTTGAAGTATTAATGATTTTGAAGAGAGGGAAACTGGCTTTCTGTGGTTTTGCTTCTTTGGTTGTTTCCTGTGCAAGGCTTCTTTTCTTGGTCTTCCTTACTTTGCTCTCTTTTCTTCTTTTATAAAATGTGAGTACTAGTATAAGAAATTAGTTTTCTATAACTCATATGATTTTTATATTAAATCTGCTAGATAGTCTTATATAATATTCATAGCAATTTCACTAGGTATGCAAAACTCTGTTTGTAAATTTACAGAACTGAAACCATGTGAAATAGAGCTTTGGCGCTAACCTGGGTTTCTGCAATTTTCATGGGCTGAGCTCAGATATAAAAACTAATGAACGATAAACCAGCACCGTAAGTTAGCAGGGGGGAAAAACGTATCTAGTAACACAGTGCTACTGTGAGCCTGTCATTAAAATGTCATCCTTAACACCACAATCCAACCCATGAAAGTCTGAACCTTCAGCCCTAATCTCTACTAAAAGGCCAGCCAGTGTGGACATGGAGCAGTTGGGGTCATGGGGTGGGGAGGTGCAGGGACAAAGACTCAAAGTTCTTTGTTGGAATACAAAAGAATAATCTAGCATCCATCATTCAAATCTTAAAAACTGCTTTATTCAAGCAACTCCCTTTTCAGAAATGTATTCTTTAGACACATTCCATAAGAAGAAAAGCACCTATGTATAAAATTATGGCACTGTTTATAACCAATCTGTCTAGCTTACAATGGGAAACTAGTTGAATAGAATTACAAAATATCCAAACAGGAAATGGCAATCGGGCCTCTAAGAGGAATGAGGTCAAACAAAATGTGCTAATAATGGAATAACGTGCAAGGAAATCACTGATGCACTGCAGTCTTAATCAGGAGACCCTGCCTGCATTCTTGGTAAAGCTGTGCAGGTGCTGTACAGCTGAGGCACTGAACACACGGAAGACACACAGTATGACAAGAGAATGCTAGTGAGGTAGGCCATGGAATGCTGGGAGCAACAAGGAAATGGGAGTTGCATTGAGACACCAGCACAGGTACCACTGCGCGCCCTGGCCTCTAACTCTTAGCAGCTCTGTTGCCAAGCATGCTTTACCCAATCGGGTACTTGCTAAAGACGAAAGAAAGAAAGGAAAGAAAGAAAGAAAGAAGGAAAGAAAGAAAGAAAGAAAGAAAGAAAGAAAGGAAGGAAGGAAGGAAGGAAGGAGATGAAGGAATGAATCGTGCACTTGAATACATTAAGACCCCTTCCCTCAACACTCTCACCCATACACGCCCCAATACCTACCTCACTCCCGCCCTCCTCCGTCTCGGCCTGATTACTACCTCATAACTCCAGAAAGAAAGAAAGAAAGAAGGAAAGAAGGAAGGAAAGAAGAAAAAGATCAGCATTTCTTATGAACTTAACAGTTTCAAAATACTTAAAATAATGACCAAAGCAGGTTATGAATCTGACTGAAATACCCAAAGCCTTTAAAATCTGTGAAAAGTTTCTTTCTTTTAGAAATAGCCTCCACATACTAGTCAGACCCACTTCTTTTAATGCATGTCATTTCACTGGGACCCTTTCTAGACCCAGTTCTTTCTGAAGAAGATTCTAATTCAGAGCAATTGCCATTAAGTAATAATCATGCAATAAAATGAAGAAACAATATGAAAAGACTAATGAAATCAGGGTTGAGGGCAAAAAAAATACAAATTATCATAATATAAAGAAAAATATTTAGTTCTAAAAGGCATAAATTTTCAGAGGTTAAATACTATAATAATTTTATTGTCAGTCTACATATGAGGCACTAAAAACACATTCTTAGATTTAAGCTATATTTTTTAACTCACTTTTATAAAATTTGCTAAGAATATGTTCCAGGGCTCTGTCTGGTAAAGTTTCAATGGAAACACGATTAGAGCACGCTATTACTTTCACTAAGTATCTTGACTTCCCTCAAGGTCAGCCCTATAGCTTCTAAAAGAGGAATACACATTCCACTTTGAAATCGCTATGGCTGGGGGAAAAAAGAAAATGCCTGGGGGTACAGCAAGCTCATCATGCCTATGCCGTCTCATGCTATCGGCATCTCTCTTAATATTTTTTCTATGCATTTATAGGATACCTAAAAAGTAGGTCAAATTTTGGTAACCAAAACTATATTATGATGTTAATATTGGATCAAGCATTTTGAACAGACATGAAAAACTATTGGAAATAATGCAATCTACATTAATTAAACATTTATTTTTTTTTAAAAAGGGGGTGGTGAAGTAGAAGCACATAAATACAAAAGTTATTTAAGGCCAGGAAAATAAAACCAATAGGGATATATCATTATTGACCCCAAGAGGTGTCTTCAATAAAATCTCCAGCTAAAATCACCTGTCGTTAAGAAGCCAGGGCTTATGTTTTATTCCTGAAGCCATTCATCTTACAATTAGGAGTAACAGCACAAGATAACAATAGCTTCACCTCTAGAACTAAACAGTCCAAGTTTATTTATTTATTTATTTTTTTAGCCTCTGTATGTGACCTTGAATAAACCACTTAAGCTCTTTTCTCTTTCTGCCCTGCCACTGTTCAATGCAGAGAAACCTCATAGGTCACGGGAATCAATGAAGGCACAGTGGGATCCTTCCTGAAGTAGCCAGCAAGTACTCAGTAGGTATTGGCTGGAACTTTTCTACAAACGGAAATGGCAATGTATCACTATTCTTTTCAATGTAGCATTTGCCTTTTATTGAAAACATGTGTTTAAACTTAAATGTACATGCTTATTAGGGAGCATTTATGCTTCCCTCCCAAATCCCAAAGGTCCCTGAGACCTGTACTCAGTATTCCATACTGACTTTCCATATACAGGTTTTGGGAAATCGGAGTTTAAAAAAAAAAAATGGCTGATTTAATGAAATCAATAGGGCTAAGAAAGTAAAAGAAGATGGGAACATGAGAGGCAAAAATGGAGCAGTTCAAACATTTTCTTCCCAGAAGATGACCTATACAAGATGGGATGTTAGTAGTGAAGATCCAGTGTAAGACAGTGTTGTGAATATCACAGTTGTGTAGTAGAAAATGGTTCATGTCTACCTGAAAATGTCTCTGATATAAAACCCATTCTTGTGAAAGAGATACTGAACGACCCCCAGTGTGGGGAGACTCCCACTCAAGTCTCGGGATAACATGGCCCCCCAGTAACTCACGAGAGACCATCCTTGCTGCAGTCACATGAGGTTTAATGATGAGACTGGAACCAGTGCACTGGGGCCAAGACTCATAACCCACGCAGGGGAAGAGTTCGTCCCCGAGTGACCGGGAGAAGGGGCTTCTAAGGGAAGAAACCATTGCCCAATGATCCGAAAGGGGCAGGGAGGGTGTAGAAAATTCCGAGAATACCAGTGATGATATTCACAAGGGGGCAACTCCCTGCCTCTCAAGATCACTCTCAAAGTCATAATCAGCTAGTTCCTTTCTCAAGATTATTCTCAAGATTACAATCTAACTTTATCTTCAGCTAGTTCCTGAAACACAGTCACTGAATCGGCTAATCCTAGATTCCTGATTTTTCTCTCTCTGCTTAGATTTTTGGCTATTTTCTTCCTGCTGGGGGTGGGGAGGAAAAACCTGGATTTATCCAGGGCTTTCTTTGGGGAGACCTGCTTTTATCCAGGTCTTTCAATACAAATACAATCAACCCTTGAGAAAAGTTCCTTGCTAAGTGAAGAACCAAAGTTCCTCCATTTTGTCCTCTGCCTCCATCTTGTGTCTTGTGTAAGCTATTTCCAGTAAACCATTCCAGTCCTCAGAAATGGCTAGGGGCAACAGTAACAGGGTAGTCCTCCTGAAAGTACAGGTAACTGCAGAATGTCCTCACTTGAAGGTCAGCCAATAAGAAAACTTGACAAGTAACAGGAGAGGTTTGAAAACAAAATTTGTGAGAAGTCCCTAAATATGAGTCAATCAGGACTGAACCTGTCACCCCAAACACTGCTAATGTAACTGTTCTGTGTTTTGCCTTAAATAGTGCTCTCTAGAAGTGTGGGGTACCTCCTCTTGCTGGTGCACTGACAAGGTCCCTGTCAGCTTGAACAGGTGTACACAATAAACCTTGCTTTTGCATTTCAGTGAATTGGTCTCCCTGGTGGTCTTTTGGGGTCCCCATGGATTGGGCACAATACTAAGTAGCTCAAACAATGAGATCTTATTCTCTTTTCTTCATTCCAGAGGAAATTAACTATCCAGCCAAGAAGCGCAACAAGGTAAAAGATAGAGACTGGAGAGAAGGGCAGGAGAGTCCGGGATCTTAGAAGATAGAAGAGAACAGAGTTAACCATTAAGAACATTCAGGGCTTGTGCCAGTTTAAGTGAAAATTACCTGCATAGGCTCATATGTTTGAATACTTGGTCCCCAGTTGGTGGAATTGTTTGGGAAGTATTAAGAGGTGTGGCCTTGTTGGGGTAGATGTGACTTGGAGCAGGCTTTGAAGCTTCTAAGACCTCTCTGGAAGCTCCCGGGGTGTCTCTGCCCGCTGCTTGCCTTAGCTGCCTGGCTCTTGCAATCTGCTCTGCCATCACGGTCTCTAACCCTCTGAAACTTTAATCCCAAAATAAATCTTTGTTCTATAATGCGCCTTGGTAATGGTTTCTTTGCACAGCAACAGAAAAATAACAAGTATTTGCTTAGCGGAAACCTTTTCCTTTCAGTGAAAATATCCACAATGCACAGAAGTGTCCACATATGGAGGCTGCCATGTGATGGTTAGGCCATTAAGACGTTATGATGAGTATTTTATGTCTATCAACAAAAGCAAATACTTAATATCAACAAATAAACAAAACCCTAATGCTTCAGCTTCATAATGCTTGAATTGCAGGAATACAATAATTAGCAGAAAAAGGTTTGAATGGTAATAATTAGAAAGTTGGTTTTTGTAAGTTTGAGTCTATCAATTAATGAGGCCCTTATTAAATAGAAAATACTGAAAGCACATGATCAGTCCAAAACTGGTCATTGAAAATCATTGAAACTTTGACATTGTAGTTAGACATGTTTGCATTGGTCAACTTTATGTTACCACCACAAAATACCTGAGGCAACTAACTTTCTAAAGAGAAAGAATCTAGGCTTTAAATGGGCTATCTGTATCACAGCCCAGAAAGCCAAGGAGCATCGCAGAGGAGCAGGTGAAAACACTGTGAAAGGAAGGTGCTGGAGAGCAGCACCTGGAAAGCTGTCGCCTGGCTATGACGTCACTGCTACACTCATTAGCACATAGCTGATTTAGTCATCTGTGCTGCACAGATGAAAATGAAGAGGACAAATGATTGAAATGAAAAGAGGTCATAGGGAGTGAAAGGAGACTAAGAGAGAGAGAAGGGGATGCATAAAACATTGTTTCATGTATAAACAATCAAAAACTACTTTTAATTAGATTAAAAACAAGTTTGAGGCCAATCTGGTCTATAAAGCAAGTTCCAGAAAAGCACAAGCTATGTAGAGAAATCTCTGTCTCAAAGAAGACAATTTTAAAAATAAGAAACAAAAAGTGTTAAACCACAACGATTACACCATATTAATTTTACATTACAAGATCTAGGTATCAATTCGAATATAAGATGATATTATACTCCAAAATGCAACTTTTAACAATTCTTATTCAGGCACAGTGAGCTGGACGGCTCAGTGAATGAAGGTGCTGGCTGGCCGACCTGGGCTCTGAGTTTGATTCCAGTATCCCACAGGGTGGCAGAAGAGAACTGATTCCCAAAGTTGTCCTCTGCCCTCCACATGTTCTGTGCTTCAACTCTCAGGCACACTCCTGCGGTACGTGGGCATTCAAGGTTCCCCACCGCCACCCCTACATGAGCATGCAGGCACCCACCCACCCACCCCACACATACACACAAATAAAAGAAATAAAAATCATGAGAGCACAATAGTTAACTTCTTGCTTTCCAATATGAAGCAATTGTTATTTAAATAACCATTTTCTCTTAGCTAGCATACAGTCAGCCTTAATTTAAAAAATGGTCTCTACAATAACAGAGCAAAATGATGCTCATACCAAAATTATTTAAAATTTTCAGGAGGAAGGAAAAGGAATGCCACTGAAAATTGTCCTTTAAAAAGAAGAGTTGTTCCTACCTACAATCGTGTCCTGTAATGGCTGCTGTTTGTTAAATACGCTTCCCTAATTCTGGCATTGAGCCACATATAGCAAAGGCTCGAGACCACTGCTGAAATCCTATAAGGTCGAAAATCTCCCCTTTTTAGTGAAATATTCATAAATTCACAATTACTCAGCACAGTTCACTTCATGATATTACTTAAAAAGCCAATTAGAATTCATCTCTTTTAGTTATAAAATATTTATTGCTAGAATTCTACTTTTTGACTGGCAACGCTACACAGTTGAAGAAACAGAGGGAAAGACCTACTATATAGCCATTAATGTAAACATATTTTGACTTTTTAAGGGATTAATTAATTATAATAAATTAACAAAATGTAGCTAGAAATTAATTTTAATCGCTGTGCCTTGTCTCGTGGTTGTGAGCAAATTACCAATGTATTGCCCTTGCAGTTTACTAAGGTATGATTAATGGTTAATATTAAAATTCTTGGGGTCTTCTGGCAAAGCGAAAACATGATTGCCTAACTAGGAAAATAAATCCTCTGACTGCAATAAATCAGAATTACTGAAGGTAAACCCTGTGAGCTGGCCCATCTGGTCAGTCCCGGGAGCACCAGGACTTGTCACAAGCAGAAGCTGCCAGCCGCCTTCCCAGGCTCTCTTTCGAGTCACGCTCCTGTTCACGTCTCTGCTACATGCTCTGCTGATTACCATGGAAAAGGGCAGAGCTGTAACTGTTCAACTGACCTTTCGGTTTATTTTCTCTTGTGTAATCTGAAACAGGAGCTAACACAGTCTTAGGCTACTGATTTCTACAAAGCATTCTGACTTCATGTTTCAACAGTCTTGGCTCAAATAGCACAGTGCTCTCCTGTGTTCATGTTTCTTTGCTCCGAAATCACATGGGAACACTAGCTCTATGCACGAGGGACAGAAACTCTGGGTCATCTACTTAGCAGACCACAGTCTACAATGCCCCTAGAGTGCAAGGCCATCCAACTTGTGAGCAGTAAATCCAAACTCCCATGACCCAGCTAAAATCTTGGTTTCATGGTGAATTTAGCGGGACTATAGACAGAATAAAAACAAACATGTATATTTCTTTTCTGTCTCTTGATAAGAATGTCACGATACTAAATCACTGTCAAAAATTTTAAACTCATCCTAGAAAACAAAAGCATAAAAATTTTTAAGAAGTCAAAAAGCACATACTTGAGACCCAACACCAGCCATGTGACCTAGCGGAAAATAAATATGAAGATTTAGGTTCCTCTTCCTTAAAATTGAAATGCTGCATACAGATCAACTAACACCTAAATCCATACTCTAAATTTCTGTAGCTCTTACTTCTCTTAGTTGCTAAATCCACTGATCCACACATCTTTTTATACCAAACAATGGTGAAATATCAAAGGTCTATCAAAAATTATAACAGTTCTTTGCCTTTAAAATGGGAGAAGAAGGCTTCAAAATTCTGTCTGCTGCAAAACTATAAACATTGAAAAACTTTCGCAAGCACTCACTCCCCAATATATTTACAAGATTTCTTATAAGGCATAAAATTTCAATCCTTATCTATAAAAACATATTGAAAAAATATTGTTTTAAATAGTTTTTAGTAATCATACGGTATTGTCAATTCATGTGTCTTGTTTACACACCTCCATTAACTATTTCAGTATACAACTAATGACCTAATACAGTCCACACATAATAGCCTTGAAAGCATAGGGTGGCAGGTACAGTGACCTGTATGCTATGGCACATTATTTCTCCCAAAGTACTTTTATTCTCAACAGGGTTGAGAATAGGTCTACAGTTGTATAATACAATATGGCTATAGAATAACACATAATATTTTCAAGAGTACCTATAACAGAATAACTACTATAAAAAGGGCCATATGCTAAAAAAAGGAAGAAAATTCAGACATAAATTACATTCAATAAGTATTGAATTTGCTTCTCAGTAAAGCCATGATTTGGATTCAAGAGTCTTTTCAAGATAAGTAAGACAGAATTATAAGTAGACCAAGAATACCTGTTACTTATGGACAACAGTTTTCTACCTTTGTTTTCCCAAAATGTGTTGGGCAAAGCTCAGACTAATAGGGACAGTTAATATGTGGTCTATTCATCCAGAATTCCCTAGCCCACAGATTACTCAAGGTCAAACTTGCCCTAGGCTAGGTTTACAAAAAGCGAAAGTCAAACTTCCAAGATGGTATAATCATTCAATATTATAAATCTCTTGTTGATCTAAAATGCTCTCCACTGCAGTGATAAACGCCATGAACAAGAACAAACTAGAGGAGTAAAAGGATTAGTCATCCTAGATGTTACAGTCCACGGAAGCCATGGCAATGGCACAGGACAGGAACTTGGAAATAGGAACTGAAGACCATGGATGAGTGCTGCTTACCAGCTTGTTCTCTATGACATGTTCATCCTACTTTATTATACAACTCAGAACCATCAGCACAGAGGTGGCCCTGCCCACAGTGAGCTGGGCGCTCTTATATCAATCAGCAATTAAAAAAATTGCCCCAATAACATACCACAGACCAACTTACTGGAGGCAATTACTCAGTTGAGATTCTCCTTCCAAGGACCATGGAAGTTTGTTGCCAAGTTGACAAAGATAACCAGTACAAACAGATGGATGTGTCCTAAAGTCAAGGGGTGTTTGTTTGTTTGTTGTTTTCTATTTTATATTCTCACTCCTCCATACAAAACTCTTTAAGGTAGTGAGTACAAACAAAAGGTTCTCTCGGTATATTTCATTTTGAGATGCTTGAAAGAGGAAAAAATTCATTAATCTGCAGTTTCTATTATTGAGCATTTACTATGCATTCAGCAAGATGCTGAATGATATATAAGCAATAAATTATTTAGTTCTCTTACTGTTGTGTGGGAATAAATTCTGCTTTACTGAAATAAAAGAGGAACCCAAGGATCAAAAAGTTAACTTATTTGACCAAGATCCTTCGGAAGAAATTCTCTTGAAATTTACTTTAAAGAATCTTAAAATATAGTTGTTCTTATAATAATGGCTTGTAACAGTGACTAATTCATCTCAATTTCAAATCATTTTTAATAATTCTCAAAGTTCTTATGGGAAAATTTAGCTACTAGAATTAATACTTCTGCATACTAACTTCTAATTACTGAGCACTGTCCATGCATAGAATAGACATGATTTTATTGAATATGTAACATTCATACACAAATTATCAGGAAGTTTTAGATCTATATTTAGTAATACACACAGTTCATTTAGGCTACAACATGAAAGGTGAATTAAATTTCAAGAGCTGTTTGCTGTATGTTTAGATATTGATATACACTAATAGATAACAAAGATATCTGAAGATTTTATGACTGAACATGACTGAGCTCTAATAATATGCTTCTTTATTGTTATCTCTATTTCCCATTTTCTAGTATAAGCATGCAAAAAATAGGAACATAAAATAAGCTAGAGAAATATCTATATTATTTGCAAGATTATAAAGCTTAAAGGCAAAGCATGTTTCCTAATGCCTCCATTAACAGAGAGCTAGTCAGAGAACTGTGCTGAAATTTCTAACTGTGAGCTGGAGAGGTGGCTCAGAGGCCAAGAGCAGTAACTGCTCTTGCAAAGGATGCTGATTCAGTTCACAGCATCTAATGAAAGCTCACAACCTCCTGTAACTAAAGTTCCAGAAGATTCAATGCCCATTCCTAATACCCAAGAGTTTATTATTGCATGAGCATGGTGGTCATGCATACACTCAGACACAAACACACACCAAAGTCCTAACTGACATAGTTTAAGAGTGCAACCCACCAGCATGGATCACACTAATGAAATAAGCCTACTAAAACTCAAAGCTGATTGATTCTGCCCTTGTTCACTTCCCCAATGCCTTTCAACCATTTATTTTCACTCAAAAGAATGCTGAGTTTCCAAGGCATGAGCACACATGTGCACACATACCACCTAGGTGTGTGTATATATACCTAATTTCAAACACACATAAGCTATTAAAACACAAATCTAATCTAGTACCTGAATATTGTAGACACCAGGAGTAAAGTATCCCTTGAACTTAAGACACTAGTTAATTAACTAGAAACCTGCCTTCTGTCCTCAGCTAACTACAGCCTGAGAGTAGTCCCGTGTTGCTCTCACTTCTCTTCCATCGTCATTTCAAGGATATATAACATGTTGTAAAACCCCATGGGTTTCCTGAGCAGTTCTCAAATGTGAACTGCACTTCACCCCAGACATACAGTCTCAAACACTGAATGGGGGTTGGGGGGGAACTGCAGTAGCAATTGAATAAACCATTTCCATGTTATCCACTTCTCATTTTTCCCCTAAAAAACGAACAAACAGCAAAGTGTATCTTAAATTACTTTAGTGTCTGTTGCACATAAAATCCCAGTGATAGGTCTATTTTATTACTGTTCGCTTCAATGCCTGTTTCCCTTCTCTTTTCTGATTTCAGCTCCACTCTCAAGAACACCCTTACAAACAGTAAATACTAAGAGAAGGAGCACTATCACCATGTGCTCATTCTCCTCTAAGACTGGTCGCCACCAGAGCACACTAGCTGGCTCTGCACCCACAAGAAGAACATTATTTCTATGTAACAACTTCCAGAGAAGGGGAGGCAGCTAAGTAATGATGGGTCTGCAGCCGTGCACTCTACCTGCTGGCCTCTTGCTCACCAGCTAGGAAATGCCCTTGTCATTCTGCCTCCCAAATCAACTTCAGCATCAAAGCTGGAGCTGTAAGTCCTTGCTTGCTTGTTTCCCTTTTCTTGTTGTTGTTTGTATTTCTAGTCCTTGGAAGACATTTGCTTCCAACTCCCTCCCTTTAACTTGTTACAGGAGCCAACCCCTAAGTAATAATTGTACCCATCAAGAACTGGGCAGCTTAACAAGTGCAGAGAAAAGAGCGTTTGACAATTTTCTCTACCAGAATCCATCCTAACTTTCGGCACTGCTTCAGTGAACATGGCTGTAATTGAGAGATGCCTGAATGCAACAAAAGACTCATTCTACAAGAAATAGAAATGTATGCCCTTAAAGTATGTTACATAGGGTATCTCAAGACTAAATAAATTTAAGCCCAATTAAAGAGCATTCATCACCATTTCCTTACTAATTTTTAAAGCATGAAGGATGGAAATGCTTTCTACTCCATTCCATTCATTAACATACTCTTCCTGAGCTGTTTACCACAGCTCTGTGGTATCAATATAGATGTTAAAATCTTATTTTCTTGAAAGTCACCTACCGTCTAAAATCCTTGTAACCAAAAAAAAGGGAAACATGGGTTTTATCAGAAAAACAAATACCAAAATAAATCCTCCAAATTATTCCAAAATTTCCTTGTTATTTTTCCACAGTCCCTGTAACAGTTCCAGTTCTTGAGCCATTGTACCCTCAGGTAGCACACACTTTTTTTAATGACTCGATCTAATACATAACCATGTGGATTTTACACTGAAAGCAAAAATTATGTTTCCCAAAGAAAGATGCAAATCTAAGTTCTGGGGTTTGTGCATATTAAAGCGCAAATCATAAAAAGCCAAATGAGCATACAAACCCTGGACAAGTGTCACATAAATCCAGTGAACAAGGAGCAAGGAGCAGCCTTTAAAACTGTCCTCCGCTGTACTCCTTCTGCAGCTGACCCAACAGGAACGTTAGTCAAAATCACAGCATGTGGATGCTTACCAAACTTCACATTACCAGGCCCAGTTTCTGGAGACAGTGGTCATAAACGGTCATATGAACACACACATTTTCCTATATATACCTCAAACTATTCTTAATGTTTACTGCTACACATATCCCTTCTTACTGGACATTACTAAAACTTATCAAAAGTATGTTTTCTCCTTTTGATTCTTTCTTTTTATTTATTTATTTCCGTCTCTTTAAGGAAATACAATGAATTGCATAAAAAATTACATTTCATGTTCTAAATTTGATAAAATTTAGGTGTGTTTATTTCTAATACATTCATATTTCCCCTTGGAGGATTATAGCTTCTGTCAAGACATCTCCCTCTAGAGTCTCCCTTCAGTGGGAGGGGACCTATGTTTTATTGTCTTGAAGTGGTTGTTGTGGCTCATTTGCCTGCTTGCTTGATTTACTAAAAGTGACCTGGAGACACTCTAAGATATGTTCAGATTATGTATGAAAATGTCCCTTCTCTGGACTAAGCTTTTGATTTCTCTTCAAGGAGATGTTTCCATTGGGACAAGCAGAATCAGAGACCACACAAAGGGTTATACATGGAAGAGCTATATAAGGAAGGTGCTAGGCAACACTGGGACACTCCACAAGCTGTGTCGCCAGCCTGTACTAACAAAGGGATTATTCCAAATGTCACAGTGATCACTGCTCATAGCTAAGGATGCTTTCTTGGCTGTGAGTACCAAAATGGTCCTGCCTATCTAGACTCTGTGGTAATGAAGCATGAGGAAGTAAGTTATAGCTGTGATGGGGAGGGCAGCTAATTTTAATTTCTTCCGTAAGGCAGAAATATAGCCGTGCTAACATTTAATCAACCTGAGGAAATTAATGGTCAGGATGCTTGGTTTCCTTAACTAAAATACAAGCATGCTTATTTCCTGGACAAAATTTCCTAATAGGAGATTTACAAACAGCACATACTCTCTTCCTTGATGAAATACATGCCATAGCACCCTAAAAAGAGGACCAGGGGTCTAAATCATCATCTGAGAACAAACGAAACAGTCACAGATGACTAATCTACCATAAGTGGGCTCCTTCATTATCAGAGGAAGGCTGGAGGATCTGTAAGCCAACAGATGGTGACTTACCAAGTGACAAGCTACTTCAGTAATGTCAACGGAGAGTTGCTAAATTTAAATGCTTACTTTAAATGTTTACATTTGAATGTTTACAGATAAAGAATTTTAATCAGCTACCAGGTAACAGTCATCGGGTAATACAAGACAAAGGTCTTCAAAGAAATCTGTCGGTCAAATTTGGGAAAAAACAAAAACAAAAACAAAAACAAAACCCTCCCTTAACAAATTTCAAGCTAAAGTACAAAGGAGAGTAAGAATGTCAACATAAAATAAAACTTCCAGAAAATAAGAAAAATGTAGGCAGTGTATTTAGTATATTTCTAATCTTCTTTTGGATGATAAATTCCTGCTGAATAAATTGAAGTTACATATGGTTTCTCATAACTCACAACTTTCCTGATGGCCTGCTAAGTAAAGATTCTTACGTATCCTTTTTTCACTAACACTGACACCCAGCCACAACTGTCAAGAAAAGAGATGCTTTTCAAAGATGCTGACATAGTGAATATTTAGAATCCTATCATATAGTTATATACAACTAGCAATTAACTCTCCCAATTACTACCTTTATAATAAATAATCACTTCCTGGTGGGTATCTATTCTGTTCATATATATATTTAGCACCATAAATATTATAAAACGTTGCAAATTAACCAAAGGGTATAACAGTTCTAAAGAGAAAAGAGGGTGATGTCAAACTGTCTGAATTTTAAATGTCTCTTCGAACAAGAATCTGGTCCGCATACATATTATAGAAACAAAAGCAACTGTCATCTTAAACATAATTAAATGTATCAAAAGTAATTTAAAGTTTGTAAAAAAAATTAGTAATTTCTGCTGTAGGAACTTTATGGGTAGGCAGGCAGTACAACTACAATGCAAAAGAAAACTGATTTATTTTAATTATATTCATATGGCTCCTAATTACCCCGGCCATAGATTTATTCTAACAGAGATGGATAATGAAATAATATGAAATCACAACATCCAATAGTCCTCTAAATGAAAAAACAGGTAAAGTAGTAACAAAAGGAACTAGACAGAGAAAACGCAGCAAACATTAATAACCTGCTAAGCCTATTAGGTGACCAATACATAGAAAAGGAATATAAAGCACAAGTATATTCTAATTCCTGAGAGATTAAGTTGGAGGACGAACCCTCTGTCCCTATTTCTAATAAAAGAAATACATAGAAATATATAAGAACAGCCGGGCGGTGGTGGCGCACGCCTTTAATCCCAGCACTCGGGAGGCAGAGGCAGGCGGATCACTGTGAGTTCGAGACCAGCCTGGTCTACAAGAGCTAGCTCCAGGACAGGCTCTAAAGCCGCAGAGAAACCCTGTCTCGAAAAAAAAAAAAAAAAAACAAAAACAAAAAAACAAAGAAAAAGAAATATATAAGAACAAATGGTGACCATGTCATGCAGTTTCCTCAGAGCAGGCACATCACAAGGAGTCTCAGGAAGACAATATACAAACAGATGGAAGCATAAACTGAGTCTCACGCTCATCTACAGAGACGGGCCTTTTTCTAATGTATTACCTTCCATCTGTCTCTCCTGTTGTCGCAGGCAAAGTTGTATGAACAATGAACTCGCTAATGCTAGGTTTCATGTAGGATAACAGTTCTTTGACAAGACTCCACTACAGGGTGGCTTATGGGACTTTTATGTATCATCAAAATCAGGATTCTACATTTTTGACCTGAGGGGGGGCACAGGTTGAGAGGCAAAATGAGCAGACTGTCAGGCTTCTTTCACGTGTCTCTCAGTCTCTTCTTGATCATCAAACGCCCAGTCCTCTGTCTGAAGAACACAACCCTCAACAGATAATATCAATAGGCTTCCAGTTTCACCAATGCCTAGTATGGGGCAGGGACCCTTCCGGCCCACACTCCCTTCCTGCAACTGACTTCCAGAATTCAGTTATTCAGTACTAGAAGTGATAACTCTAAAGCTAAGCATTTGGAATGATCCACAGTGCATCTACTAATGTTATTGTAAATAAACTGTGTAAATACTATTTAGACATGTCATCTGTTTCTTCTAAACATCCTAAAGTCTTAACACCCTAGAGAAGCTGTCAGAGCATGTAGGTCACTTGGGTTGTACTCTTAAAAAGTACATCTTTGCCCCATGCTCCTCTCTCATTCTCTCTAACCACATTTTTCATGACAGAAAGTGTTTTGCTTCACTACACACTCCCTCACCAGGATCCTCTACCTCACTGTCCACAGGCACAGAAGTAACAGAGCCAAGCCACAATTGGTTGAGGCAATGAACTAAAATAGACCTTTGTTCCTTTAAGTTCCTCTCGGATATTTTGTCACAGTGATGAAACGTGCCTAATACATAAAACTGAAAGTGAGCAACGCAGCTGTGCTGTTACCTGTGTAAGTACTTCAGAAAACCTTTAAAGGTGTTGTGTGGGAGGAATTTGGGAACATTTGAAGCAAGCTAGAAAAAGCTTTGAATGCTAAATCAGCCAAGCTTAAAGGGTGGTTCTAGTGGGAGTTCAGAAGGCAAGACAAGAATGCAAGTAGAGAAAACTTTACAGAATGCAAACAATATTAGAAGCAGAGTTAGAGACCATCATTTTAAGTTTTGGAAATAAACTTTTCTGCATTTAGCCAATGCTCTGAAGTCTGGGTGAAGCTAAGCTCAAAGATGACAGACTAACAGAGGAAATTCCAAGGCAGCACAACATTCAGACTGTCCCATGGGTGTTGCTGGCTACTTCTAACAACACACAATGTGAGAACTGCAAACAAAAACCAGAGCAGAAGATCTTTAAAAGTTTAGCTTGTGCAGAAAAGAAACACTTTTAAGTAGGAACCAATGGAGTAGTGAAGGCTTGAGGGAAGAGCACCATTAAAAGGAAGCCAAACACTTTACAATTAACAAGGAGAATCCCTTAAAGGAATCTCAGGAATTTCCTAGAACCCAACTATGGTTGGTTTCTTCACTTGAACAAAGAGTGAATATTAGAGATTTTTCCATTCTTATAAAACTGATTTTCTAGCATCATCAATTGTTTTGCTAATTGGACTTAACTTGTACAATATCATTGGACACAATTAATGAGAAACAACTTAAGAATAAAAGCATTAGCTTATTTCCAAAATAATTTTTTCTTGTTCTTACATAAAATTTATTAAGCTAGAGATGTACTTTTAAGTGCTATGTTGAATATGCTATGTTTTATAATCATATGCACATAAAATATATACTTAATTTCATATTCTTACTATCTGAATAAAAACCTTCAATTAAAAGAAATTAATTAAAACAAAAGACTCAAGTCAAAGCTACAAAGAAATGCATATGTCAGAAGTTTGATACTAAGATTTTGAAGTGAGTGTGCATGTGTATGTGTGTGAGTGAGTGTGAGTGTGTATGTGTATGTGTTTCCTTGCTTACACACCAATTGTCTTAGGGTTCCTATTGTGGAGAAGAGACACCATGACCACAGCAACTCTTATTAGGAAAATATTTAACTGAGGTGGTTCCCTTACAATTTCAGAGGATCAGTCCATTATCATCATGATGGTGAACATGGCAGCATGCAGGCAGATATGGTGTGGGAGCTGAGAGTGCTACATCTTGCAGGTAACAGGAAGTCAACTGAGACACTGGGAGGTATCCTGAGCATAGGAAACCTCAAACCCCATCCCTACAATGACACAGTTCATTCAACAAAGCCACACCTCTTAATAGTACCACTTCCAGTGAGAATATGGATACCAACAACATTCACACTAGCACACTAGTCATTAGCGGAAAACAGAAACATACAGACTCTATGATGTTGACGCAGTACTTTGATATGTTTTAAAAGCAAGGCTTGCAAAATAACCAAATATAGAGCTCAGTACTTAGCAACCATCATCTAACATTTGTGATTCTTGCTAAATCATCTAGGTTACTCAGTACTGCACACTGTCCACCAGTTACAAAGGTATCATTATTCTAGGAGCCAGCCATGATAAGCTAAATACGAACAGATCACCCAAAGGAAGTTCTTTACTTCCAGTCATTATCACCTGCCAAAGTAGAACTCAGCCATTGATAAGTTTAATGGAGGCCTGAGTCTCAGTAGTTTACCCTGAAGCAATACCTGGTTGCAGGAAGGACCATAAACTAAGATTACCTGAGTACCACCCAAGAGCAGACCATCCAAAGGAAATAACTAACAACTGTAGATAGAATCACCTGCCAGCACACACTCCTCAGGACAACCCTAGACAAATGTCAGCCAGTCAGGGGTCCTGAACCTCAAAAACCCCTCACCCCCACCTTTACTACTATAAAAACCCAACTTTAACTGATCTCGGGGCACTCCATTTATTCCAATGTGTTGGACATGTGGAGAGACCAAGTTTGCAAACTTGCATAAAATAAAGGCTCTTTGCTTTTACATATGGGACTCAGTTTCCTTGTTGGCTTTTGGGGAACTTCGCAGATTTGGGCAGAACAATATGTCTGTATTGAAGGTGACAGCTTCAAGATATTCAGATGATAAACATCCCAATGTATCATGTCTTGAGAGAGAAAAAGAAAACAATCATCATGTTGACATTAGACTGTGAAAGTGTTCAGTGCTCTTACTGATTTTTATTTTTTTGAATTGTCCAATTAATTACTATAGACCACATGTAAAGGACTATATTGATTGCCCTACTGTGATTGTCCTCTAAGATCCACTTATGAAACTATCAAGTCATGAGTGTAACTTCCATGTCATGTCCAAAGGACAGTAATTCAGGGCACTCTTCCTATCCTACAGTTCTTCCATAGGGATGAGGGGTGGAGGTGGGCGGTAAAGATATATTATTTAAGGAGGACAATTAAGTTCCTTCTTTTCTGTGCTTTTACCAGTCATACATCACTGCAGTGACCACTGCTCACTGTGAAAAGAAGTTTCTCTGACACCAGCTATGGTTACCTGCATAAAAACTGCAAAAAATCAAGCCAGCCAAAGTCTCAGACAGATGGAGACAATTATCCACACACCTCACCCCTAACTGAGGAGCTACTGAAAGTTTATCACAGGTAGGGGGGAGAGTATCATGTTCCCTTGAGGGTGTGGTCATAGTTTTCCAGTTTTCCATAGTTTTCCATAGTTTTTTTTCTATGCGTTGGACCCCTAAACATGTACATATGAACAGGACTAATTAGACTTAGTGAATTATCAGAGAAGGAAAAGAAAAAGGAGGAGGAGGAAGAGGAAATGAACTTACGAGGGCAAGCTATTGGGGGAAATTAGAGGAAGTTGGAGGGAATAGATAGGGAAAAAACTGTATATAATCATATTTAATATATGCATATTTGAAATTCTCAAAGAATAAAAATTTAAAAACAGCACATTAAGAGGATGTTTTGGAAATTTCTATTGTTGTTTCCTTTGGGACCTATGAAGAGCCTAATATCTGGATTTAGCCTGGGATATAGCACTAGGGATCATTTTTACTTTGTATAGTTAATGGCAGCTTAGGGCCTCCATTTGGTTTTCCTAAACTGTTCACATTCCATACTAAATCCTTATGAAAAACATCTGAAAATGATATGCATCACACAACAATCAGGAAGTAGGAAGAATAATTGGGGATTTGCTGGCCAATCTACTGGACTCACAAGGACACAAATTCAACCAAGAGTTAATTTACTGAGGGTCAGACCATAGAGATGCATATCAATAATTTCAGAGCTTGGGAGGCTGAAATAGAGGATCATGAGTTTATAATCAGCTCAGTATACATAAGCAAAAACCAGACCAAATTAATTAAGGCAATGTACCAGTCAGTGATCAGTGTTCAATTTTACTTATACATCACAGTTGCAAATGGATTCCAATGAATAACTGACACAATCTTTTATTAATTTTATATACCTAGGCATTTTCCTGGTAAATGACAGGATTTAAAGTATCTATTTATGGTAGGTATGTTATGTCTTCTCTCACGGAAAATCAGTCTTCCATTACTACAGAAGTCCTATATGAGTAATAGCAGTCAGGTTTCTATAGTACATATCGAGAATTTCTGCAGTAAGAAATGAGAATGTTCAGATGCATTTCCACCATAAGAAATCACAGTATGATCCAACCTGCTGCATTCCAAAAGACATTGTGATCAATCAGCTAACACCAGAGAAGGAAGGCTCCATTTCCACCGACACTTGAAGCCTACCATAAAAAGTACAATTTTGTACTCTTGAAGCCGAAGCACTGTTAGAGCCTTTACACTCCAGAAAGCCATGGTCCCCACAGCAATCACAGTGTCTACTAGGTCCCTGGCAGCAGTGGCAGCAGTATATTCCAGTGACATTTCCCCAGACTACAGCTGCCACCAAGAACTGCCTATCTCCTTATCAACACATTTCTCAATTCATAATCAATGGCGGGTCTTCTAGAACTTCATCAGGATTTGAGTGTGACAGAAGAGAGCCCAGAATATACAAGACATACTTTATCACTCTACCAGTCTCTCCTTCTTTCCTTCATAACTAAAGAGATTCAATGTTGGCAGTGTTGAACCAACCATGTCTCAAATAATTATGCACACCATATAAGCCACTTCTGCTTACTCAAATCAACACATTAAACCCAAATATCTATTAAAACATTTTTATTTCAATTTATATCAAGCATACATCATAATATAATAATGATAATTGTCTTTATTTCATGTATATTTTTCAGTTTTGTATAACACATTTCTGAATTTTCTCTCAGCACCAAGGAAACTTAAGAGCAATAAAATCAACAGTGTATACTACTGATTTCAGTGGTTAGTATTTCAGAAAAGCCCTAGCACAAAATGACATCTGCACCTTTGGCACATGTGAAAAACTGTGGCTTTTTCAAACAAAACATTCCCAAGGCAAAGTCGAAATTCAAATCTTGTCCCAAAGCTAAGTTCCACAGTTTTAAACATTGTGTACATTTTTCTGAACTTTTCTCTACTTTAGAAAATGCACACAACTATTTTTAAATAACGTCTCACACTATATAACCCATGAATTTCCTGAATCATTTGCCGCAGCCTCTGAAGGATAATAGGTGTGAGCTGCAATGTGTGACTTTCACCTCCTTTTGCAGAATTTGCTTCCTCAGAACAGATTATTAAAATTTTCTGGATTAATTTTCTCCAAGTTTTCTTCTCTGGATTTGTGGACATTTAAGTATTAGATGTGGCATAATTTTCCATAACCAAGAATCACAAGCATGTTAGACTTTTCACTACTGTGGCAAATGTCTAAACAATTTAAGGAAAATAAGAATTGAATTTACCTCACAGGGTCAAAGTCTCAGTCTACAGCTAACTGACTGCCTGAATCACTGGCTGCTGAACTTGAAGAAGGAAAACAAGTAACAAACTCAAGCAGCTCACCTTGAGGTGACCAGGTAGCAAGAAGGCAATAATTATACTCTCTGAAGTCTTCATTGCCACTTTAATTCCATCCAAAGTCACAGCCCACTTTTGTTGTTCCCTATATTCAGAATAAGACTTCCACTCTCAATTAACCCACTCGAGCAATGTGGAAACAGACAAACCCATAGGTGAGTTGGACTAATCTCCCTCCAGCACCAATCCATTCAGTTCAACAATGAAAATCATCCATTATAATCAAGTGTAAAAACGATCTAGTTGATAAGCTAAACCATGATCACTGGAGTTGGAATAAGACGTGGCCATTATTTCCCATAGCCCAAAACCCCAACTCTGGGATACAGAAGCCAATAGGGTAAACACTGATGACAAGAGTTTGTATGAAGATGGACTATATTATTTTCAGCACATCATAAAGATAAGCAGACAGAGTTTCCCTTCTACAGAAGTCCTTCTGTTGTAGAATATTGCTTTAAGATGCACTAAATTAAAAAAAAATGATGTGTTATATTTCTTTATGCTGTGGAACATTTGTTTAATTATTCAAACATGTATTACATTCTCTTATGCTAACTCTGTGAAGCTTGGTTACTTTGCCTGACTAAAACACCTGATTGATCTAATAAAGGGCCGAACAGTCAATAGCCAAGCAGGAGAAATGATAGGCAGGGCTGACAGTCAAGAGAATAAACAGAGGAGAAATCTAGGAGGCAAGAGATCAAGGAGTGAGAAAAGAATTGGCCAGCTACCCAGTCAGACATGGAGTAAGACTGAAAGTAAGATTATAGAAGTGAATAAAGGAAAAAGTGCAGAGGCAAAAGGTAGATGGGATAATTTAAGTTAACAAAAGCTGGTTAGGAACAAGTCAAACTAAGGCTGGGCATTTATAAGAAAGAATAGGCCTCTGTGTGTGATTTATTTGGGAGTTGGGTGGTGAGCTCCCAACAGAGCCAAAAGAACAAAGAGAAAAAACAATCAAAAACACCCTTTCATCCTTGATAGCCACTCAAAGCAGAAAAGCAAATAAATACTCCTTAGTTTTAAAATAGGATGAATGTGAAAGAATAATAGTGTTAGCTGAAAGTTTTAAGAATTTCATATGCAAAGATGTGGTGTTGAGGGTTGTTTATGAGTCCACTTTACTTTGCTTCTTCATTGACAGTCTAACTATGGAGGCCAGGCTGGCCTCAAAGTTATGATCCTTCACCTCTACCTCCCAAGTGTTCAAATTATAGGTGGACCTCCATGCCAGGGTTAGAAGTGATTTTTTCCAATTTTTTTATCACTTTATTTCTTTGTTCTGCTTTGTTTTACTTCTTTCTTTTTATTAAAAATTTCCGCCTCTTCCCTGCCTCCTATTTACCCCCCTCCCCCCTCCACTCCCTCTCCCTCTCCTGTCCAAAGAGCAGTAAGGGTTCCCTGCCCTGTGGGAAGTCCAAGTTCCTCCCCCGTCCATCCAGGTCCAGGGAGGTGAGCATCCAAACAGGCTAGGCCCCCCCAAAGCCAGTATGCGTAGTAGGATCAAAGGACTATAGAAAAATATTAATAATAAATCCAAATTGGTATTATAATAATAAATTAAATTTTAAAAATACAAGTAAAGATAAGGGGCGAGGAGATGGTTCAGGCAGTAAGTTGCGTGTTGCAAAAGCATTGTTACCTGAGTTTGGATGTCCAGCACCCATGTAAAAGCAGAGTGTAGCAGTGTTCTTCTCTAACCCCAGTGCTATCAGGACAGAGACAGGGGGATCCCAAAGGCTTGCTGGTCAGCCAGTCTAGATGAAATATTGGTAACCAGATTCACTGAAACACTATATCTCAACAAGTACAGTAAAAAGCAATATAAGATGATACCAAATATCAACATCAGACCTACACACACACGCGTGCGCGTGTCTGTGTGTGTGTGTGTGTGTGTGTGTGAGTGTAAGGGTGTGGTAGGAGAAAAACAAGTACTCACTGCAGGCAAGCTTTTTCTTTACTCCTTGAACAGGTCTAGCAGCACCATAAAAATACTGACTAAAAATGCAAGTTCACAGGCAGATTCCCCGGCATAAGGATCATGCATGTTAACGAGATCCATGGGCACGTGACCCAGTACACTACCCAGAGTTGTCTACAAAGGCATGAGATATCTTACACATCTCACTTTGGATTCAGGACTGAGTGTGAAGCCTTCCCTAGAAATCTCAGCAATTTCCTTTAACTTCGATTTTCTTCTGACTTAGAAAACAATAACAACAAAAAGGCAATTAAAAGTTAGATGTTCTGCAACATGTAATCAAGCAGGGCATTACTGATTGTTTTTGTTTGTTTGTTTGTTTTTGTTTTGATTGTTTTGTTTTCTTGTCCCAACAGGAAGCATTACAAGTGGGAGGACAGGAGGTGAAACCAGACAAGCCCGCCAAACTCAGAGCTTCTCAAAAGTCTCATCATGTAGTATCATGCACACACCATCATTCAAATACTTAGTTTATTGAATCATTCCCAGTTATAATCTCCTTTAATCACCCATTGACTGGCTAGCAGAAAAATCAACCTTAAAGGTCAGAGCACAGAAGAAGAACCAGAAGAAAGTCTAAGTGAGGAAAAGGCCTGTTGGAGCCAGTTACCACAAAATTATTGTTGAAATATAATGATATATATATTTGGCTCTGGAGGTGACAGCTAGCTTCGACAGTATTATGCAGAAACTGCACTGTAGGTTGGAAATAACTAGCCCATTACCTAATGCATTCAGTAACTTACACCAATCCTGACATCTCACTGTACAGAAACACCAGAATAATCCCAATGAAATCTAATGTAAATTAGTCACAGCTTTGCATTCTTCCCAGATATTTCTGATGACTCCATGAGAAGAAAGATAAAGATAGTATTGTTCATAAGATTATTGGAATGACTCTTTAACTGGTCACATGACACCATTTTATTTATTATCATGTTATGTAAGAAAAGCTAAGATGCTCTTAAAGTACCTCTTTTCTTTTAGTTTGCACTTAATTAAACATCATATACAATTCCTTTCTTCAAAAGAACTCCATTATAATTCCTTCCACTTAAAGAACCAAAAAGCTTTATTATTCTTCTGCAAGCTTCCCACTGAATGAAGTATTTCGTCCTATAATATTAGCGCTCAGCCTTGTTTCCCAGCAACACAAGAACATTCCTTGGTCCTGGTCTTTCCGATTTGAAAGTGACTAACTTCGGGAGATTTATACCACTTGCTTGTTAGCCTTTGACAGTGCTGGTTCCAAACAATACTACTCCAACTTCAGTTAGGTAGTCTTCAGTACTAAAGGTGATTACACACCAGGGTATCACGGGTGTTGAAAATGCATGAGGGAATTACAACAAACTTCTCCTAAGTTGTCTAAAAATAACATAAAGCACAACTGTAAAACCTAAATACTCATGAAAACAGAAAATCCATAACTATAATAAAAGAATAGCATCAGATAGTCAAGTGGCAGACCTCTAAGTCACTAAACAAAGGCCAAGACCCAAATTATATACTCAAAATGAGAGCGAAAGAGAGAGAAACATATAAACTCAAACCTGGCTTATGCTGACTAAAAAATATACTATTCCACAGATTAATAATTAAACCTAAATTTAAAAAGGAATGAAAATAAACCAACATTATCAGGGAACAGCCATCACCAATGCCATCTTCCTAACAACATCTCTTTGAGACTGTATAATATTAAGTGCTTAAAACTTTCATATTATCTTTGAACTTCTAGCCAAAGTTTTCCATAAATTCAAAAATGGTTTAAATAAATAATAACTAGAAGCACTAAAATCATGAGAAATAGTTACTTTAACAAAATGCTTGATGTTTTTTAAGGCCAAAGAAAAGCTATTGAGATTGGTATCAGTCATGAATGATAGAGCCTCAGCTGCATTTAAAAGTATAAATTTCAAAAGAACATATCTGCACTCACCTTGAACACCAGCAATCAAGGAGGAATATGTAGACCTCTGAGTCTGAGGATAGCCTGGTCTACAAAGTGAGTTCCAGGCCAACCAGGAATACATGATAATACCATGATTTAAAAAAATAATAATAAAATATAAATTGTTTTTATTTTAACATTTTCATACAATATATTTATCATACTATTTTCCATCCCATATATTTACATATTGCTTTCTTCATATATCATATAAGTGTTTATCTTATTCTTCCCCTTCCATTACTCCCAGATCTAACCCACCTCCCTACCCACTCAAACTTACGAATGCCATGTTCTTTCTCACCCTCGCTCAAAAAAGAAAATGAAAAATAATAATAATAATAGGAATAGGAATACAAAAAATTATCAAAGCAAAATAAAATTTGATACAAAAACAATTCAGTCTGTTTTACATTGACCAACCACATCTGGGCATGGGGCATGCTCTGACGTGTGGTTGATAGTCCCAGTAACACTCCACTGGATAAAACAAGCTTTATACTCCACTAGAGATGGAGCAATGACAAAATTCCTAA
Source organism: Arvicola amphibius (assembly GCF_903992535.2). Lineage (NCBI taxonomy): Eukaryota > Metazoa > Chordata > Mammalia > Rodentia > Cricetidae > Arvicola > Arvicola amphibius. The sequence continues at coordinate 26,209,718 of NC_052056.1, forward strand.
ATGTCAACACTGATGGAGGAGTGTCTATGTGTTACTTTCATTTTTAATAAAGATACTGCCTTGGCCCTTTAAGAGACAGAAAATTAGGTAAGGCGGAGTAGACAGAACAGAATTGTGGGAAAAGGGGTAGCAGGCAGTGGGGAGACGCTTCAGGCAGTTGCCATAGTGAGTCGCCATGCTTCTCCTCTCCGAGATGGATGCAGGTTAAGATCTCTCCTGGTAAGCCACACCTCATGGTGCTACACGGATTACTAAATATGGGTTAAAGAAAGATGTGAGAATTTACCAATAAGAGGCTACAGATAATGGGCCAGGCTGTGTTTAAAAGAATACAGTTTCTGTGTAATTATTTGGGGTAAAGTTAGCAGGGTGGCGGGACACAGCCCTGCCGCTCCTTTCTACACAACACAAATGAAAGCTGAAAGGAACAGCAATGAAATTTCAATGCAACTACACTCATAAAAGCAGTACTCTTCCTAGCTCTTTCTTAATACTAGGATCACTATCCTCAAAGAAGACCTTTTCCTCCCCTGTCTATACACAGAAATCAGCACAGTGGAAAAGAGCACTAATTCCAACCAAGATAACATGTGATATAAAAGAAACTTAGACGATACACTGTAGACAGAGTTTTCCTATCCTGCAGCCACCCTCAATTAATCATGCAGAGTCTTAATATAAATTATAAATGCTTTGCCTATAGCTCAGGCTTGTTACAAACTAGCTCTTATAAGTTAACCCATTTCTATTAATCTAAGTGCTGCCCCAAGGCTCATGGCTTTTACCTCTATCCCATATTGTGTGTCTGAATCATTCTCCACCTGGCTGGCAACTCCTCTGACAGTACCCTTTGTCATTCCCTCATTTTCAGTTTGGTTTTCCTGCCTAACTTTATCCTATTCAGCTAGTGGACAGTCAGCTTATTTATTAAACCAACCATAGTGACATATATTCACACAGTATAAAGAAGATATACACAAACGTGGATTTATTACAAAGCCAGAGTTCTAATATTAGCAGAACCTTAGTTCTCGACAGACGCATTTCCTAAAATCTCTTGAGAACCTTGATTACATTAACAGTTGCTTCAACATCTACCTCAGTGTTTGACACAAAGACTTATGGGAACAAAGATTTGGTCACAGATGCTCTTGCTTACTGAGCTTTGTCCCATAAAAATCTAATTCTCTCTAGATTATCTATCACCAGATTCAATCCCAAAGAGCAGCTTTAAAATCTCCGCTTGGAATAATATCTCATCTTAAACCAAAATCAAACCTAACTCGCTACCATTGAAGTAGTAATTCAGGCAACTTGTTTCATTAATTTCTAACACACCACCTTAGGAGGACAATTGACTACCTAGTGAATGAAACTGAAGAAAGAAAAAAATTGGGATGAGGTAACTACAAATAAATCCGTTTCTTTTTCTAGTGTGGCTATTGCTGTTGTGACACTTTCCACATTTTAGTAAATAGAAAGGTAAAATTCCATTTATTAAGTTAATATGGCTTATACCTCCAAAAAACTAAAGTTAAAAAAAATTAAACATCTCATCCCTTAGTAATAAGAAGGAAATAGTATTGTGGTGAAGCAGAGGTAATGTCAACAAATCAGCAGTATCCCGACATTACCTTTGACATAAAAACAATCACAAAAGGCATTCATAGTAGGTCCACTTAAAATTTTAACAACAACGGTGACTAAAGCCAGCAAGGGTATAAATTATTGGCCAGGATAAAAAATCATGTTGGGCCTGAAGCAAAGAAAAAAAAAGAAAAAAGAAAAAGTTTTTAAATAGAATAGTGTTCTGAAATAGAAAGCATGTTAAACAGAATTGCCCAAGGACTGTTAGGAAATGAAAAATTACACTAACTGCATTGGGAACAGAAACCCGATAAAAGCACAATGCACAAATTACAATCTTCTTTGAGGCTGTATTAGACAGGAGAAAGGTTAAGCTGTGTGTGTGCCCAGTTTTGCCCACCACAGGACACAACATGATTGAAGAATTACTCTCAAATGTTCCTAGGGACACCCAAACAACTACAGTAATAAATATGTCTAGGTTTTTAATATTACAAAACAAGCTGGACCAGACCCCAAGTCAATAGATACTTGCAAAACACCCCTAGAGTGCAAACCTCTATTCTAAGTTCTAAAGAAAACACCAAAAAATAATAATATGTTCCCTAATTATATTCTTCTATTCTTAAATTCAAGACACGCATCTTGATCCCAGGATGCTAGGTGAGTCAGCACATACTGCAAGGCTGTGCTAAGGCAAAAAAACAAAAAAACAAAAAAAAAAAACCTTGAAGAGAACAGAAAGGAGGCAGCATTACGGGAACAATCTGACTGACAGCTATAGGTCACCTATCGTTACAAGGTGAACTATCAGAAATTCATTAACGGGTGCAAACTATATAGAAGTATAAACACTGATAGATTTTTATCTATAGTAAACAATCATACCTCATGAAGGAAAGATCATAAAACACACACAAGTCCATGCATACTTGAGCCTAAAAGGTGGTCACTATTTTAAGAGGAACAGAGAAGCAATCGTTCCAAACTTTCTCTCCACTAACAAGAGATTTGTTCTGTGATAATGCAAGTCATAATGAGTCACCACAGCATCTAAGCGAGATTTGGATAGCAGAGTTATAAATGGCTATTAATTGGTCTAGGTCCAAGTAAAGTGGCACATCCAGAAAGGTCTACAATTAATACAGCCAGGGACAGTCACAAGATCTTAAGCCCTTCACCAAGAAGTAAATCGTTACCAGATTTATTTTGGTTCATATTTTCTGTGCTATGTTGTTTGTAAGTTTGCTTTATGAGACAGAAATAATGCATTTAACATGAGAAAATCTGACATAAAAACCATGTAAATAAATAAGTAAATAAAAAATTAACAAATTCGTATTAGCTGCCTCAAAGAATGGAGGGGAAACATGGCCATGTGCTCACCTCCAGGTAATTATGTGGACTAGTTCTTTGTTTATATTTACAATATCATTCCTTTAATTCTCTGAGTAAAATACCAGGGTTCAATAACCAGGGAGTCCCTTAGGCAAAATTGTAATCTCTATGTGTCTAATTACCTCTACTGCAAACACAAAGCTGACTGAATCTTTCCACTTATTTAATTTCCTCTTTATTCTCCTTGTAGGGGTCATGCTCACTCTCCCTCTAAAAGCTCCTGCTTCAAACACATAACCTAAACCTTCCCTATGAAATGCAGTAGCCACCGGCCACACACTGTTACAAAGCCCAAATGTGCTTTCAGTAGGAAACATACAGATCTGCAAGGCCTAATTGGCAAAAATCTGAAGTATATGATCAGAAAAAAAATTTTAGCTGCATGTTGGGGTGACATTCTTAATCCAACCCAATGAATTAAATAATAGATATTTAAATGATTGAATCTACTTTGCCTTTTTATGTGGCTACTAAAAAATTCTAAAGTATTCACATGGTTCATGTTATATTACTATTACACAGTGCTGATCTAGGCAAGAAACTTGGGGGGGTGGGGGGCTAAGGAGAAAGCACTAGACACTCGTTTCTACCTCTGGAATCCTCCTAGCCAAGTGACACTTGACTTAATATCCCCTACTTCCTGATTCATTAAAAAATGGAGTACCTTAGCTTACTTCGGAATTGCTCACTATCTCTAAAAATAACCCACTCTTACTTCCAAAATGTGCTTGTCTGTTATGAAGAAGCATGCTGGTTTGTCATCAGATATGATTTACAATGCATTTTACAAGCTTCGGTGCTTACAGAATGTGGCAATTCTTATAAAAGCACATTTTGCAACTGAACCATTTTTGCAAGGAAACTTTCACATTAAGTAATACAATCCAGGAATAAGGTCGCACGATATCTTCACTAATTATTTTAATGAAGATTAATGAATGACTCATCTAGTGCTTCGAATCTCAAGTCTCATTGAACTGCCCACATCCTGAAGGATTAATTCTTCCTTTTACAGAAAAATAGTTTTAAGAATGTAAAATGAAGTTCTTGGCGGTACCTGTCCCCTTCTCTAACAGGACTGATGACTGTATCAGAATTATACCCAGGTTTATCTACTGTGTTGACATTCTCTTCACTAATTGAGCTGCTGTCAGACAGGCAGCCTATTCTACTTGTCCTTGTTATGTTGTGTAGAAGAATGCCTGTGACAAAGAGAATGCTGGAAATAGATTCTGAACATAAATCAATGAAGAGACCACAACTCAGACGCCTACATACAGCCTGCAACACGACTTCTGGGGATGACAACCCCTGTGTAAGTCACCCTCTGTAGGTTGCCCCTTAAAGTCATAATGTAGCAGTAAGCGAAGCAACTGGGATAATGCCAATGACGAAACCCTGTTCCCGACAGCAAGGGTTTTAAAAAGTCATTATGGATTACAAGCCAATCTAGTAGTTTGGTTAGTTGGATTAATATAAGGTCTGTCTATTTACAATGAGCTGTCATTGTAGAACTTCTCTAAAATCTCACTTCTCCACCCTATATGAAGTTTCACAACCTCTGTCAAATCAATGTGCTAACAACAGTTACATTTCAACATCTAGCCTATTTCTTTGGAAACTGATGTGCTCCAATTGCTAGCAGCATTTCTAGAACAATCAATCCTGATAAACATCAAAGTAAATATTAAGACTGAAATAAACCAAAGGCCAATTTCAGTAAGATAGAAAAGAAGTTAATTTTGGGAATATTGGTATTACCTTATTTAAGATTTAACAAGTTCACTCCTACAATTAAGAACATCTGAAAAAGTTTTACATGATCAACCTATCATTTAAATCAATCAAAAAGATAAACTGAGTAAAAGCAGGTTTTTAAAATATATTTCCTATAGTATTTATCCAATGAGTACATAATAGAGCCAAAAAATACTGTAAGCATATCACTTAAAACCTTGAAATATTTTAAATCAAATTAAGATTATGAATTGAAGTCTACACAAATTCTCAACAACTAGAATATAAATCAATAATATTCTGAAGTGATAAAAATAAGAAAATTAAAAAATCGAAAAAAATAATAAAAGTACCTGAGGTTCAATTATATATTTTCCAGGTTTTCCCTTTTAGCTGCCTGAAGATAACAAACAGAAGTTCCTCTAAGACATTATAAATAAGAAAGTTGATCGACTATTTCATCCTCATGCTATGAACGAACTAGAATATATATTACAACTATAACTGCTAGTATACTTCAGTTAGAGTTGAGCAAAGACCAGCATGTTATAATGTAAAATGAGCCAATAAACATTCACAGCCAATAAATAAACTTCACATAATCCTTTTTGTTATACAAAAGTTAGGAAAAACAGACTTAAATATACTATGTAAAACAACAGTACCTTTAGAAAAATAACTTTGATCTTTAGAGATAGGAAGAGTGTATTCATTAGAACAAAAATAACTATATTCTTTAAAAGAATGGTTCAATACATAGTATTTCAAAATGAAAATATTTGTGTGTGTGTGTGTGTGTGTGTGTATGCATGAAAGACCATACATATTTAGATGAAATCATAAGCTACTAGGCTGAGGGGAAATATTTGTGACCCACATTAATGACAAAGGACTCATAGGTGGGATATGAAAAGAACTCTGACTCTCAAAGAGTTTTTGTTTAAAGGAAAGAACATTAATCTAGTTTTAAAACTAAACCAAATAAAGGCATTTCAACAAATAGAGCACACAGATAGCAAGTGACTCAATGAATATGATCTTAAGCAGCTATGAAAAAAATATGACTACATATACTTATTGGGAGACTAATAAAATATAGTGTTAATCCGGACAAGGATTCAGATAAAACTGGATTCTTCAGAGATGATAAGACAGAAAAAGATAAACTTTGGAAAGTAGTTTTACAACTACTTATGATACTAAACATATACTTATCACATAATCAGCCTTGAGTAATCCCTAACAAATAAAATATATACATGAAGGTTCATATCATTTTAGTAAAATAGTTCTAATATCTAAAACTTGGAAACAACTCAAACGCCCTTCAGCTGGTAAGCAGATAAACAAACTGGGCAGATGGTACTCCCACAGGATGAAATACTACTCAGTGACAAAAAGAAACAAATTATTTCTAAGTGCAACTAAGCTAGATATCAAAGGCACTATGCTGGGAGAAGAAAAGAGATATCAGTCTCAAAAGTTTGCATATGATATAATTCATATAATATTCTCAAAATGAAAAAAGTTATAGAGCTAGAAACTAGGTCAGTAATTGTCAAATTTAGGAATGGTGAGAGAGTAGTAATGTGAATTTTATGCATGAGGAATTTCTTTGTGGTACCAGAACAATTCTATATCTTTACCACAGTGACAGTTTCAGTAATATACACATCGATAAAACCATGAATATGTAGACACGCACAAGAATAAACATCTAAAGCCAGAAGATGTAGACATTCACAAGAATAAGAATCTAAAATCATGAAGAAGTAGACATACACAAAATAACCATTTATAAAACTGAAGAAATGGGAATACGGTTCCTGGATTGCATCAATCTCAACTTCCTGGTATTGGTACCATACTATAGTTATGCCACAGAATACCACAGGGCAAGCCTGGTGAAAGCTACAGAACCCTTCTTTGTGCTGTTTCTGAAACTTCCTGTGAGTCTTTACTTGGCTCAAAATGAAATGGTTTTAAATACAATTTGCAATTCTTTCATTAAATGTCCTATGACTTTATAAGTACTATTAACCTGCTACACATAATACTCAGTTTGATAAAAGTTATTTCTGCACAGAAATTGTGCCTCGTTGTAGTTGACTGTTCAATGACTTCACTAAAATGCCTAGGAATAGGTTATTCCTTTGTTTCATATATGTTTAAAAAGTTAAATTTATTTAAAAAGCATCTTAAAATTATCAAATATCATCAACAACAACAAAAAAGGAAAAAAGGCAGGACCACAAAATTAATTTTTCATACTAAAAGTCATGAATAATATTCTAAGACTACATTTTCTTTTCTAACTTTTTAGTGAACATCATTTTTTTTCTTACACATTAGTCTTATTTTCAAAGTTCTCCTGGCTATTAGTAAACTCGGTGTGATCATCTGTCTAGCATCCAGAGTTCAGGAGGAAGAAAATCCCTGCAGCTGTTTGATGCTCAAGAATATGAACACTTACCAGTCAGATGAAAGAGGAGAAAAGACAGGAGGGGAGATCAAGAGAACAGTGAGTTTGGATTTCTGCAGGCTAGCATTTACCTCTTTCCATGAAAGGAGCTCTATGCTTATGTCCCAGGACTCATCCTGCCTTCAGCTGACAGACAACTGGCAATTGCCTCATCATTTCCACCCCAAATTAAGGATCAAAGTTTAAACACGCTCTTTTCCTTCTCTATTAGACTGTGATTAAAACTGCCACCTGCCTCACCTCACTCGCCCAATCCCCTCTACAGGAAAGAGAACAATTCCCTGAAGAAAGAACAACATAGTTAATTAGGAAAACAAAGAGCAATGGGGAATTTAAGGTCTTGGCTTGATTGCAGGAAACAGTACTAAAGAACCTAACCAGAATTAAATGTAGTGAAAATAATATTTAAGCTGAAAAGTTAAGTAATACCTGCAAGTTACAGCATATTAAGCATGTTTAGGTATATTTTTAGTCCTCAAGAGATCCTAAAAAGTATATTTATATGTTTTTTCCACTGAGTAAGAAAATGATATCCTTGGATTCTAATCTATTTGGCAGTTATAAAAGCAGGGATCTTCTCTTCGTGTTGTTATTAAACTTTGTAACAAAACCACTCCACAATATTTTTATATTTAGGATGTAATGGACCTAAGTTTAGAGAAAAAATTATTTGGATTATTTGAACATAAAAGGCTTAACTACTAAAATGCAGAACAACTGAACATGGAGTGTCCAAGTAACACTAAATGAACTCCATGGATCGTATTTATTTATGGGGGGGGTAGGTGAGTGTGTCAGTAACAATAATAATTAAAAAAACAAGAGGTCATGAATTTAAGAGGGAATGGGGGAATGTGGGAGGGTAGTATGGAGAAGGAGGGAATGATATATTTTAATTAAATGTTTTACTTGGAAAAATAAAAGTTTAAATAAAACAAAAAAATCACAGACAATAAAATCAATCAAGCTTTATAAGTTATTCACCATCACTAAACAGATCAGAGAATATACAATGAGATTATTAAACAGATCAATACATGTAAATTGAAGAACTATGTTTATGGTTTTCCTTTTGTTGAGGTTTCAGGTTCCTATTAGCCCCAACAAAAAACCAAATTGGACTTTGTTTATTAAACATAAAAGCATCCTGGATTCAAAACAAGAACAAACGCTGATGAGCGCTTATGTCTATGACCACAAGGAAAGAATTCTTTGGAGAGAAAGAGAAGGATTGCTGACTTTAGGTGAAAGGTACCTGGTAGCCACAGTACCCTCAGAAAAACAGACTTTCATTCATTCATGCTCTGCTAAATGAAACATAATACATTCATGTGGGATTCCCTTCTGCATGCTGTGAGTATGTTTTATTACCATTGGTTAATAAATAAGCTGCTTTGGACTATGGCAGGGCAGACTATAACCAGGCTGGAAGAGAATATTTAGAGAGAGTAGGCGAAGTCAGAGTGTCACTATGCAGCTGCCAAAGGAGAAAGATGTCCCGGAACCTTACCGGTAGGCCATAGCCTTGTGGTGATACACAGATTAATAGAAATGTGTTAATATGTAAGAGCTAGCTAGAAATATGCATGAACCAATGGCCAAACAGTGTTGTAACTAATATAGTTACTATGTGATTATTTGGGTCTGGTCAACCCAGACACAAAACAAACGAGCAGCCTCCATTTACAGTCCATGCTTTCAAGTAAGAAACCTACAGCACACCTCACTCACAGGGCTGTGTAATCATCTAACTCACTGTCTCGGGCCCAGCAAATTGAGAGCTGAAAGGAAGCCTCTAAGAAGTTCCCATGCAAAGAAGGATTTATTCCGAGGTGGTGCAGCTGGCGCTGGAGCCTTTTCTAAACAGAATGTCCTATTACGTCATTGTATGACACTCTGAAAATGAGAAGAGGTCGGAGACTCTTGCTCACCCCTCTCTCTAACCCAAGAGTGGTTCTGGAATGATGATAGATCTCTGTTGCAGAGAGCAAATGAGTCCACCAATACAGAATAGCGGGTCAGCTACATCTCATAACTGGTATTTTGTTTTGCCTTCTAAGACCACTGACAATTGACTCTCTTCAGAATCCACAGTTTGGCTGGGTGCTGATGGGGAAAAAAGTACACCAATAAGTCACATTTAGAATTTTTATTCTGTGAGCAACAATTGTAGAGATGATGACTGACACGCCAAGTACAAATAACCTTGGCTATGTCTCGACACATGTGAGATCATGCTCTGAGACAGAAGGAACAAATGCATGTCCCAGCTCAGCCCTACCAACTGTTTCATTGGCAATCCAGGAAAACTGTGTATCCCCCCCTAAGTAGATCATTTTTAGAAAATAAAATATCATAATATACACTTAAAATACGTAAAGTTTAAACAAAGAATACTGACTACTGGCAGGGCAATTGTATCTATCTGAGCAATGTTCAAAAATGTCAGCCCTCTGTTTTAGGAAAATGTAAACCAAACCAACCGGTCTCAACCTGTGAATCATAAACATTGGAACACATATTTCCCATGATCGCAGTCCACAGGTTGAGAACCATTGGCTTAGCCCAACGTCTTCTACATAAAGGGCTCAGTGTTGGGCAAAAACTAAACACAAATCATAGCTACACTTTCTCTTTTCCAGGCTACTAGAACTGAGAAAGAAATTTCAAACAAATCCTTCATAATCCTAGATCACTGAATGATCTGTGAGGAGAGCCCTCTGGCCAACTCCCATTGCCATGCAGGATGTGAGCAATCAAATGTTGTAATCACTCATAAGAGCGAACTGGAGTACAACAGCAAGTTTCACAAAATTAGAAAGAGCAAAGTAGAAAATGTCACGTTAGGACGCAATCGATGAGATGGCAAACATACACTAAAGTATTTACTTTTTATGGATGATGCAAAATAACTCACACTCTGCACTGGATTTGGAATTCTCACAGAAGGTGAAAGAGCATGTAAAACAGAATTCCAGGTGAAGCAATGGTGAGTGGGAAAATAAGTGGTGATCCATCCGTGAGAAGAAAAGGCCTCCCCATCACCATTCTGACATACTGATGGTTGTACCTCAAAGTTTCCACATTATTTAATAAGCACACCTATTGTGTTAGGCCAAGCACATACTAGACACGTGGGTTACTAAAAATTAAGATGAAAATAAGATAAGTATCTTCTACTATTATTGTGCCTTCAACAACATACGGTAGCCGGATAAATTATAAAAAGTAAAAACATATCTCCTCACAGCTCAGGAGGCTGAGGAGTCAAACACAAGATGGCGGTGGTTGAAGCTGTCCAGTGAGGGCTGCTCTCTGCTTCCCAGGTGGGGCCTTGTTACTTTCAGTCACTAGAGAGTGGGAATGCAATGCCCTCACAAGAAGAGCCAAAAGGCAAAATTACATCAAAGGGTAAAAAAAAAGTTTTTATTCTTCAACAGTTGACAATAAAAGTCATCACAGCCAAATGCCAAATTACTATCTGACATGCCTAAATGGAACATGTGTGCTGGAAAATATCAATTACCCAGAACCAAGGACAGAGTAGTGTCCTGGTCACAGTAAAGCACAGAGGGACCCACTGGGCCAGACTTCTCACCATGAACACTGGATTCTCTCGCTTCTTTATTCTGGCCTTTGTTCTTCTCATTAATTTTGACAAACCATGAAAGATGACTATAATTGCTTCAATCCCTGTGGAGCTGAGTATGAAGTATACAAAAGAAAAAAGGGGATAATGATGTTTGTCTGCTTGTGGCCACTGAAAACTGAAAACAGGGCGCGGACAAAACATTTCCGCAACCCTTGCTTTAGAGTTACTTACAGGGCATTTTACAAACCACACACGCAGAGTCATTAAAAAATGAAGGACCTCCAAGAAAGCTGGCCATTGCCCTTTGTTTGAATTTGTGAGTTCATTACAATAAAGTAGTTTTTATATTAAAAAAAAACTGTATCTATGGTGAGAATAGATGAAGGAATGAGGCAGACAGGAACAGAGGTGAGCGAAAGACCTTATCATATTCCTTTCAAATTGCTTTGATTTTTGACCCATGTAAATGGTTTCATACAAAAATACAGAAAGAAAAGATAAATTATTTGTTTTTGTTTGAAAAATCAGTTATTTCAAAATCAGATCAAGTGTTTGAATGTCAAGGGTTGCCTGAGAAATCTCTTAGCACAGGCTGGCACCTTCTGGATAAAATTTTACCAGTCTCTTCCCCAATACTTAATCTAAGGGCATCATAACATGCTTAAAGTGAGTGTCTGTCTAGCCCGGTGGCTTTCAGGAGGGCTCACTCCTTCGAATATGTCAACTCTGGAATACGCTGCTTATGACGTCTACAAAGGTTTTACAATCTTTAGCAGTTTTGTTCATCAGCTTCATACTAGAAAGTCATTTAAGTCACTGTGCTAAATCACATGACAAAACGAGGACAGGAACTTAAGGTTTCTTTGTGTTTCCAAATCAAATCATGTCCATCATCACCAATGCCACTAGCTAGGTAGAAATATTTTTATTAAAAAAAAAAAGAGACATTGTAGAATCAGCTGCCGTGTTAGCTTTGATCTTCACAGTATCTGGGCTTTAGAGAAGAAACTGGTATCACAAATGTGACCATGGCTGGGCAGTGGTGGCACATGCCTTTAATCCCAGCACTCGGGAGGCAGAGACAGGTGGAACTCTGTGAGTTCAAGGCCACCCTGGTCTACTAGTTCGGGAACTGGCTCCAAAGCCACAGAGAAACCCTGTCTCCGGAGGTGAGGGTGTAAAAAGTGACTATGACAAAATACTTGAAATAGGATCTTAACCACTCCAGTTAGAATAGAAGTTATTTTCAGCCTGGCAGTGGAGGCACAAGCCTTTAATCGCAGCACTCAGGGAGGTAGAGGCTGGAGGATGTCTGTGTGTTCAAGACCAGCCTGGTCTATAGATCGAGTTCTGGGACAGCCAGTGATACATAGAGAACCACTGTCGGGGGCGGGGGGGGGGGGGACAGTTACTTTCATTTTAAAACTAAATCTGAGCTGATCATAATTATTTGATTCCAAATTTGATTCCAATAGAGGGAAGCATGGTCGAGATCAGTTAAAATTAAAGGCTTTTGGATTGAGTTCTACAGGTTGGCTATCCACACCCTCCTCCCTCTCCTGGATGGCAAGGTCAAACGTCCGCAAGTGTTGCCCTACGTACACTCTTCAGTGTTGGTTTAAGAGAGAAATATGATCAAAGACGAGACGAACAAACACTGGGGAAATCAGTGTCCGCCTGAAAGACTGCACCAGCCCTGCTCGGAAATAAACCACAAAGTTTGAAAAGCACAATCACACGCTTGGCGTCACGTCCACTGCAACTCACAGGACCAGAGAGTGCCTGAACGAGTCTCAGACCGGACTGGGTGGGCCCAGAGCTGCCCGCCCGGCACGTAGGACACGGCGCGCGGCCGCGGAGTGCGCGCGAACGGGGCGGACGTGCGGGAAGCGGCCGACTCCCCAAGACAAACGGGGCGAGGCCGGAGCCACGCCCACCCATGATTGGCACGCGCAAGGGGCGGGGCCTCGCGGAAGGGAGGAAAGCAGCGCGCTCGCGCTCCGCCAGGCCGGCCGGCCCGGGGCGGAGGGCAGTGTCGGGGGTCCTTCCGGTACCTGCGCTGGAAGTCCGAAGCGAAGGGCTTCAGGTACGGGTCGATCTCCAGGAGCCGGGCCAGCTCGGGCACGTCGGCCAGGGCGGCCTCCAGATGCGCTTCCGAGCCCTTGTCAGCTGCCGCCGGAGCCGCCATCTTCGCCGCAGCCCGAGTAGCCGAGGCCCGAGAGGGTCGAGTGGGCCGAGCGGGAATGCGAGCGGCGGGGCGGAGCCGGGCGAGCCTAGGCGAGCCACCGCGGACTTGCCCTTTATAGCCGCCGAGCGGGGCCGGGGTGAGCCCGGGACACACGTCCCCAGCACAGGCCCCCGCCCACTCACGCGGCCGGCACCTGGGTCTCGGAGCTGAGCGGGGCTGGCCGGCCACCGAGAGGCGGGACTCCCCCCTCCCTTCCCCTTCCTGTCCCGTTGTCTTCACTCCTGACACAACTTTCTGCTCTAGTTCCTGAGTTCTTGCTAGCGGTGGTGACCAACACAAAATAGGAAATTCACCAGGAGAGCAGTTAAATGTAGATGACGTTAAACTGTTGAGTGTTTTAAAGTCCCTTAACTGTCCTACGTTTAGTGTGTCTAATGAATTTAACCGAGACAGTTTTGGGTGATTGCCTGAATACCCCGATATAAGAAGCCACAGGAAAAACAAGAACTTTCATACAGCCAACAACGTATCAGAAAGGCGTTTGTGTTTCCTCAAGCTTTTACCCGCAAAACTGTCTTTGATGAGCTCGGACCAGGAGAACATCATTAAACTGAACTCACTCTCCTGTTTAATGGCAGTGATAAAACAAGACATTGCTCTTCAGGCCGAACTCACAACTATAACTTCCTTCTGTCCTTTCAGTTCAGTGGTTCCTTTTTAAGAGTACAGAATTGGGGACCTGGTGACGTGATTGCTCACTACGTAGAAGGTTCTTGCCAACAATGCAGATAAACCACATTGTGGAAGGAGGGAATCAACTCTCTGGCATGTTGTCTCCTGACCACTCCTGGCACTTGTGCACTGATATACAGGCATATATTCATGCGTGCATACAATAATTTTAATAAAGAAGAATAATGCAGAATTGCACACCAGGAGAAATGGACTGTAGTGCTCAGGAGGTGGCAAGTTACTTTGTACTCAAAACTGGAGAGATTTGAGTATAACTCAGTTGAAACCTGGAAATCTTAAAATCGTAGTCTGAAGAAGGAACAGTATTGATCAATATTGTGCTTTCGACATTTAAACGGGGATTTTTGTGATACATTTAAGAAACAATTGAAAGCTGTATATAGGACCTCAATGTGAACGGGTAGAGGTCTTGGATAAAGGCATAAAAAAGAGAACCTGCAAATGTTTTGAAGCATAACATGGGACTTGAAACTCAGGAAGAAATACCTAGTAGACACAAATCTAACCTGAACATGTTCCCCACCGCCTTTGTAAATACTAATGTCCATCACTTCAAACTGAAATTTCCACTTAGCTGGCTATGAGACCTGTACCACTAACTTTATCATAACATAAACATTTATTCACCTATTGATATAAAACTGAGCCATTGATATAGAGGAAAGAAAGGGGATGAGGAGGTAAATTTGGTCAGAGCTTTCCTGAATAAACCCTGCCTAAAATGAGTTTTTATCATTTTAAACAGGAAGACATCACCCATACACACTCATTCTTACCTACGCCCTGTTTTCAGACTGGCGAGTTTCTCAAACTGAAATTGATATTTAATCAATTACCTATCTTGGTGAAAGTGTGCATTCTGAGATTGGACTCCATTTACCAGAATACATTTTTAACTCCTTCCAGATGCTGCTGCTGCAGGTTTTACATCTTTTGAATAGTTAAACTCTACACTATAAGTCAAATAATGCCATTAACAATTTAAATATAAACTTGGATTTCCTTAAAACATTTATGTAATCTGGATTTACTACCATTACCATCCAGTTTTCTTGTACCGCAGTGGCATGGACTTTCCTGGGAGTAGCAGAATTCTGTGACCACTGAGGTTGCTGTCTTGTCTGTGGGGAATTTTCTTCCGTGGGCTCTCTCTGGCTAGTTTTTTTCCAGCCGTCATTCATGTTTCATTACAAATGATAGCTCATCTCCGAATCCCATACTTCTTTCGTAATAGACTATTTCGGCCCTCCTCTTCTGTGCAACAGTGAACACAGCATGGGGTCTATGTTAGTCTTTAAAATATAAGCTCCACAAGAGCAGGAACCTACTCTACCCCAAGTTCCATATGCCAACCCCTTGCCCACATAGTACAGCTAATTAGGACTTCCGGGCCCACTGTCATGTCACAGTCTAATGGAGCCAGAGCACCAGAATTAATATGGATCAAATGCACCTCTTCAGTTCTGGTGTTCAAGGAATGCCATTTGGTACTGCCATTTAGATTATACTGCTATAAGAAGCAGCCATGGAGGAACAGCACTCCAGGCAAAGAGTTTCTGACACGGGGATTTGAGATGCTCAGGTCAGAAAGAAAGGAGGAAAGGGAAGAAGGGAAAGCAAACTAGTGTGTGTGTGGTATCCAGAGAAGCAGGAGAGTACCAGGAAGTGAGCTAGTGCCAGAGTCATGTTGAATCTTGTAGAAGCTGTAATTTTAGCCAAAAACTAGACAGCGATAATATCTAGAAGAGAAGATGGTGCTTGGACTAGAATGAGACAATGATGGAATGAAGGTAAGGAATTTACGATGAATGCCCACAGTAAGATGATGTAATTTAGAATTTGTTTTCAGCTCCTACAGCCATGGGCTTTTGACCTTGCTTATTTTACCTGATTAGTTCCCTCCTGTAAAGTAAGCCTCAAGACCTATAGGAAATGCGTTGTTTGTACCCATTAGTTCTGTCCTTGTGCCACCACTTAGCACACCCTTCTGTGCTAGTAGCATGACATGCGAGGTACAAACTAAGAAGATAATTAAGGACAGATTTTCTCAGTACCTGTGTTGTGTCTTCTACAAATGTGTGGACGTGGAGGGAGGTGGTGCTTCCAGCTTAGCCCAGTCTGATTTCTCCAAGTCCTACAAGTATGTGTTACCGTCAGCAATAGGAACTTCCTGTTGCTGGTTGGTAGTGGCACACGCCTTTAATCTCAGCATTTGGAAGGCAGAAGCAGGCAAATCTCTAAATTCAAGTCCAACCAGGTCTGTTGAGAAACCCTCCCTGTCTCAAAGCAAACAAACAAGCTTCCTGTCTAGTTCCAACTTTCAGCCAACATCAGTGGCAATGACCCTTGTGATTTGTCAATCCTGAGAGGTGCCTTTAGCCAGCAACTCATTGGGAGATAGCCAGTCTCCAGCACTTTGATTTTAATAAAAATTTTACTTACGGCTGTGAGATTCTTTTCTGCCTCTACAAGTTGCCTTCATTCGAGCTCTCTGCCTGCTTTGTTTAAATTCGCAGATGCTTCTCCAAGTCTGTAAACTAGCAGCATTATATAATCAAGTTTCACAAAGGGTGAACTTTATCTCTGAAGGCCCACTACCACCCATTTCTAGAAATTAAAAATTGGCCTTGGGACTTAACGTCTAAAGAAATATTAAAATAAGACATGAGGAACATCAAATACAGCATGAAAAGTTCTCATCATTGTATCAATTGCTATCAATTGCTTCCGCTATGCTAGATGCAGCAGCATGAATAAATAATAAATAAACAAATAAATAAATAAATAATAAATGTCTCCCTTATTTAATACTCTAATCTGTAATCATTGAGCTGCTCTGCTTTTTTACCCTAGGATGTTGCTTTTTCATCCTTAGTGCTGATGTCTATCTTTTTACTCCTTAAAGCCAAAAGGGCAGGTTTTTATCCTGTGGAGGTGCCTTGAGGGGAAATGGGAAGCAGGACTGTGTTCTTACCTGCTAGACCTGCAGTTCAAGCCAGATTCCTAGACCTAGCAGGCTATGGGCCAGAAACATAGCCCTTACCTTTCTGTCAGCCACACTTGGCTGATGAAAAAGCTTCCGTGTAGGTGAAAAGTCTCTACTTCTAGTAAACTTTGTTAAAGAATAAAAACACACAGAATATTTTGGGGAAATGGTTGTCCAACATAGGACAAAAATATTTTCTCCTGTACTATTTTCTTATTTACTTTGTCCATGAACTGTAGTTCTCACTTCTAAAAATTCCAGGTATGTTTTTAGACTCCTGATGGTTTCTCCCTCAGTACTCCAGCTAGACAGAAGTCTTGCTATATCTGCCATTTGGTGTCCTTTTCTTTCCTTCCCCTTTGTTTCTTCTAGATTTCTTTAGCACTTTAAAAACCTGATTTAGTCACTAGTCTAAATTGTTTTTATCTGTAACAACACTCTTGCTCATTAAAGTTCATATTCTGGCATGGGAGTTCAGCAAAAACACTAAAGTTCCAACTCAGTCCTAAAATCCCTACTCAATTAGCTTCTTTACTGTCAATAAAGTTCTTTAAGGCCTTTTGAAGTGGACATCACATACCACTTCTTTCTTGCCCATTTCTCTGAGCAATCCTTATTCTTCCTCTGTAGTCTTCAGTTCTTGGCAATCATGGGACCTCAGATGTCAACAACCAAGTCTCTGTAATAGCTTCTCTGACTCAGTCAATCAGAATGGTTGACTTTGAACTGTCTCCTGTTACATATTCTGCATGTCAAGGAGGATGCTAGTTGCCTTGCTCAGATTTCTCTGCTTCCAGGGTGTCTATACCAATCACACACTTCCCTGTATCCCACAGTCTTGTGAGTTATGACACAAGAAATAATATTTCAAGCTTTGCTAAAATATCTTTTCTCAGGGTGGGGAGATGGATGCTAGCAGACATATAAAAGTCAGGAATAATGGCATGTGCCTGCAACCCCAGGACTAGGTGGCTCGAGAGAAATTAATCTCTGGGCTCACTGTCCAGCCTGTAAAGTGTGTGTGTGGCGGGGGGGGGGGGGGGGCTAGAGAGATGGCTCAACAGACCTAGATTCAATTCCAAACATGCACAAATGACTGCTCACAACCACTTTTAACTCTAGTTGTGGGGGAATATGACACCTCTGGACTCTGTAGACACCTGCATTTCCATTCATGTCATAATCTGCATGCACACATACATGTATGTATTTACTTATTTTTACATACTAGTCCCAGTTCCCCCTCCCCTCCTCCTGCTCCTTCTCCTTCCCCCATCCCTCCATCCACTCTTCAGAGAACTCCTCAGCTAGGTGATAGGACAGTCTTAGTTGACTTCCCAGGAGAGACCTTAACGTATACATATTTTAAAAATAAAAATAATGTTTCAAAGCATGATATGTAGGCTGGAAAGATGATAATGGAGTAAGAGTACTTGCTGTTCTTGCTGAGCCATGGGTTGAATTCCTACTAACCACACAGTGACTCACAACCATCCAAAACTCCAGTTCCAGGGGATCTGATTCTCGCTTCTGACCTATGCAGTACCAGGAATACATGTGGTGCACATTTATACATAGAGAAAAAAACACCCATACACATAAAGTAAGATTATTTTAAAAAGCAGAAAGACAATTAAGACACAATGTCAACCAACCTCCGTCTTTCACATATGCCTACACAAGTAAGCACAACCAGACACATGTACATTCCTACACCACATACATGCACAAATAGAGAAGTCCTAATTCATGCAGTTCAGATATACAGTATTCCTTCATTGTTACATATTCTTGTGCTCGGCCATAAGGCTCCCATCAGCATGCTGTACTGTGAATTTTCCCTCCCACTGTATTACTTTAAGCATAGTCTCCATCACTTCTATATATTTCTCCCTCCTCCTTATTCTGTTATTCACATGGGTTGGGTTGCAAAGTTTGGGATCCCAGGAAGGAACCTTATGCCTTTTTCCCCATTATAGTTCCTTCCTTGTATGGGCAATATCCTTTTGTGCTGAAATAACCCACAGCAATGCCCCATACTACTGCGGTCACAGCTTACTTATATTCTTGTCCCCAAAGTAGTACCTTCAAAAATTGTAATCTCTTCTCTAGACTGTTAGCCATTTAGGGGAGGGGGATCCAGTAGCAGGCTTCATGAATGAAATAAAGATGCTACCCAACATGGTATAAAAGGAATATGGTCATCTTGGGATTTCTCACAAGGATGATTCACTGTCAACAAGTTCTGCTTGGGTTGCACGTCTTATCACTGTTTACAGGAAGCATGCAGCTCCCATAACAGAAATGAGACACATAAACACAAAACAACACGGGGCAAGGGAGCCAGATATGGCTCTCAGCAACAGCTCAAGTACCAATATCACCATGACCCATGTTGCCACCAAAGGCCACAAAGCAACCTGGGGTGTGGCCACAGGGCCATACCAATCTAGGTGGCCTGATATGGATGTCAACACAGAACCCAGCTGTAGTAGCACCATGGACCCAGACATGGCTCCTTGGCAGCAATCTGGGCCCAGATGTCACCCAGACCCCAGGTGACAAGCAGACCACCCACATTAGCCTTTCCGCACTACCTTTTCTTCTTCAGTTCTGCCTCTTTCCACAGCCCATGGACAGTCCTGTGTCTCTTTCCCATTTTTCCACCACTATTTGTTCGTCATAATGGCTCTTCCCTCCTGGAAGCTTGGTGGGCATGGGGATGCCTTCACCCAGGCCAGACAGTAAGGACCCAGGCTGCCCTGTGGGTGTCTGGTGCCAGGTGGCAGCAGATGGACCTGTGGATGCCTCCAGTCAACCAAGACTGTAACCAGTCTAAATATTTGAATGAAGCTGAGATTTTTATATTCACAGGATAAATAAAACGAAAGGTCAGTAGGACTAAGAAACTTCTCTCTGAGATTATCAAAGACTTTTTTACCCATCAAATTTGGCTATATTGGATAGTTAGGAGATTAGAGATCTATGTTAGGACTGAATAAGGATTTCAAGAGGATGAGAAAAATTGTTGATTTTAAAAAAAGTGTGACCTGACTGTCACAATTTCTGACATTTATAACATTAGCAATGCACTTTATCTCTGTGCCCCTTGGTTTTTCAAAATGTGTTACTTATATAAGAATATTTAGTGACACTACATTGATAAGATAATATCTAGCACACAGTAGATGTTATATGAGTCTAAGCTGTGTTGTTAGGGGTTGACAGTAAGCATTAAAAAGAAACCCATCAGTCTGAGCTCTATATCCACAAAACACATTCTGATCGCTCTGATTTATTACTTACAGTTCTGATTAGCAGGAACATGCATATTAAAGAAACAAGATGACAATTTCATTTACTATGAAGTATTTAACATGGAAATTTAAAATTTGAAATGCCTACTATACTTATGTCTTGTCCAAGTTTTTAGATAGTGTATAAGTCTTTGATATGGTATACAGAGTATAAAGTGATATTTTTTTTTGGTTTTTTGAAACAGGGTTTCCCTGTAGTTTCTAGAGACTGTCCTGGAACTAGCTCTTGTAGACTAGGCTGGCCTCGAACTCAGAGATCCGCCTGCCTCTGCCTCCCGAGTGCTGGGATTAAAGTGATTTTTAAATTGAAACTTCAACATGGTTATCCAGAATCACATGGTATCAACTTTTGGTGGTATTTATGAGGTGATGTGGGATTCCCCTCTGTATGCTGTGAATACCATTGGTTAATAAAGAAAATGGCTTGGCCTATTGCAAGGTAGAACTTAGTTAGGTGGGGAAAACTAAACTGAATGCTGGGAGAAAGGAGGCAGAGTCAGAGAAAAGCCATGGAGCTGCCAGAGACAGACTGCTGAAACTTTGCTGGTAGGCAAACCTCGTGGCGATGCCCAGATTAATGAGGATGTGTTAAATTAAAATGTAAGAGTCAGCAAATAAGAAGCTAGAGCTAATGCGCCAAGCACTGATGTAAATAATATAGTTTCTGTGTGATTATTTTGGGAGTCTGGGTGGCTGGAAACCAACAAGCAGCTCCTACAACAATGAGGTATAATTTCTTCTATACATATTACATTGAACAGAGTTAAACTTCCTACACACTCCCTCTGTCGCCTGCCTGGCCTCTCAGAGAACTCTGAAGAAAATCATTGCTTAAATACTTAAATTCCGTGTGACGAATGTTCTCTATGATGTGAGTTTCATCACCTGAAACCAGAGTGAGGCAAACAACTTTTTCCTAAGTTGGCATGGAAGAGTTTTTAAACGACAATGATTTTCAATTACTTTTGTCATAAGTTGAAGGAGAACCAGTGACCTAAAGGTGAACAAATTCTCTGAACAGCAGGGTTTCTCGCTTAGAGTGAAGCAATTTTCCTGATTCTAAAATGGTGATTTTTATTTCACTCAGTTACACTCTTCCTTATGCCTTTATATCACCTATGGTGGGTGTTTTGTGTCTGACATCTCCAGTACATCTGTATGTACTTGAAATTTCTGCAAACATTTAAGCACAAAATAATGGGAGAAAGAAAGGATGGATATTTGAGCTAATCGGTACGGAGTTACTCTGAGAAGGGAGTGCATTGATTGCTCTGACTGATAGCTGGTAATGCAGTAGTTCTCCCTGCCAGACTCTGCTTCAACCAGTATCACGTGTTTGTGTAAGGTCTTCAGTAAGCCTATGGAAAAAGCACAGGCATGGGAAGGCTGCATAAGACAGTGTACTTAAGAGAGTCTGTGTTCGAACACAAGTATAATTTTTGTATAGCCCTGGTTTTCATGGGAAAGGGGGAATGTGAAGGGCAATATATGTTTTAACCAAGAAAAATTCTTATCCAAAATTTTTAAGCTTTACTTAACTTAATAACATTTGGGTAAAGCTCCAAGCCCTTGGAAATCAATCTGGAAGAAATCTGATGCCTATAAAATGTGCTCATGTCAATGGGGAAAATTATTCATATAAAAGTTAAGATACAGAGCTCAGAGATGAAAGCTCAATGTAGAGAACTTGATACAAGGAATAAAAAACAAACCCTGCAAGTGCTGACTTCCACTGTGGCAGTTTGAATGATTTTCTTAGTTCAGTTTTTGTTTGTTTGCTGTTTTTCTTGTCATTAAACATTGCCTAGTGGCAAGTTGGGGAGGAAAGGGTTTATTTCATTGTACAGTTACAGTCCTTTATGAAGGAAGTTGAAGCAGAAGCTCAAGGAAGGAACCTAAAGGCACAAACTGAGAGAAAATCCATGGAGGAATGCGGCTGGCTGGGCTGCTCTCCAAGGCTTGCTCACTTTGCTTTCTTATACACCATAAGACCACAGGTTGTAGGATGATACTTTTCAGTAGACTGGGCCCTCCTATATTAATCCAGAAAATACCCTACAGACTTGCCTGTAGGCAATCTGTTAGAGCAGTGGTTACAATCTTACTAATGTACAGCTCCTTAATACAGTTCTTCATGCTGTGGTGACCCCCAACCATAAAATGATTTTTGTTTCTACTTCATAGTTATAATTTTGCTACTCTTAGAATCTTAATGTAAATATTTTTGGAGATAGAGGTTTGCCATTAGGGTCATGGCCTACAGGTTGGGAACCACTGTGCTAGCAGTACTTTCTCAGTTGAGGTTCCCTCTTCCTAATTAGGTCTAGATTTGTATCGATTTCACAAAAAAAACAAATGGACATTGATCATTCTCCAAGAGGTTTAAGCATATTCTAATATTCAGAGCCTGCGGAGATTACACACACACACACCCACACACACACACACATTTATGGAGCGGTGTCACCAAAGGAACAACCTCTCTGATACTAATAAATAATGGTAATGATAAGGAGTTTTAGGTGGCCATAAAGAGCACAGAGAAGATGCAACAGTATGGCTGAAGCTCATGATTGCAATGATGCAATCACAGGTTGAAAAGCCGGGAGAAGCAAAGAGTAACTTCTCCCCTAAAACCTCCAGAGGAAGAAGAGTACTGACAACATTTTAATTTCAGGCTTTGGGTCAGAACTGTGAAAGAGTGGTTCTGTTGTTTCAAGCCACCCAAGTGATGGCAATTTATTTTGATAGACTGTAAACTAACACATCTCTTGATGTCAGTCTTTAAAATGAGTTCCAGTGATTGTAAAATCAGCACTGGGGGAGTACCAACCCAAAACAGCTCATTAATTTAGGAGAGCCAGAGGTGTTTTATCTTGGCTATATTCTGTATATTCTACACAAGAGAACTATTACATTCTTTCTTTATCCTTGTGGTTGAGTACTTAAGGAACAAATGCAAGACTTCACTATTGTAAGCATAGAGTCTCTCACTGAGCAATACTTCAGCAAATGTGTATATGTATATATATATATATATATATATATATATATATATATAATTATACTACATTATTTAATAAAAAAAAGAGGGAGATCTGAGTTAACTTTGAAACAATGTTTTAACTGGATAGTAGATAAAAACATAAAGAACAGTATATAAAACTGTGCTGGAACTGGTAAATTCATTTTTTACTGAATGTGGGTGGGAACACTTAAGACCCTTTGCATATATATATATATATATATATATATATATATATATATATATCATGGTTGAAAAAAATAAGTGAGTAAATTGTAGACAATCTACACTAGGCTTCTTCATCCAAAACAGAAGTTGCAAAGAAGCAGTAGGAGGAAGGTAACAGGGGCCATCTATGCTGAATTAAACAGGAATAGCTATATAATCTGGTGGAATACAAGTGTAAACACATGAGAAACAAATGTTGAAAATAGGTTCATTTGGGTCTGTATGCAAACCTCAGTTTGCACAACACATATATTCTTGATCTCAGTCTCCCAAACAGTAGAAAAGCCAGGAAACCCCCTGAACAAATGTGGTGTTTTGAATGAGAACACTCTCCTTGAGATCATAGTCCCCAGCCTTTTGGTAAGACTGAGGGGGTGTGGTCTTGTTAAAGGAGTTGTGTCACTAGAGGTGCCCCCACACCACTCTTACTCACTTTCTCTATCTCATGCCTACAGATCAGATGTAATCTCTCTGCTTTGCTTGAGCACCATGCCTGCCTGCCCTCTGACATGTTTCCAAGCATGATGATCATGAACTCATCCTCTGAAACTGTAAGCAAGTTCCCAATTCAATGCTTCCTTATAAGGTTACCTTGGTCATGGCGTCTCTTCACAGCAATAGAAAGGGAACTAAGACAATAAGTATACTCAACATAGCTTCTATACACCATTTCCAGTTAAAGAAAATAGCCAATTCTGGGGTCAGGTAGAAAAGTTAAAAGATACACAAAAATTTAGGGATCTTTTAATTTAAAAAGATTTGTTTTCATTTTTTATTTATTTTTGAGTATTTCATACATGAATACTCTATTTACATCATTCCCAACACTTCTATCCATCAAACCTCTCCCATGCCCCAATTCCCCTCAAACTTATGGCCTTTTCTTTAATTATTATTGTACACACACACGCATACATGCACACACGTACATTTATACATACATGCATATATGTATATATACATATGCACTCTGCTGAGTCCATTTAATTTTTTTGCCTGTATATGTATTTAAGGCAGACCACTTGGGACTGAATAACCATCATCAGGGGACCCATCCCTAGAAAAAGTCAATTAAACCCCTCTTAGTAGCCATTAATTAATTGTCTGTGGTTCTGTACCTAAGGGTGGGGTCCTGTGATGATGTAGGTGGGTCTTCTGTTTTGTGTTGATTTCATTGGTTAAATAAAGAAACTGCCTTGGCCCTTTGATAGGACAGAAAATTAGGTAGGTGGAGTAGAAAGAATAGAATGCTGGGAAGAAGGGAAGTGAGTCAGTAGCCACGCTTCTCCTACCCAAGATGGATTTAGGCTAGAATCTTTTCTGGTAAGCCACCACCTCGTGGTGCTACAAAGATTATTAGAAATGGCTTAATCAAGATGTGAAAATTAGCCAATAAGAGGCTAGAGCTAATGGGCCAAGCAGTGTTTAAAAGAATACAGTTTCTGTGTAATTATTTCATGTAAAACTAGCCAGGTGGCAGGAAGCAGCCCGCAGCTCCCATTCTACACTGTGAGATTTACCCTATCATCACCGGTATTGTATGAGGGTTTTGTTTAGGTGGCCATGATTTTAAGACTTCTTAGATGCAGCTTCTCTGTCAAATATAGAAAACACTATCCCACTGCAGATGTCCTGATCACCTGGCTCTTACAAACTTCTGCCCACTCTTGTGTGATGTTCTTGAAGCCTTGGGCACAGGAGTTGCACTGAGGAGGTATCAGTTGTGGTTGGGCATCTCACAGTCCATTGTTCTCTGCATTTTGACCATTTGTAGATTTCCATATACAGCACAGAGTAAGCTTGGTTAAAACCTACATTTTTCCATGGGTCTAAGGATAAATTTTTTAAAAGGAGTTAGAAATTAAAGTAGTTTCAGAAAATGGCAGTAGAAGTTCTGCCTTAAAATTCAAAGTTTTAAAACTGATGTATATGTGTGTGTGTTTCTGCGCGCGAATGCATGAGAACATGTATGCAGGTACCCTCAGACTCTAAACGAGGGCCTCAGTGTAGCGGCAGTTGGAGGAATTTGGAAATAACCAAAAATAGTCCTTTTAGAATAAATCAGTTTTAATAAAGGGAGAAAAATGGGATAAACTTATGCGAACCAAGAGGAAAAGGGAAAAAGGGGCCGGCCTACCCCAAACCCAGTTCTTTTAAAGATATCCTCTGCCCCTGGGGTGGCCACGCCCCTCAAACAAAGGAGTGGTCAGCTGCCCCAACACCTCAGATTCTCTGGTGTTGGTATTACAGGCAGTTGTGAGCTACAGAGCATGGGTTCTTGGAACCTAACTTGAGTCTTCTGCTAGAGCAATATGCAATTTTAAATGCTGAGTCATTTCTACAGCCAACAAGAATATTGGAGAGCAACCAATTGGTAACATAAAGTAACTGTATAAGTGCATCCTTATAGAAATGATTGATTAAATAAACCAGGAGATAAAGGAAAGAGCTTGCCTTCTTAAAAATTTCCAAATAATTTATAGTCTCCTTTCTTCAGGAAGTAATGCTTAATCTTTTGTGCTTGAATGTGGGCTAGACTTAGTTACATTCAGATAATAGAACATCAAAAGATCAACAGTGGAGAAATCTTCCAAACTATACATTAGCCACATGATCAAGTTCATAACATTGTCATACTTGGACTTGATGCACCCTTCATATGAAGTGGTGAGAAAGGCCTTCTGCCTTTGAGATGCTCTTTCCTAAATCCCTTCAGTGTTTCTAATCATGTGATAGCATGCAGGACTAAACTGAAAGAGATTCTATGAAATTCCTGTTCAGTACACTTAAAATTCATCAAGATTTTGTGTGGAAAGCAAAGAAAGACTTACAGCTGCCAATGATGGAAAACTAGGCACAGAGGAAAGCTATGAAAGAGCATCCTGGAATGCATCCCAATAACAGAATAATGTTTAAAGCTTCCAGTTCAGTTAGTGGTATTATATAAATATTAAATTCTTTATTTTGTTAAATAAGGATGCTAGCATTAGAAGTTGAACAAAGGGCATATGAGAACCCTGGACTGTTGTGAAAACTTTTCTTTAAAAATTATTGTAAATTAATTAGTATACGTTTGTAAATTAATTAGTATACTATCACCTGTTAAAATCTTTATGTCTACTTATTTTGCAGAGAAACTATAATCTTGTATTACAAATGTTGTATTTGTCTAATTTTTTATTTTTCCTAGAAGAAAAAAAAATACAGTACTTGCTATCCATTTTCCCCCAATGATATTCAGACCTTACTCAACCTTTAGATGATGTTTAAATGAAAACCTATAATAATATTTTAATGCTGTAGTTAATCAAAACTTTCTGTCTCTTCTGGTGGAATTGAGTATAATGGATTTCTGAGCTTCTATTAACCCTTTGAGTTTATAACACTATCTCTTAGTTATCTGGTCGCAGAGTGTTCAGAGAAATTTAGAGGAACTTCTACAAGTACCTAATTAATCCTTACAATGTTGAGATAATCTGATTCATTAAAAGAACAATGTGTGCCTGGCACTGGACTAGAAATTTTTAATTACCATTTTGTACTTTGCCAATAACTTGATCTTCAGTGGGTGAAAAATAGAAGAAAGAAAAGTGACTCTCTAGGTTATATACTAAGAACTTTAAAACACAGACTTGAATGAAACATAGAGAATAACAGATAAATGTCCAGGACTGTAAGAATTAAATTTTTGACATATTGAGATCATATTTCCCAGATTATTGATTCTAAAAATAATTGCAATACGAATTCCTCATCTTATCTGTATAACACTTATGTTTATTAGCAAATACAAATTTTTGTGAGGATAAATTATTTAAACAAACAAGCAACTTAAATTTGACTTTTTAAAAATAAGAACTAAGTCTTTTGCTCTTACCTTCCACATATTTTTATTCTAACAAGAAGTTTTATATTTTCCAAGATTTGTATTAGGACATGTTAACCATCAAACAGCTTACTCTTTAAGGAGCAGGTAATGAGCCCTAGAATGCTGCACTTCATGTTGAATGCTAAAGGTTAATTTTCTGCAGAGTTTCTACTCTTAGAATTAATATTGTGGGTGTAAGTTTACTTATATCAAAACTTCTTTTGAAATCTTTTCAGAGATAAGTAGACTTGCAGCTATTTCTGCATGCCTCTATTCACAAATACCTGCTAAACTAACTCTCATTTGGGAAGCTAGAATTTCCTAGGTCTAAAAGATTGAATTATTTCACAAGGTTTATTATTTTACCCAACTCAATATTCTATTAGTTACATTGTGCATTTGATCTAAAATAAAAAAGTTGTTTGACAGAGAAAGTTCAAAACTTCTCCTTAGTGGGATGAGGTAGAAAAAGATCTAAGAATAGGTCTAATATAAAAGGATTCTGGAGGATGGATGTAAGGCATATATTTCTGTGAAGTTATCACTACTTATTAAATGACAGGCATTCCTGCAGTGTTCAGGTTTGTATTTTTCCTTACTTTTCCTAGTGCACATTATTGGGAATAAGTTTCTCACTCATTAAAATTAATATTGTCCAGAGTAGGAGAATATATTTTAATTATATAGAGGCATATGTATGTATGCATCAGTTGTGTGAAATTGTTTCAATATTCAGCCTGAGAATTTTGTTTTATTTTGTTTTGAAAGAAGATCTCTATAGCTGAGGCAGGCTTTGATCTTGAATTTCTGATCCTCTAGCCTCAATCTTCCAAATACTGAGATTTTTATCCAGGTGCATAGGTGGATTTCCTGTATAATTGTGTTTAGTTTCTTAATCTTCCTAAGGGCTCTGTTGATTACTAACAGTGGCTATCAATTAGTTTCTAGTGGAAATAAAAGGACAGTGGAAGGATTTAATCCCAAGCATTAAACATTTGGCCTTTGGCATCAGGCAAAAATGGTTATTCCAAATAGATGGAGATGAAATAAGGAAATCCCTGTCAACAGTCAGGGAAGAGGATCTGGAGGATGCTTCAAGATGAAAGCTGGAGTGTAGAACAGGCAGCCTAGACTTCATAACACAATACCGCAAAGAAGAGACCTACACAGAGAAAGACTCCCAGAATTATAATGAAATTCCCTACTGAGTACTCAGTGTAATGCTGTTCAATGTGTGCATTTGAAAAATAAAACTTCTGCAAGTTTTGAAAGAACCATCCGAAGGAATTAAAGGGAACAGTGCTTAATATTCATACAGAGCCTGTAAAAAGTACCTATTCTTTATAGCCAGATAAGAAAACTCGTCAATTTTGTAGTACATCATAGCTTTGTCAGAAAATCCTTTTCTCTGCACCAAGGAATAGTTAGGATTAGAATACTTATTTTTCTGGAAATACCTAACAAGTTACAACTTTAAGACCCTAAACTATCTTTCTTTGTATAATTTACATGCGTACAAGTACAAAAGTTAGAAATATTTATGGAAATATGAAAATATTTACTCAACCAGGAAAATCCATGAGGTCTGGTACTCAATTATGTCATGACGCAAGAACACACAATTGAGGAAACTATCATTCAAAACTTACAACTGACACAGGTGTAGGATTTAGCAGAATCAAGGATATCAAGGCAGTTAGGATGCTTAAATTCCAGATCTTCACCAACACTGATACTGACAAATATCATCTCTAAAATATATACGGTTCTCAAAGACTAGACTTTAAAATGCTAATTAACCCATTTAAAAAATGGGGCTCTGAACTGAACAGAGAATTCTCAACAGAAGAAGTTCAAATGGCCAAAAGACACTTAAGGTCATGCTCAACCTCCTTAGCTATCAGGGAAATGCAAGTCCAAACAACTTAGAGATACCATCTTACACCTGTCAGATTAGCTAAAATCAAAAACACCAATGATAGCCTTTGCTGGAGAGGTTGTGGAGTAAGGGGTCCACTCATCCATTGCTGGTGGGAATGCAAACTTGTGCAACTACTTTGGAAAGCAGTGTGGCGATTTCTCAGGAAATTCGGGATCAACCTACCCCAGGACCCAGCAATTCCACTTTGGGGAATTTACCCAAGAGATGCCCAATCATACTGCAAAAGCATTTGTTCAATTATGTTCATAGCAGCATTATTTGTAATAGTCAGAACCTGGAAACAACCTAGATGCCCTTCAATGGAAGAATGGATGAAGAAACTGTGGAATACATACATATTAGAATACTACTCAGCGATAAAAAACAATGACATCTTGAATTTTGCATGCAAATGGATGGAAATAGAAAACACTATTCTAAGTGAGGTAACCCAGACCCAAAAAGATGAACATGGGATGTACTCACTCATAATCGGTTTCTAGCCATAAATAAAGGACATCGAGCCTATAATTCGTGATCCTTGAGAAGATAATAAGAAGAACCTTCACCTGGCGATGGATGGAGATAGAGACAGAGCCCCACATTGAGCACCGGACTGAGCTCCCAAGGTCCTGATGAGGAGCAGAAGGAGGGAGAACATGAGAAAGAAAGTCAGGACCTTGAGGGGTGCGTTCACCCACTGAGACGGTGGGACAGAACTAACGGGAGATCACCAACTCCAGTTGGAATGGGACTGATGGAACATGCGACCAAACCGGACTCTCTGAATGTGGCTGACAGTGGAGGATGACTGAGAAACCAAGGACAATGGCGATGGGCTTGGACTCTGCGGCATGGACGGTCTCTGTGTGAGCCTTGTCAGTTTGGTTGCTCACCTTCCTGGACCTGGGGGGAGTTGGGAGGACCTTGGACTTAACATAGTGAAGGGAACCCTGATGGCTCTTTGGCCTGGAGAGGGAGGGAGTGGGGGTATGGATGGAAGGGAGGGGAGGGAAGGGGAGGAGGAGGAGAGGAGATGGAAATTTTTAATAAAAAAATGAGGAAAAAAAGTTAAGTAGAAATATTGAAGAAAAAGAGACACATCATGTTTATAGAAATGAAAGGTACAATGTCTGAAATGAAAATTTACAGTGTGGAAAAAGAGCACCAAAAATATCTAAAACTTAAAAACATGGAAAAGAAACCAAAAACATGATGAATAAATAAGCAAATTGCTAAACGTAACTTTATAAGAATATGTCGTATTTGAAAAATGTTTCTAAATGAAGAAAATGGTACAAAGGTCTAGGAGCAATACCTTTGTTTTATATATATTTGGGAAGAAGGAACCTTATTCATAAAAGTACCAAGCCAAAATACAGGATATACAGAGCTTAGCCTGATGGTGAGGACAAGGGATAGCTGGCAGGCTGCAACCACCCAGGCCTAGAACCAGAGTTAGGAGTTGACCCACTCCAGTATTTACCCCATATGTGATATGCTGCAGGATTTCAATAATAAGGGAAACAGGAGGATAGCCAAGAGGAGTTCCTCCAATGAGGACTCAGCTTCAATGGTGTAGCAGAAACCAGAGACCTCCAATCCAATGACTCTTTGCAATGGACACTTACTTGCAAGTAGATATATGGACAGCAGAGTTTACTGTGTGACTCACTATGTCACACTACTGCTTCTGTAATGTTCCCCCATTTTCTTTATTCTTTTTCCTCTTACATTTTGGGGGGGGGGGGTATTGCAAGGGCAGAGAGTGGATACATAAAGATGGGAATGAATGGGATCAAAATACATGATGTGAAAGATATAAAGAATAAATAAAAAGTTTAAAATAAATAAGATGGAAGAAATGTAAAACCTGTGCCTGAGTAACAAAATTATGGAGCCCCTAAAGCTTCCAATTCAAGTAACACCTTTTAGCTATCATTACTATAGTAAAAGGTAGGTAGGGGAAGCAAGGCAAATCATTATTAAGATCTTCAGGTCAATTTTTCTGAATCAGGACAGTTACAGCTTATGATTCAGTAAATCATATCAGGAATTACATGCAACAAAGCCTACTTTTTTGCATGTGCTAGCTTTATATATTTCTAGTAATAAAATAATATTTTCATACAAAAAAACAGTGAAACCGGCCTGTGGTCAAGCCTATTGGGCATTTCTTGATTGATGATTGATAAAGGAGGGCCCAGTTCACCTTGAGTGGTGCCACTACTGTGCTGCGTGTCACGGGTTCTATGATAAAAGGAGGTTGAGCACAAGCCACTAGGAACAAGCCAGTAAGCAGCACCCTTCCATGTGCTGTGCATCAATTCCTGACTCTGAGTCCTTGTCTTGATTTTCTGTCCTGACTTTGCTGGGTAATGGACTATAAACTATTGGATAAAATAACCCCTTTCATCCTCAAGTTGCTTTGGGTCATTGATATTATATCATAGGAGTAAAAATCACTAACACCCCTACCTAGTATAAAGAACTCTCAAAATGTGGTAGTTTGAAGCTTATTCTAATACTACAGTACAGAATATTAATCATGAAATAGAAATTCATATGGTGTACATGGGCTACCATAGCAAGATACGTGATATAAATAAGAGGAGGAAATATTTCAAATAACAGTTTGATAGTTTATTCTAAATTATTATGGTTAGTACTGACTGTCAACAAGCATCACCTAGAAGACACAGTTCTGCATACATCTGTGAGGTCATGTCTAAGAGGTTTATATTATGGTGAAAGGTACACAAATCAAGGATGTTGTGCAGAGTAACCAAGTAGTCGTCTACTGAACTTTATTTCAAGCCCTCGAAATCTGTTTCTTATCACAGACAACTTCCTCCGTGTCTCTCTGCTTCCTGGCAGACGTGAGACAAACACCTTTGCTCAGCCAGGGACCTCCTAATGTGGTTTTCAGTCCTGCTTTAGGTCTATAGCAAAATAAATTATACAAACTATTTTGTAATATTTTGATCGTATTCTGACAATAAAGTTTGCTTTGAATCAGAGAACAGAGCTAGCTACTAGCTCACCAAAATTAACCATAGAGGTTTTGGAGGATTGAGGATAGATAGAAAGGCAGGAAGTAGTAGGGTTTGGTTTAGAGATTGTCTCGGTACTTTTGGATGGAGAAATGACATCGACAAACTGTTTGCATTAGATAATTTGTCATCAATAACTGTGACTAGTTAACAGTTTTAACTCTCAGTTACTCTTAAATTCATCCACACTTCTTCAACTCTAATGCCAATTATCCAGTTCTGATTTCTACCAGTGTGGCTTTATTTACAATACTGCAATAGCCTTCTGTTGGTTTTCAACATTCATTCTATCTATACCATCTCGAGTCTATTCTTACTCTCTACTGATGTCAAAAGGTGGTGGCGCACGCCTTTAATCCCAGCACTCGGGAGGCAGAGGCAGGCGGATCCCTGAGTTCGAGGCTAGCCTGGTCTACAAGAGCTAGTTCCAGGACAGGCTCTAGAAACTACAGGGAAACCCTGTCTCGAAAAACCAAAAAAAAAAAAAAAAAAAAAAAGTAGAAAAATAAAATCAATATAATAATTTCTTAAGATCCTTTCCTTTTTTCTTAAAGTCCAAATTTTTCAAATGGTTTAAAAATAAAAGACCTCCCTGAGTATGAATGATTCTATAGTTTTAACCAAATCCTTTGCCAGCTTCACACTCTTTTTAATTAAATAGTTTTGTTTTTTGTAGAATATTGGTTGTCTGACCCATGATGACTAAAATGAGACTCAGTTTTTCCTCAGTTATGTTTAAAATTATTTTCAAATTAATGCATACAATCTTTTATTATTCTGATTTTAAAAATATCTCTGACACCTGCCAATCACCAAAGTAGGTCACATGATACCTTACAATTGCTTTATATTATACTTGCTATACATGTGATTATTTATTTTATGTCTGTTTCCTATGATACATTACAAATGCCACAGTGGCCGAAATCAAGTCAGTTTAGTTGTTGCGCTTTAAACACTTAACCAAAGTCTGGTTTGTAATGAATGCAGACAGAAAGAGAGGCGAGTGGGGGAAGAAGAATAGTTTACAGAAGGAAGGGGAGAAAGACAGAAAGGAAGAAAGGGATGTAGGAAGGAAGGGAAGAAGGAAGGAAAGAATAACACTCTAGCACCTGTTCTGTGACTATTAAAAGTTTCCCCCTGAAATTAAACAATTTCCCCCTTAAGCCCAGGTTTATTCTTGATTTTAAAGTATTAGAGTTGTAACAATACACTGTGAATGTGTAGATAATAATCT
This sequence comes from Arvicola amphibius, assembly GCF_903992535.2. NCBI lineage: Eukaryota > Metazoa > Chordata > Mammalia > Rodentia > Cricetidae > Arvicola > Arvicola amphibius. The sequence continues at coordinate 26,243,090 of NC_052056.1, forward strand.
AACATCAAAATATCTTCTCTCATTGTCCTTTTCGTTTTTCTTCACAACTGCCTCTTTTCACCTCTGATCCCTTGAAATCCTTCATAAAAGTATTAATTCCTCTTTAAAAACTAGTGATGAATGCAGAATATTTATTTCATGAGGAAGAGTCCCACTTTTCATTCTTTGACCAGCTGTGTGGATTATGGTACCTACTTGTTAATTACTAAACTGCTGTCCCTTAGGAGATGAAAGAGAATACACAGTACTAATAAGGACTGTGAGCTTAAACCAGAATAATTGGGTACCCTCTTATCCTCGTATTTGGGAAAACTAAGTAAAATGGTATTCAGAAAGATAGATGTCACTGGGGACTAACTTCTTCTCTCTCACATTTCTAAAAAGAAGTCATCAAATGTCTTTAAAATTGTTATGTACTTTTGAAATAGCTCATTTAGTCTGGGATAATTTAGCAATACTAGGACAAGGGAATCATATGCCAGCTTTTAGATAGCTGTGATTGACTGTCCCTGACTAACTGAAGGCAGAATAAATGGAATTAACTCTACAGTAGTGAGAGGTGCCAAATTCCTTGATATAGATTGGAAAGAATCCAAATACAAGCCAGAAGTTGCATCCTAAAATCTAGCAGAATCAGCAAAATTACTTCCACATAGATTTATTTCACCTGAAAAGGAAGACAAAAGGTAAATTAATACAATGCCCTGGATAAAAAGTAGGTGGATGGGCTGGAGAGAAGGCCTAATGATTAAAAAGCACCATTGCTCGTGCTGAGGACCAAGTTTGATTCACAGCATCCACGTGGTTCCTGATAACCATTCATGACTCCAGTTCCAGGGCATCCAACACCATTTCTCGCATCCTTGGACACATTGGATCTTCTTAAAAAGTAGATATTAAGAAGTAAAATGTGTCAACATCCACAAACTAACTACACATCATTAGGGCAGTGTTGCCCCTCTTTATTCATGTTTTTTATCTATAAACAAAAAATGCATTTTAGAGCTTATCAGTTTAAGTGAATTACAATTTTTTTCTACTGATTGTACTAGTTAGGGTTCTCTAGAATAACAGAACGCATTCCATATATATTTATATATATTAGCAAGGTCCATCTATATAAAGCAGATTTATAAGAATAATTTACAGTCTGCTGTCCCGCTAAGCTAAAAATGTCTGCCTATGTATAGGAGGTCCACGAATCCAGTAATGGTTCAATCCATGATGCTGGATGTTTTAGCTGGTCTTCAGCATACACTGAAATAACAAAGAAGTAGGCTTTAATGCCAGATAAGGAAATGAATGACTTGCAAGAGAGGGGAAGCTTTCTTTTTCCGTATCCTTTATATATACTCCTAGAAAAAAGTGGGACCTAGATTAGAGATGGGACTTTCCACCTCAAAAGATCTGGCTCAAAGATCTGTCTTCACATTTTTAATGATCCAGTTAAGCAAAAAGTCCCTCACAGGTGTGTCCAGCCAATTTTGGGGTTTTAGTTAATTTCAGATGTAGTCAAGCTGACAACAAAGAATAGCCATCACACATATAGTATTGCTCCTTATAATCACTTGTACTATAAATCTATGCACTGCAGAATCTGTTTATAAAGATGTCCTGGTAGCTTGTGCTCATTGCCACATTTTTCTTTTCTCTTCTTTAATTGATTGTATTGAACTATACATTTTTCTGTGTTCTCCTTGCTTCCTCTCCCCTCCCCTTCAGTCTTCTCCCATGGTCCCCATGCTCCCAATTTACTCAGGAGATCTTGTTTTGTTCTCCTTCTCATGTAGATTAGATCCATGCATGTCTCTCTTAGGGTCCTCTTTGTTGTCTAGGTTCTCTGGGATTGTGAATTGTAGGCTGGTTTTCTTTGCTTTATGTCTAAAAGCCACTTATGAGTGAGTACATAAGATATTTGTCCTTCTAGGTCTGAGTTACCTCACTCAATATGATGTTTTCTAGCTCCACCCATTTGCTTGCAAATTTCAAGGTGTAATTTTTTCCTGCTGTGTAGTACTCCATTGCATAAATGCATCACATTTTCCTTATCCATTCTTTGATCAAAGGGCATTTGGGTTGTTTCCAGGTTCCATCTATGACAAAAAATACTGCTTTGAACATAGTTGAACATACGTACTTGTGGCACGATTGAGCATCCTTTGCATATATACCCAAAAGTGGTATTACTGGGTCTCAAGGAAGGTTGTTCCCTAATTTTATGAGAGATCGCTGTACTGATATCCAAAGGGGTTATACCAATTTGCACTTTCACCAGCAATGCAGGAGTGTTCCTTCTACCCCACAACCTCTCCAGCATAAGATGTCATCAGTGTTTTCGATCTTCGCCATTCTTACAGGTGTGAGATGGAATATCATTTTCTCTATTTTTACATTTGGCAAAATTTATGTATAACTTACAGCCTGAAAAACTTACATTGTAGAGATATTTATTGGAGATTTTTAACTTGTAAGCCTTCAGGAATAGTAGAACTCCAAAAAGGGACAACATGTTCTGCTTAAACTAGCAAAGATCATGTATTCTGTGGGAGTCGGGGAGGCATTCAAGAGTAATAGATATTTGAAGAATGGAAGTTGGAGAAGAAGCAAGATAGAGTGAGAGGAGGAAGATAAGAGCTATGAGAAATACAAATACATTTTTTTTTCTTTATGTGATCACTCTACATACACATGCATGTGCACACATAAAAAGTAGTGTATACTGGTAGAATAAAAATAATTTAAAAAGAGAGATGTGGGATTTTGCTCCCTCTCACCCGTGGTTCAGAAGTGGAGGGGCAATGGAGGAGTCACACCGAGTTTCCCAGGAGGCAGATTCCAGAGACTAGCATCGAAGTGCAGACATGGTTTACAGACACGGTATGCTTATTGGTATGCATATATATATATACATATATATGTATATATATGTATATATATATGCATACATTATCTAATCAGCTAAGGTTATATCAAGTTACTGTCCAATGAGTCCAAATAGCATGCAACTCACATTGTGTGTGGGTACATGGAGGGGGCAGTATATCCAGGCAGTGTGTGCAGACAAAGGGCAGGACACAGGAAGTTCCCTGGGTTTTGACATCAGATTAGAGGGTCTCCACTTAGATGGGACTCCACTAAGAGTCATGTAGTGTTTCAGAGACTCAGGTCTGCTCAAAGAGTCCATGGAGGTGATGGCACTTCTTATGTTCCCTGTCTTTTAGAGACGCCATCTGAACAGAGACTGACCCCACAAAGGGAGACAAAGGGAAAGAAAGAGAAAGGCTAAGAGTGATGGCCCTTTATAAAAATACAAATCTAATTTGTTCTATTTAAAGATGATAGGAATATCTATTGAAGTCAGGCATGAAAACGTCAAGGACTTAAAGATTCTTTTTCTTTCTTAACTGAGGACTAAATTTTACAAAGTTTACATTGACTGATAACATAATTAGTTGAGTTAGAAAATGCCGAATAAAAATGAAAAGCCTAGCACATCATGCTACATATGAATGTCTTCTTATGAAATTTTTATAGATTCTTTTCATCAAGGAGTGAGTGTCACAGTGTTTCCCCTGAATAATGAAGACTATCAAATCAGGGCCACCAAAATTTAAAAAAAATAAGCTCAGTGATATTCATGAATTGCAGAGGGAGGAAGAAGAGCCTTATTAATGTAAAAATGGCATACAGCCCTCCTAATCTTTAATGAGCAGAAGCCAAAAACTAATCATAAAGACACTCTACTTTATCTTCTCACAAACAATTCTTAAAACATAACACATTATTTTGTAAATCATCATTAATAAAAAGTCACTTTTAGTAAGTTATGTTGTAACTGAGAAATGATTTACCCCAATAGAACCTTGATTGCTTGTTTATATTTTCACAGCTCAGATTAGAAAGATTATTAACATATTTCTTCTTTGGTGAATGCAGAAAACTTCAAAGCTATTCAGAGAAACAAAGATTCAGCACTGATCATATGTCTTATTAAGAGTCTTTGTTCAGGGTACAGGGCATCAATAGGAGTGTAGTACATCTTTCTGTATAACCCTAATATCCATTCCTTGGGTTCCAGGCATGACTGTTTCAACATACAGTGCTTAATTTCAGGGTGTATTAACTGGTTATTGGTTTGCTAGTCATGACACCTCACCAGCCATGAATCTGATCCCTGACCTCAGTTTATTTTCTGCTTCTTAAATGAAGAGGCTCACCCTGTACAGATATCACTTCACAATCAAGACACATTATTGGGATGTTGCATATGACATTCCGCTTGTGGAAAAGTAGCATTCTAATTAAGCTAACACATACTTTCAGTTATTTTTAAACTTATATTTATGGCAATTATTATCAAAAATTTTTCTTGAGTTCACAGTGAAATTTGGAATTACTTTTTGACTTTGCAGGCTAGTAGAAAAGGACTAGGTTGACATTTGGTCAATTTTGATAGCTTATACTTGACATTTTTGGAAACCAATTTAGAAATTTGACTTCCTTACCATATTTATCTGAGTCTTTTAGATTTGTTAAGCTAATTTGTCAACAGATCTATTCTTTACTCTTTAACTTTGGAGTTTGGAAGAGCATTGTTCTTGGACAGTACTGGATGATAAGACTATTGAATAGACTCTGAATTCTGTATCTATAGCACAGCCCTTAATTGGCAAATTCTGCTTTTGACAATTGAAAACAAAAACTTAACTGAAAGATTATTATATATATATATATATATATATATACATATATATGTATTAATTGACTTAAACTTGCAGTGTTTATACAAGTACAAGGTTGAGTGTTTTAGACAGATGTCACTAATCAGACAGTACTAAAGATTCCTTTGGTTCTCAGATGACTCTTGTTTAAAGGACTGAATCTCAAACACATTTTACTACTACATTCATTTTAAAATACATTGATGATGATTGGATTTAAAGACTGCTAACAATTCAGTTGCAATTTTCTCAGTAATTTAAAAGAGCTTTGTGATTTTTGCTATTGAAATGAGGAAAGAAATATACCAGAGCTGTCACAAATCTTTCATAACCTGGCACCCTTCCCCCTTCTCAATCCACAGACCTTTTATTAAAATCCACTCTGGAGGAAATATGAATAGTCATTGAAATGGTTTCTCTGCCAGGATTTGAAAGTTGATCCACTGAAAAATGTTCCCAGTGTATGTTAAGTGAACTCCAGACTCCCTGGCAATAAGAAGACTAATATGAGACTAGGACACAGTTAAATTTAGAAGCAGGATTAAAAGGCATGCCTGGTTCTTCATTCCAAGGTCATTCACAGATACATGCTCAAACTTCTACCCGAGTTCCATCCCAGTGAGGTTCTATCCACTTATGGGGTAGTCTCTAATCAATTTAGCGTGTGAAGATTTTTGAAGATATATAAAATACATGTTTAAGTATTTTCTATATTTCTGAAATTGTGCAAGATGCATTCCTCTGTATCTAATGAAAACAATAACATCAGGAATTATAGTGCTGGCTAATTTCCAGACAGGTACTAGGGAAAATGCAGTGGGCTAAGTAATTTCAATTTCTTGGTTTGTTTTGAGCTTTGCAAATGAAGAAATCAATGCTTACAGAGCTTCAGTAACTCGTCAAACGTAGCTGCTGCTTTTTACTAAATGGAAGAATGAAATTCATAGTTCAGGGTTTTGTTTGCTTTGCTTTGCTTTGTTTTACTTATTTGTCTCAAAAGCCAATATTCTTAAAATAATATGGGCAAAAGTGTTGACATCAGACTCTGCCTTTAATTTTATTAAGATTTATCTTATTTTTAATGTGTATTGATGTTTGTGTGCATATATGAGCACTGTGTAAGTGCCTGCTGCCCTTGGAAGTTGGAAGAAGGTTTTGGATTCCACATAATGGAGTTATAGATGTTTGTGAGCCACCAATGGGTGCTGGGAACTGAAATCTATCCTCTGTAAGAGCAACAATTGCTCTTAATTATTGAGCCATCTCTCCAGCTCTCTGTGACTGTGTATCAATGCCCTTGTTTGTGAACTGCAGATAGTAGCCATGTCAATATCAATACTGATGCATTGTGAGAATAAAATATGTGAATACATAAAATTTTATATAATTCCTGGTACACATGCATATGACACATCACATACAGTCAATAAATATTAGCTTTTAGTATTCTTATCTAATTACAGAAAAGTTTGGGCTGGGTATTGTGAGACACTGTTGTAATTCCAGGAGTAGAGAAACAGAATCAGGGATATTATGCATTCAGACACAGACTGCTCTACACAGCAAGAGCCTATTTTAACAAATATATAGATTTCTGCATTTTAAAATATAGGAATATTTTCTTTACATTTTAATTTTGTTGTGCTTTTCTCAACATTTAAAAATTACTAAAAGTACTTTCCTCCTCCTTATTAAGTAGCTCAAAACAGCTAACTTTTCAAATATCCAAAAGTTTGTGAAATATTAGTGCAAAATATTACTTAATTTTATATCTCTAGAAACTCATAATCATAAAATCATGTCTCAGGTGAGGCCATGTATGAAGCACTGCTGACATAATACTTCTCTTTTATCTTTGAAACACTTCTGTTTTCAAAATGTTCATCATCCCGTGGAAGGGGAAAAGTTAGCCGTGAAACTGTGCAGCTCATGGGTCCATTCATACAGGTGCTGTTCAGGGTTACTGATGTTACTGTAGTTTTCTCACAATCCCCAAAATCTGTCATGAATCTTTCTCTCGACTTCATATTTGCAATGGGCTGGGAAAGGTGTTCCAGTGCTTGAGACTGCAGTCTTTTCTAATTTTATTGTTTGTATACCGTGGTTTTTAAATTTTTATTTTTATTAAAATCATTTTCACATAACATATTTTGATAATGTTATTTCCCCTCCCTAACTTCTACCAGATCCCACCCATGTCCTTACCCACCCAGCTTCATGTTCTCTATGTATGTCTTTCTGTCTGTCTTTCTGTCTGTCTTTCTGTCTGTCTTTCTGTCTGTCTTTCTGTCTATCTCTGTGTCTCTTTCTTTCTCCAAAGCAAAAGAAAAACATAAAACTCAAACTACAAAACACCAGTGAGATAAACTGTACCAAAACAAAAACAAAAAAGGAATTATAGAATTCATTCAAGTTCGACAACTATTCTTGGGCACAGGACTTGCCTTGGAATATGATTGATATACCCAGTTTCACTGCTCTGTTCAAAACAGATTTTCCTTTCTGAACAAGTACCAATCAAAAACAACTTATTGGTTCTAGTTGGACTTGGCGTTCTCTTCTGTTTCTCAGTGCTGAGATTATGTCTGGTTTGAACTTATTCAGGTCTTATGTGTTCTGTCACAGCCTCTGTGGGTTCATACTTTATTAGTCAAGCTGTGTCTATGTCTTAGTGTTTTCATTGAGGAGACACCATGATGACAGCAACTCATAAAACTTTTAAATAAATGAAAAGCATTTCATTTGGGTGGCCTTCATTTTCAGAGCTGGTGTGCAGGCAGACAAGGTACTAGAGGAGTAGCTGAGTGTCACACATCTTGGCTTGCAGGCAAGAAGAAGTGGTCTGTCTCACTGCGCACGACTTGAGCATATATGAAACCTCAAAGTCGGTCTCCACGGTGACACACTTCTTCCAATATGGCCACACCTCCCATTAGTGCCACTTCCTTTGGGGGGCATTTTTTCAAACCCCCAGTTTACATGGTGATGTTTCCTTTAAGCTGCCCACCACTTCTGACTCTTACAGTCTTTTGGCCTTCATTGCCTCGTCTTTGTCATATATCCCAAACCCTTGAGGGGAAGGATTTGATAAAGACATCTTATTTGATATACGTTTTGTAGAACCTAGACAAAACATACACTGTCAGGACATCTGTCATTATAATGTCTGAGTTCCAACAAGTCCTTTAGAAAATATTCTTTTTAAAGACTCTTTGAAGGTTGAGCTTTGTCTGGGTTTGAGATACTTAACGTCTTAAGTCCTTTTCCTTTACCCAGCCTCTGTTCCTCAGTAGGCTATATTGTTTGCCAGTGTCTGATTTGCTGAAGTGTATTTGTAAAGATGTCACCTAGTCTTTTGAACTGCCACTTTCAACAGCAGCTTACTATTAGAAGAAGACTTTGAAAGTGCAAAGAAAGGTCACCAAGGCATTCTGGTCGTAGGTGGCTCTTAAGTCAGCCTCTATCACTCATTTTTCACAGCCAGGAACAGTGGTCTGCTTGAGTTACATTTTAGTGATGATTGTCTTTCATATAAGGCAGCATTAAATGCTCTGTTCAGTCAATAATAGTCACTTTCAAATATGGTACTGTGGAAATGTCTACTGCTATTCATAGAATATATCTTATCTCAGTCACATATTCAGATTTTATTTTCTGGTTACTTTTTTCTTTTGATATAAGACAACATTAAATGATCTGTTCAGTCAATAATATTTACTTTCAAAATGATACTTGGTACTGTGGACATATATAGCATTATTCATAGAATATATCTTATCTCAGCCACATATTCAGATTTTATTTTTTGGTTTCATCTTCCTTTGTTAGGTCTGTATTTCTGGATTTGGTCTACATAATTGTGAATAGAAGTGACATGAGTCACACTGGGACCAGAACATTTAACTGTCAGATGTAGACCTTCATGAACTGTCTTTGCTGATGCCACTGTGATTGACAGCTTTCCTGACTCATTGTCCTGGCTATCAACCTGATGTCTAAAATCAGTTAAAAGCAAAATCCTCAGCTGATCTGGCCTAACATGCAGAACAAACAAAATAATAAATGTTTTGTTAGACCTAATAATTCTAGACTTGTTTATTACCACAGCAGAAGCAATCCTGTGTCAATTGTTATATGCAAGAATTACAAATGAGGGCTAACAAGATGGCTCAGTGGGTAAACGTGTCTGTTGCAAAAACTGAGAACCTAAGTTCATTCATGGAAACCACATGGTGAAAAGAGAGAACCAATCTAACAAGTTGTCTTCTGACCTCACACACCACTAACATAAATGAGTAAAAAGAGCATTACAAATTAAAATTTGTAATTATCAAAGAGAAAACTAGTAAAGGCTAGATGACATTACCAAATATTTGTTCCCCAACTCTTAGTTCTGAGGGTCAAACTTGGAACCTTACATGTACTAATTGAGTGAGTCACAGCACCAACGCTCTGGATAGCTGATGACCGTGATGTTAATTTCTATTTTGTAGAAATAAACTTGGGTCTTTGAAGTGAATCCATGTTTTATAAATTCAATATCTGATTAGCCACTGTGAATCTAATACTTACAATGAATGCCTAATATCTTAAATTTTATGCCATGACATAATGTGACTATCATTAGTAAAATTTCTTAGAGTGGAGAAATAGAGTAAATTGTCTTATAAGTAATAATTTATGCTTAATCAAAATACTGCTTCTTTATTTTTTATAAAAACTTATATTACAAAATTAAAATAAAACATAGCAAAAAGAATCTTGATTCAGCTGTACAATATTGTTTCTCTGATAAAGGGTCAAGTTCTGGCTTCATTCTTGCTTTCACCAGAATTGTACTCCATTTTCTGTAATATCCCAACTGAGCACTATCATAGACCCACCTGATCTAGTCCTGATGCCACATCCAGTGTGCCAGTCTACTTTGGAGATTTCTGTCTCCACCACATTCAACCTCTGCTTATGTCAGGATATAGATACCCTCCATGCTGGCTATCTACAGGTCCCTTCCACAAAACATCCAACCTCTCCACTCATCTAGATCTACCTGCACACACTTGGCTTGGAGAAGGATGCACATCTTGCACACCCTCTGATTACCTAATTTCATTCAACCTAAATCATTTTCAACCTTAACTCAGGCCCACTCATGCATGCTTTCTTCTGCCTATCCTGCTCTGTTTGAATTAGATAAAGAACTAAGAAAAGAAGTTTACATGCCAAAATCTCATTACAAAAATATAAACAGCACAAAAAACTAAGCATTGTCTCCTATAAAACCAAGTGCTTCTGTCCAAATGCTGCAAATGAGAAGTACTGAGATGAACCCCAGGATATAGAATTTTATAGAATAATCATAGATTTCATCAAAGAATTCAAGGAGTTTCAAAATATATAAAATAATAGCTCAAATTAAACTAAAGGAGAGAAAACTTAGGAAGAATTTTGCATTTGCCCAAATGGTGTCCAAAATAAATAAATAAATAACAAGTAAACAAAAGGCTCATAAAAGTGGCAAATATAATCTAGGATTTGAAAACAGAATTCAATAAAGTGATAAAAACATGAAAAAAGACTGAGGCTGAAATAAAGATGAATTGAAAAAAACTCATTATCCCAACTAGAAAACTCCAAGGAAAGTCTAACAGGTAGAATGAACCAGAAAGAAAACAGAATACCAAGAATCAAAGATGAAGCAGAGTACCTAGACCAAATAAGCAAGGATTAGCAAATATATACAGACATATAGGAAGTGTGGGACACTGTGAAAAGACCAATTCATCAAGTTATAGGCATAGAAGCAGAAGATTAATTCACAGTCAATGACAGAGACCAGATCTCCAAGAAGATCATAGAAGAAACCTTCCCCAGGCTAAGAAAATGCATCCATTCAGATAATGAGCATACAGAACATCAAATAAACAAGACCAGAAAAGAATATCCCCATGGCATATCATAGCAAAATACTAAGTATATAGCACAAGGAAACTATATTGAAAGCTGTAAGAAAAAAATAAGTCATAGTAAGAAAAACCCATCTTAACAGATTATTTCTCAATGAGAACTTTGAAATCCAGAAGAACCTGGAGCAATACATTCCAAATCCTTAAAAACATTAAGGCCTACCTAATGTCATATGACCACCCAAACTCCCAACCATAGTTGAAGGAGAAAGAAAAGTTTTCCACTCTATACATAGCCTATAAATATTATAACCAACTACCAAATGTAAAGAAAATATAGGAAGCTATATTTGGGGCTGAAAAGAGGGATGAGCATAGTCAAGAGCCTGCAAAAAGAAAACCAAAGCCATAATCATTAAAACACAAAGTACCACTGAGATCTCACTGTCACGGACACTGCTCCCCTTAAAACAGTAAGCTAAAACAAGGTGTTTCCTCTGTAAGTTGTTTCTGGTCTTGGTATTTTATTATAAGAACAGAAAAGCAACTGATACAAGTCTATAATGGTGGGAACGGCATGGTAGGTGGTAGCCAGAGCAGGAAGCTGGCTGATTTCTCCCCAAAATATGAAAGAGAGTGTGAACTGGAAGTGAGTCAAGGCTATAAATGCTCCCAGCCTCTACTGACATAGTTCCTCTACCAAGCCTCTACATTCTACAAGTTCCATAGCTTCCACAAACAGTGAACTACGCCAAATGCTCAGTTACCTGAGATAATAAAGCACATTTCTCAATTAAATCACCATATTATAATGGGTTTCATAAATTATAATAAGTCATAACTCATAATATACTATAAAACAAAATACTTTTGGTTGTGAGGAAATAAGATTATTCCATATTGGATAATTAGGCCAAGGTCAGCAATAAATTCATTTTAAATTTTAAATAAACTACCAAATCTATTTCTTTGATTAAAAGACTGATTGTGATTTCTTTAGAATATATACTCAACTTTGATTAAGTCTTCTGTTTTGATGTACAGATTAAAAACGACTATTTGGTTTTTAAACAGTAACTGAATTGTAAACTGGAGGCCAGAAGATTGGATGCAAATATCTAAAGATGTCATTCAGCTATGGTCTAGCATAGGTTTGTGTGTGGGGCTACACTCACATGCACCTATGTGCATGTGCATCTGTTCACACTCTCATATATCCATCCATGTACATATGAGTATGTAAGCACAATGCTATGGCACTCATGAAGATGTCATAAGGCAACCTGTAGGTAGCAGTCTTCACTGTTCCACCTTGTGCCAGACAAGTCTCCGCCCACCCCATGTGAAGGAGGCTAGCCAGCTGAGGGACTGCTTTGGGCTCTGGCTCAGTTTACCTCCTAGGCCTTCTGCAATTATAGGTGATTTGTGGTACCTTGTCTGCTTTGCTGTTGAATCTAGAGATCTGAACTGAGGCTGTCAGACTTTCATGGCAAGTGGCTTGTTACCCACTGAACTCTTCTCTAACCCGAAGGCAGGTTTCTAAAGCTCTACCCCACAAAGTCAAATAAAATACCAGTTCATAGCCGGGCAGTGGTGGCGCACGCCTTTAATCCCAGCACTCGGGAGGCAGAGGCAGGCGGATCTCTGTGAGTTCGAGACCAGCCTGGTCTACAAGAGCTAGTTCCAGGACAGGCTCGAAAGCCACAGAGAAACCCTGTCTCGAAAAACAAAAACAAACAAACAAACAAACAAAAATACCAGTTCATAGCTACACATTGCTGTAATTGACAAAGCAAAACTGTAGTCTTAGTATTTCTGCAATTTCTTCCTACACACATTTAAAAGCATATGTTAAGTTCAGTCTCTAAAATGACACCTGATATATTTTTATCGATTATCTAGGATTGTGAAAAGTTAAAGCATATAAATAATGCAAAAGTATGCAAAGTAAAAACTTTACCATATTTTAAGTAGGATCAAACTGATTTTTATTTTATTTATATAGAATGCCAAATATGACAAAATAAACCAATGAGAAAGGAACAAGGCTATTAGCTATTAGATTTTGCCTTAGATGATCTATAATAATGAGAATCTGACTATATGTAATAACTTCAATTTGCTGACATTAGAACAAATTTTCAACAGTTTATAATAAATTTATCAGCATGGAAAAGGCAAAAAACATTAATTAATCCAAAGCAAAGAAGTAAAAATTAAATTATAAGAGATAAGAACAGGCAAAATAATCAATTATCCTTTAAAATTTACATTTAAAGAGCTATTAGAATTTATGTTAAGATAAGAAGAAACAATTCAGATCTTCTTTTTCATTGTAGGATTATAATGGTTAATATTAATGTATTTCAAAATAGCTAGAGGGGAGCATTTTAAATGTTCTCACAAGTAAGAAATGATAGACTATAAGGTAGTGACTATGCATAAATGCCTAGTTTGATTATTTTTAGAATATATATATATATATATATATCACTCTATACCACTCCATCTATATATCATCTATCTATCTATCTATCTATCTATCATCTATCTACCTATCTATAACTTATGTATATATATAAAACTTATGAATATATATGTAATTATGTTAGCTAAAAAAATAAAGGATAAAAAGTTTACCTTCCATACTCCTCACATGAAGTAAAAAACTTCAATTTCAACAAAAATAAAACAATTAGCTTAAATACCATGCTGACTGATGTGTATAATATTTTCTATAAATCTAAACTATTCTACCATACAAATCCAAATTTGAGAAAAAAAGTTATCCAGTTTTTGAAGAAATGATGGTAGAGGAATTTATTAATATTTAGCATAAAACTCAGTACCCAGTAGAAGCAACTAATTAAGCTTAAGTTTTAAATTCTGAAAATTGGACTATGCTATTCCATGGAAACCTAATTTGGCATTCTTAATTTTAAGCTATATTTTCTCAGGTGAGGAGTCAAAAACCTATAAGGAGCTGATGTTTAATTAGCTGAGATTGACTCCACTGCCTTTTCCATGATAGTCAAGAAAAAAAATGTACGTAATCATTTGACTCTCAGTACTTTATAATTCATCAAAAATAATATTTTTCTAATTACTACAGTCATAGAGAAATTGTGATTAGATGTTCTATGTGGGAAACACCATATAATGTAACAAAATTGACACCTTTTACAATTGTTAACAATACAGTAATATGCCACAGCAAAATGCACATTCTTACTTCATACTGATAAAAAAAAATCTGGAATTTGGCTTTCCAGGGAAATTTGCTACGGAGTAAATAGTTAAGGAGAAAGGGACAATAAAAGAGAGATGAGCTAAAAGAGCAATCATGTTCCATACAGAAAATCTATCTGACAAAAGTAGAGTAGAAAGATGAAATGTAAGACTCAATAATATGTGAAGAATTTTCCATTGCCATCATGCATAAAATTAGAGCAATAAAGTCAAAGCATTATTAGTGATGAGGAAACTGGATTTTCAATGCAACTGATGAGATGATGTGAAGGTAATTGGTCATGAGAATGTTTAGCATTAGCAATTCACTGGCTATTGCAAAAATTGCTTTATCATAATTAAATTATAGAAAACCATTGTTTTATTACAGAACATTACTGTGTGTCATATTAAAGAAAACATAACTATTTCAAACAGGATAGGCTATTACTTCCTAATAATAGCATGAGAATCTCCTCATTGCTCAATCACTGACATTGACACATATCAGTCTCAATAAATGCTTTTTAAACATTAGTTACTTATGGTTGCATGGGTGCTTGGCCTACATACATGTATATGCTGTGTATATGTGCAGGACTGGCAGATGCCAGCAGAGGGGATCATATTCCATGAGACTGGGTTTACAGGCAGTTGTGAGCTACCATGGAGGTCCTGGAAATTGAACCCATGTCTTACAAAAGACTACTCAGTACTTCTAAGTGCTGAGCCATTTCTCCAGTTCCTATTCAGGAAACAATTGTTAATGAATAAAAGAATTCACATATAGTGTGTCTGAAACTCTAGAAAAATCCAAAGTATTATTTTCTTTATGAAGATCATAAAATGAGTATAAACTGGGAGCAACGTTTTGGTAGTGAAATCACTGGCTTCTCTTCTAGAGCACCTGGGTTTGATGCATCATCTGGATGGCAGTTCACAAGTATTTGTAATCCCAGTCCCAGAAGATCTCGTGTCCTCTTCTAGACTTTGATGGTATTGCACACATATGGTACATAGATACATGTGAGGACAAAACACTCATGCACAAAAATAAATAACGTTTAAAATCAGAATAAATATACTAATTAAACACAAAAATTATTGAAGAATATACAATGTGAAATAAATTACATGCACACAACAAAAACAGAAGTTTGTATTATAAATTTAATATATTGCAAACTACTAGCTAATTATTAGTGAACATAAAATACAAAAGGAGCCAATGCTCTGTGTAAATTATTTTACATGGAAATGGTTTCAGTTGCTGACTCACTTTTAGAAACTGCATACATATCATTTGCCTTCACATTCTTCTACAAGAGTTGGAAAGTTTTGAATACTCACTAAACTCTATAGAAACTTTAAAATACGGGACAACTTTTTATTGAATTACCATTTGAGAAGTTTTATGTTTAGGATTTTCATCAAAGTCTCCAAATGAGAGGCTTGAGGCATCCTTTTTTTTTTTTTTTTGACAATGTTAATATTGTTTTTCTCTGTGCTCAAAGAGTTCCTATAAAAAGCTTTGAAGGGTAAAAACTCAGAAAATAACTAACGCTACTTCTTCAGAAGTGGGTATAGGAAGCAGAAATATAATGGCACAATGATATTCTTCTGTCCTTGCAATAATTGGTGTTTGTATGCTTATTGTATGGCTTTGTGTACTTAAGCATTTGCTGAAAGACTCAGTTTCTTATCCTCTTTTAGCCACCTGACTTCTTGCCTATTGTCAGCAGTGTGGGACTTTGCGGTAACTATTATAGAGAAAATTAATGACAGTGTTATTTGGGCCATTTAGGATGAATCAATGGAGAAATTCAGAGACGTTTGGTTAGCATAATTATTTCCTACCCAAGTTTTTTTGTTGTAAGGACTTTCTAGTCCACTCCCTCTTCTTCCTTTAGAGTTGTAGAAAACCTATAGATGACATGTTAAGAAAAAGAAAATAGATATAAAATATTCTTTTTCATTTGTGTATTTCTTTCATTCATTAAAACAATATGTCAGTATGCTTGCTTGAGTGATAAAACATATTAGAAACTATAATCTAGGACAGCCATTTGACCTTTGAATTTAATTATGCAATAACTGAACTGAATTTATATCTTGTCTAAATATTTTCTATGTTCACATCAGTTAATTGGCTATACTTTAAAAACCTTTTTAGTTATAGCAAATATCATAAACTTTTAAGTTGCATATGTGGAACATATCTGTTTTTAGCCATATCCTAAATAATACTTTGGAATATATTTTATGAAAGAAAATACAATCCACATTATTTTAAGGAAAATTATAGATGTTTGAGAAAATATACAAAAACAAGATAATCTGCTATGCTTGACATTAAATGTTTCTGAGTTAATGAAGAAACAGAAAAAGGAACAGTGCATCATTCTGTATATTACTAGGATGGAACTGGTGAATCTTCATTAAAGGGCAAGATCAGGCTCTTAAAGAGAATTATCATCTAAAGTAAAGTAAAGTACTACTTAGGTGTAAGGAAAGGGGAATAAAAACACAAGAGCAAGCATAGATAGGGCAGGAAGTGCACACATTAGGAATAATCTCAGGGCTAAAAATAGGCATGTTCCTGAAGCAAATTCAGAATTAATCAAGAAAGTGACATCTAATTACAGGAAAGTCGTGAGTTAATAAATATAGAGGTCTAAGAAAAATAAGAAAATTAACATTTAATCGGAAAGGGTTAAAGTTTGCCACAATTATCTTAGAAATGGAAATGGAAATGTTCTTTCCTGGCCATAATAAATCAAGCTAAGGTCCAAAGCTGTTAAGGACCGAGGACAAAGGCAGCTCAGTGAAACCACTCGATTTTCCCCCTCGTACCACTTGTCCAGACTCATACAGCTGAAAATGCATTTAGAAATAATCCAGCCTGACCCCTTCATTCCCCAGATGAGAAAACTGCTGAACAGAGATATTATGACTTTTTCAATCACCCTGCTAATAAGCAGTGAACTTCAGCTAAGACTCGGAGTCTGCCCATGCCTGACATGGCAGTCTGTATAGCAGAGGAATGTGTAGAAGGAAACACTCAGAAAAGTTTGAGTGGCTGTTTTCATATTTTTTTTTTTTTTTTTTTTTTTTTTTCTTTTTTATTTTTTTATTTTTTATTTTTTTCACATTTAAAAATTTCCATCTCCTTCCCTCCTCCTCCCCCTTCCCTCCCCTCCCCTCCACCCACACCTCCCCTCCCTCCCCCTCAAGGCCAAGGAGCCATCAGAGTTCCCCACTCCATGCCAAGACCAAGGTCCTCCCAACTCCCCCCCCCCCGGTCCAGGAAGGTGATCGACCAAGCTGAGAAGGCTCCCACAGAGCCCTTCCATGCAGAAGAACCAGAGCCCAGCACCATTGTCTTTTGCTTCTCAGTCAGCCCCCTTTGTTGGCCACATTCAGAGAGACAGGTTTGGTCGCATGATCCATCAGTCCCATTCCAACTGGGGTTGGTGATCTCCCATTAGTTCTGTCCCACCGTCTCCATGAGTGAACGCACCCCTCTAGTTCCTGACTTTCTCCTTCATGTTCTCGCTCCTTCTGATGCTCATCAGGTCCTTGGGAGCTCAGTCCAGTGCTCCAATGTGGGGCTCAGTCACCTTCCCCATCTGTCGCCAGATGGAGGTTCCCTCACGGTCCTGACTTTCTTTCTCATGTTCTCTCTCCTTCTGCTCCTCAACAGGACCCCGGGAGCTCAATCCGGCGCTCCAATGTGGGGCTCCGTCATTTTCTTCATCTATCGTCAGGTGGAGGTTCTTCTTATTATCTTCTCAAGGATCCCAAATTTATAGGTTCGATGTTCTTTAATTATGGCTAGAAACCGATTATGAGTGAGTACATCCCATGTTCATCTTTTTGGGTCTGGGTTATCTCACTCAGAATAGTGTTTTCTATTTCCATCCATTTGCCTGCAAAATTCAAGATGTCATTGTTTTTTACCGCTGAGTAGTATTCTAGCATGTATATATTCCACAGTTTCTTCATCCATTCTTCCACTGAAGGGCATCTAGGTTGTTTCCAGGATCTGGCTATTACAAATAATGCTGCTATGAACATAGATGAGCATATGCTTTTGTTGTATGATTGGGCATCTCTTGGGTAGATTCCCAATAGTGGAATTGCTGGGTCCTGGGGTAGGTTGATCCCGAATTTCCTGAGAAACCGCCACACTGCTTTCCAAAGTGGTTGCACAAGTGTGCATTCCCACCAGCAATGGATGAGTGTACCCCTTACCCCACAACCTCTCCAGCAAAGGTTATTATTGGTGTTTTGGATTTTAGCCAATCTGACAGGTGTAAGATGATATCTCAAAGTTGTTTTGATTTGCATTTCCCTGATAGCTAGGGAGGTTGAGCATGACCTTAAGTGTCTTTTGGCCATTCGAACTTCTTCTGTTGAGAATTCTCTGTTCAGTTCAGCGCCCCATTTTTTAATTGGGTTAATTGGCATTTTACCGTCTAGTCTCTTGAGTTCCTTATATATTTTAGAGATCAGACCTTTGTCAGTTGCAGGGTTGGTAAAGATCTTTTCCCAGTCAGTAGGCTGCCTTTGTGTCTTAGTGACAGTGTCCTTTGCTTTACAGAAGCTGCTCAACTTCAGGAGGTCCCATTTATTCAATGTTGCCCTTAATGTCTGTGCAGCTGGGGTTATGCGCAGGAAACGGTTCCCTGTGCCCATTTGTTGTAGAGTACTTCCCACTTTCTCCTCTATCAAGCTCAATGTATTCAAATTAATATTGAGGTCTTTAATCCATTTGGACTTGAGTTTTGTGCATGGTGATAGATATGGATCCACTTTCATTCTTCTACAGGTTGACATCCAGTTATGCCAGCACCATTTGTTGAAGATGCCCTCTTTCTTCCATTGTGTACTTTTGGCTCCTTTATCAAAGATCAGGTGTTCATAGGTTTGTGGTTTAAGATCCGGGTCTTCTATACGATTCCATTGGTCAACTTCTCTGTTTTTATGCCAGTACCAAGCTGTTTTCAATACTGTAGCTTTGTAATAGAGTTTGAAGTCAGGGATGGTAATGCCTCCAGAAGAACCTTTATTGTATAAGATTTTTTTGGCTATCCTGGGTTTCTTGTTTTTCCATATAAAGTTGATTATTGTCCTCTCAATCTCTGTGAAGAATTTTAATGGGACCTTGATTGGGATTGCATTGAATCTATAGATTGCTTTTGGTAGAATTGCCGTTTTTACTATGTTGATCCTCCCAATCCACGAGCAGGGGAGATCCTTCCATTTTCTGGTATCCTCTTCAATTTCTTTCTTCAAAGACTTAAAGTTCTTGTCAAATAAATCCTTCACTTCCTTGGTTAGAGATACTCCCAGATATCTTATGCTATTTGTGGCTATTGTGAAAGGTGATACTTCTCTGATTTCCCTCTCTGCTTCCTTATCCTTTGTGTATAGGAGGGCAACTGATTTTTTGGAGTTGATCTTGTAACCTGCCACGTTACTGAAGGAGTTTATCAGCTGTAGGAGTTCTTTGGTGGAGTTTTTGGGGTCGCTTATGTATACTATCATATCATCTGCAAATAATGAAAGTTTAACTTCTTCCTTTCCAAATTGTATCCCCTTGATTCCCTTATGTTGTCTTATTGCTATTGCTAGAACTTCAAGCACTATATTGAAGAGATAAGGAGAGAGTGGACAGCCTTGTCGTGTTCCTGAATTTAGTGGGATAGCCTTGAGTTTCTCTCCGTTTAATTTGATGTTAGCTGTGGGCTTGCTGTAAATAGCTTTTATTATATTTAGGAATGACCCTTGTATCCCTAATCTCTCCAAGACTTTTAACATAAAGGGGTGTTGAATTTTGTCAAATGCTTTTTCAGCATCTAATGATGTGATCATATGTTTTTTTTTTCCTTCAGTTTGTTTATATGATGGATTACATATTAAGAATGTGATTCATAGTTGAGGTTTATGGGTGGAGCAGTAGGTTTCTGTGTATGTGTAAAGTCAGGACAAGGGCTTTTTTAAACAGCCACACTTGACCAGAATGTCTCAGTGTAAAAAGACCCCTCCTAATTCTGCTGTTTCTATTTTGAAATAATCAGAAGAAAGATGTCCTAATTGTGATTTTTTTTTTGCTTTTAAATAACCAAGAGAAATTTGTTCAGATCCAAAGTCTTTTACAGATGGTTGTCTGCTTATGAAGCAACATTCAGACTTCAGTATTCATGTTTTTTAAAAAAGTATTTTTGAAATTTATTTCTTATTTTGAACTCTTTAACAGGTAAGTCTTTGTTCAGATACTTGAGGGCCCTTTCTTACTTGTCATGTGGTATAGCTGTCTCTTTGTGTGTTTCTATTGGTAATTAGTGTTCCTAAAATGATCATTTCTTTATTTTAGTTGATAATTTGGTCAAGAACCAAATATACACGTTGAACTATTTCTCAGATGTAATGAAAAGTAATTTGTGTTACTCTTAGAGAATATTTTACTGTTCACGAGAGAATAATACGAAGAAGCACAGAAAGGTCATTTTTTTTCCAGTTTATTTATTTTTTATTAAAAATTGCCATCTCCTCCCCTCCTCCTCCCCCTTCCCTCCCCTCCCCTCCACCCATACCCCCACTCCCTCCCTCTCCAGGCCAAAGAGCCATCAGGGTTCTCTATACTATGCTGAGTCCCATTTTTTAAGTGATAGTTTAAGATGAAGGGGCTTTTAAAATAACCTAGGCAAATCACGTAAATAGTATACTGAATTAAAGAGGAAAGAAGATTATATATTTGAAAGTGGTGTATTGTTTTCTTTCGTTTTTAAACTGTGACCTAACTAGGATATGTTACAGGAATTGAGAGTGCAGACAATATTCTCAAGTTCAGTGCCACAATCTGGATCAACAGTTGGAACAATTCTTAGATTTTTGTCAATTTCTGATTTCCCCCTCTGCACAGTTTGGACTGTGCTGTTGGACAACATCAGTCACACCTACAGACACATCAGTGTTTGCTGATGCAGGCCCCTAAAGAGCCTACAAGGTAAATCCCTGCCCTGCCTTCCTAGCTCCTCCCACTGTCAACACTGGATTCAATCTGCAGAAGCTTTCAGCTTTGACTCCACTTTCCAGGAATGCATATACAAGTTGAGGGAGTGTGGAAGGAAACAGGATCCAGACCTCTCTGTCATCAACCTGCCCAACTTAAGCTGTTGTTGTGATAAAATTTAGGATTATTTTTATCTTAGACACAGATTTCCCAAAAAGGGAATCCGATACCATCTTAATCAGGTTTTAATAGACTGTGTGTGTGTGTGTGTGTGTGTGTGTGTGTGTGTGTGTGTGTGTTTGTGTGTAGCAGTGCTGAGGATGAAGGTTGGTGTGTTTAACATGTTGAGTGTTATACCACTGAGTTGAATCCCCAGTCCATACATCAGCCACCAGACAAAATGTTGAACAAAATCTTCTCACTATTTCTCCATGGATCTTTCTTTTCCTTTTCTTTTTCCTTTCCTTTCCTTTCCTTTCTTTTCTTTTTTTCTTTTCTTTTCTTTTCTTTTCTTTTCTTTTCTTTTCTTTTCTTTTCTTTTCATCATTCAAGTTCTACTACTTCTTTCTACTTTGCTGTGGGTTTTTGGAAAGGAGTTGCCTATTGAAATGAACCAAGATATTGACAAAGATGCTTCCCTTCATTTTAAACTAGATACCATTTCTATACTGGACTAAGCTACTTGTACATGCAGACTATAACAATTGGGATCTGATCTACAGCAAACAAGCTCCCTATGAAATATCACACATAGTTAATATATTTCCACAGAGAATCACAAATGTAACAAAAATTAACACTTACAAGAAATCCTTTCTTTCCTCAGTGAAAGTTCAGGTAAAATACAGCTATATAATTATGAAAGGATAGTAGAGTTTTTATTTGGCAAAATGCTATGTTCTTTTTGTTTTGTTATTATGCCCACATTTTAGTGAGACCATTCTATTCACTATTTAGATTCTGCCTGTAGTTGTTCTGCCTGTTTGTGAGAGAGCATTCTTTGCAAGTGGGGTATGGTAATCTAAAACATCAAAGGCTGGGTTTATAATTCAGTGGTTTAGAGCAGTGGTTTCTCTTTAAGAAGACACAGGCTACATTCCAAGCACTATAGTAGTTCACAGTATCTCGTAACTCCAGTCCCAAGTGATTTGTGGTTGTGCATAGATACACTTGTAGGAAAAAACCCATACATGTAAAAATAAAGAAATTAATTACAAAATTAAAAATAAAACAAGGCACTTTATTTGAATATTGTGGTACCCATTTGGAATCTCTACTATTTGTATGACTAGAGTTGAAGGATCAGTAGTTGGAGCTCAGCATGGACAACATAGCAAGACCCTAACTCCAAACCGGAAAAAACATTGATATAATTTTCCCTGAAATGTTTCCATGACTTTCTGGTTTTTTTTCTTATCCTTTGGCTATTGTTATCTATCTTGTGTTGTGAAATATTACTTAAAGATGTGTTACATTTGTTTATGCTGTGGAACATTTTTTTAATGATGCAAAGATGTGTTTCATTCTTTCTGTTATTTTGGTTTAACTCTGTGAGGCTGTGTTACTTTGCCTGTCTAAAACACCTGATAATCTAAAGAAAAAAAAAAGCTGAATGGCCAATAGCAAGGCAGGAGAAAGGGTAGGTGTGACTGACAGGCCAAGAGAATAAATGGAAGGAGAAAAAGGAAGACTAAGGAGAAGGAGCAAGAAAAGGAGGAGACAATCAGGGATCAGCCACCCAGCTGCATAGCAAGCCACAGAGTAAGAAGTAAAGAAACATATATGGAATAGAGAAAGATAAATGTCAAGAGGCAAAAGATAGACAGGGTAATTTAAGTTAAAAAAAACTAGCTAGAAACAAGTCAAACTAAGGTTGGGACTATAAGAAAGAATAAGCAAGTCTCTGTGTGATTCATTTGTGAGATGAGTGCTGGGCCCATCCTGGAAAAAGGAATTCAAGGTAGCAAAGTCATAAAATGGAGAAGGCTGCAGGCAGAGGAGGAATACTCCCAGCTCCCCAGCCCATAGACCAGAGGCTTAACAACCACTGTCACCATCACACAAGTTCATTATTTACTGAGCCCATTTTCCAGTTATTACTTATCAAGAATATTTGAAAAGTCCTTGAAACTTTTGAAACATCTGCCTTAGCACAAACTATAAATGGACAGTGTCTTATATTTATGTCAACCAATGTCAACAAGTTATCTCCTGACACTGTACCTCCCTCCTCACAAAGGACTTTAAAGAATACACTTTGCTTTCCCTAGGTGGGCATAATATTTTACTTTAGACCCTACCACACAGTTTTAATAAACCCTTTGATTTAACTCATCATCTTTGCAAGCATGCCACTCTAGTCTCTAAACCTAGCTGTCTGTCCCTCCCCTCTCCCTCACATCTGCTTATGAAGCTGTTTTAGTGTTGCTAGACTCTTGATTCTGTGATCTCTTTTCTATTTCCTGTGCTGCTGGTTCAGTCCCATCTTAATTGTTTTCTGAGATATAAAGCACACTCCCTAAGGGTTGCCATGAGTTATACTCTTCTTTATATCATAGACTCTCTCTGCTTTAATCTACTTAGCAGAGCTTTGATCGGGCCATTGCCTCTCTCAAGTAGTCTCAATAAGTTTGCATATCTCAGAAGATGAAGCTCAAGCATCTTTTTCAACATAATCTTTGAACAAAAGTCATCCCAATGATTCTAATCTTACCCCACACCACCACACTTATCAAAACCAAGGTCCTGCAACACTGCACAGTTTGCTGCTCCTGTTTATTTGCCAATTTTAGTTTTTGTGTGAAGCTCAACATTTGTCTTTGATTGAACTTGCTTCTTTCTAGAATTTTTTCTTTGAATACTCAAGTTTCATGACATCTATGCACTGAGACTTTCATCTCACTCTTCATTGTGTTTTTACAGCACTCTCTAACCACATTACAACAGGCCCTTTTCTCTCTGTACATGAACAGGTTTACTCTCCTAAATGTATTCTAAACCTCTTTTAGCAACCTTCAAATCCAGTACCATAACCTGTAGAGTTTGATACATGGTGGTACAGACTAATACTTTGAAAACTTAAAATTCTGCATGGTATCACAGCAGAATCAGTATCAACAGAAGAGTCAGATCTTGAATATTGAGGAGCCCTTAAAACACACACACACACACACACACACACACACACACACACACACACACAGACAGACACGTTGTAATAGGGCTGCTAGTTAGTTTCTAGCCACTTAGACCCAAAATAATCACACAGAAACCATATTATTTAAATAACTGCTTGGCCCATTAGCTCTAGCTTCTTATTGGCCAACTTTTATATCTTAATTTAGCCCATTTCTAGTAATTTGTGTATCACCACATGCCTGTGGCTTACTGGCTAATGTTCCAGCATTTTGTCTCTAGCAGGGATACATGGCTTTTCCTTTACTCCACCCTTCTTTCTCCCAGCATTCACTTTAGTCATCCCCCGTTTCCCTGCCCCTGCCTAGCTCTTTCTGCCCTGCTCTGCTATAGGCTCAAAGCAGTCCTTTATTAACCAATGGTATTCACAGCATACAGAGGGGAGACACACACACACACACACACACACACCATGAAACATCATGCATTATAGAAGGCAATTTCCCTGAGTGAAGATTTTCCTTGACAGCAGACCAGTCCAAGTGATGATAAAGAAGTTTCGTTGTAAAGATCTAGAAAGACAAAATCTTAAAAATATATAGGGAGAAATAGATAAAACATCCTGTTGGAGGTTAGGAAACCTGCCTGCTAGCCTCAGCTTAACCTCTTATAGCTTGAGGTTTTTGTCATGATTTTTATCGCCTTCTGTTGGTATTGTATAAAATTAGCACTTAAGGCTCAATGACTGCTAGTCTCTTCTAGAATTAAAATTTTGTGCCTATAAAGAAATAATGGGTTCCTCTCTGGGTTTTGGGCAATTAGTGGCATAAAAAAGGTTGTACTTAAAGAAGATAAAAAAGAAATCAAAAGATTTTTAAAAATCACTGAAAATATTAAATTGTAGAAGCTTTACTATTTCATGTAAGTAAAAACAGTTAACTTATGTAGAGATCTGCAATCATATAAATAAATTTGTAGTCCTCATTTTAATCAGTCATTCATTTACTTTGTTAATGATAGCACTTCTTTATACAGAATCATAATTGTCTTTGAGGAGGTCAGGAGTGTTATACAGACCCACATTCAAACCGACTCATACAAATGAGATTCTATCTTTGATTTTTAAATACCTCAAGGCAAAATGCACAGTCTTTTTCCTGGCTCAAATAGATCCAATTACCTCTAATGACCTTGTTACAATTTATTGAATATCTGTGATGCAGGTGTTTTACTTAAGTCTAAAGTTGAAGTTTTATAACATTTTGTAAGAATTCAGGAACAAAATGAACAAAAATTAGTAACTTTCTTCCATAATACTCTTTTTTCTACTGTGTGTTTTCTACTATGAGAAATGTAACATGGTAGACACTCACAGATGAATAAGGCACCCTGGGACTCAGAGAGTTTACAAAAAAAGTACAAAGTAAACCAAGCTTACTTTGAGTTACTATAGAATAAACTCAGAGCTTTATCCATGGTTGGTAAGTACTCTACCCCTGAGTTACAGTGGAAGCCTAGAATGAACTTCAGAAAGATGAGAACAGATCCTGACATGTGATGGATATTCAATAAATGATTTTTGGTAAATCGAATAGCTCAGGATTTATATTATGATAACTGTCACTGTGGCAGAGGACAGCATAAACATAATCTCAGTAAAAGTTCATAGGAAAACTGTATTTAGGCATTAAAGTTAAGTTAATAATGGGAGAAAATATTGGAAAGTCATTTAGCTAAGGATAACAGAAGCCAGAGGTGCCTGTAAAGGAACTATGTACTTTCAAAGCTGAAGAAACCCAAGAATACCATGTAAAGAGAATAGTAGAGAAAGTTAGAGAGGTAAGTGCCTAAAAACTGGTTTAATTCTATAAATAATCTAGGGTTTCTGTAGATAAAATTCTTTGTTTTGTTTAGTTGTGAGTGCTCATAATATATTTATTCTTGGCTATTCTGTTATTTCTGTTTTAGCCTAGACTCAGGCAGCACTGGAGGGTTGCTCAAAGAATGTGTTGGTGCTGGTGCCAAAACATTTTTACTAGACTTCACATTTCAGCTTGCTTGAGTTTATATTGGCATTTTATTTACTACCACTACAAAAAAGTAACCCAGTATCTAGTAGAATATTATCCAAATCACATTAGAAAAATATTTTTGCTTAACACATAAGAAAATTTTAGATTTCCGTTACTGGCTATGACTTGCACTAAAATCATGACAGGAAAACATTATTTCTAATTATCAAGAGTAAAGGTCATTTTCAGACAATGTATTCATTAAACTACTTAATAATTTACATGTAATTATTTACTTGTTCAGGGAGATATATTGCAAATGTTCACAAATGTTAGCAATGGGAGTAAATGTTAAATGTTTGTATAACCTGAAACTCTTAATATAAAAGGATATAAGTTTGACCTACATTTTAAAGCTTTAGCTATTATTATATGTAGATCATTGTATCATAATGATCAAATGAGTATTATTTGTTATGCAAATACATTTCTAAATTGAAAATAATAAATGCCTATTATAAACCATTGAGAAAATATAGAATGTTACAAATTTTCAGTTGTTTGCTCTAAATTATACACCAGAGATCTCAAACAAGGTCCTTTGTACTTTCTATTTCCTACAGGGTGAATGGTCTATAATTTTCTACTGCATTTATGTTCAATTTGGCCATTGTACCCACATCAGTAAATGGGATACAAGCAACCAAAGCACATGAAGGGTTGTACCAGCGATCCTGTTGAGTACTTGGTTTTGTCATTTCCCATGAGAAGAACATGTGTAACTAGGGAGATGAACATAGATGGAACAAATTTAAGACAATGCCCATGCCTTAGAGTTCAGTGTAGCATGGTTCAAATTTGTCTGAGTCTAGCTGAGATTCTATAATCTAGATGCTCTAAAATTGACTTGATGAATAGGAAGAATGTTTATTTTTGTAATTCATTTATAATTTGGTGTTGCTAATTATCCATCACATTTCATAATATCATTAACTGATAGATATATTACTTTATGTTTCTGAAATAATAAGTAATATATAGGATGTTAGATTTATGAGGGTTTTATAAGAAATAAAATGTCAATAAGCATTCTGATATAAATGTCTGAACAAGTTTGATATGGTGGCACAGGAAGATCATGAGTTCAATGGATAGGCTAGCTAATGAGATCCTTTCTCAAAAATAAAAGCTCATTAGTAATTATTAAATTTTGGTGAGCAAAAACATAGTTTTCTCTGGAAACTATCTGCAATCCTGCAAGAACTACAACAAAGTTCAAATGGAAAAGCAGTAGGACACTTTTTTTTAAACCACAAGAAAGCTTTACATCATCTTAAAAGTTTCTACTCTTGAACTAACATTTTATAGATATCCTTATATTATCTTTAAGTACAGATTTTAAAAATGGCTTTCCTATTTAGATAATGCATCACCTGTCCCTTGTCTGTGGAGCAGTGCACAAATTAGCTTGGTTCTACTGAGAAACTGCTTAGCACAAATGGCCCAAAGATGAAAAGTCTCTACAGAAGTTTCATAACTTTAATTCTATGTACAAATGTTCACCAGGGAAAGTTCCAATGTCATGTGAGGATATGCTTCAGGATCGAAGTCAATGGAATGAATTTCTCAATTTTAATGATGGCCCACACAATTTAAATAGTCTCATCTGATTTTTTAGCATGAATATATATCCATATATATTTGAAAAGTTGTGTAATTATACAGTGAATATTTTTACTTCAGATGTCAGAGACATCTTGTCAAAAGGCAAGAACTGTGAGTAAGAGGATGAAAATACTTTAGTTCATAAACAAGTTGCCCTAGTTTATTTGGCCTACTTTTCCAAAAAGAGCAATTTCTTTTAATAGATAACATAGCAATTATTGGACAATTGCCCCGATAAAATATTATTTCGTAATTAGATAGCAAAAGAATAAAACAAAACAAAACAAAAACACAATAAGATGAGCAACTAAGAAAAACTGAAACTCGAAACATTTCCCACATTCCAGTCAATCAGTTGCATAATAGGCTCGTTAAGTCAGCATTTTTGTTATGCATCTACAATTAAAGATTTTATTTGGGGAAAATAATCTTATTGAAAATGTTTTCAGTTTCTATTTGTAGAATATTTGCTAAGGTTCCCACATTACAGTTTACATCTAATGTGAAATTGATCCAGGAAAATCTATTTTTAGCTAACACTAATTCATGAATGGAAATGAAGTCATGATAGCTAGAAATTTATCGACTTAAGTCTACTTGTTTGCTCTGATTTTAAATGTTATGGTTTAGTTTTTCTTTTTATAGGATTATAGGTCACTTCTATCTATCCTCCAATTAAGCACAAGTAATTATTAATTTTACAATTAAACATATATAATTTAGAAAACCATAACTTCACATAAAGCAAGACAAGTAGAGACAATGAAGACAAAGTCAGTTAATAAACATAGAATGCCAGAAGTTTACTTAAACTCTTGCTTTGCACATTATGGAAAACTTTTTATTATTTCCTAAGAAGTCTCTGAGTATTCACAAACCTCCCCACATAGTCACAGACCTGTGGAAAGCCCAATTAGTTCTTCGGCTTTACCAGCATCTATTCTTGTCTGAGACGTAATTCTAAACAATTTTGCAGAAAGCACAGCATTATCCACATTATAGAAAGCTTAGAAGGGCTTTAGCATAATTTTATTTGGGGCTTTATAATGACAGGCAGAACCTGTCACAAATACCAGCTTTAGACAAAATCTACACTACATTAGGCTTGGTTCTTTGCCCACATTAAAAAGATCAATTGCCAAGGTGATGGAGAGGAACTGCACCTACAGGTGTTGGAAGAGAATAGCAGATGAGAAATAAAATATTAAAATGTATGAATGTGTGAACATTTAAGGTTGCATGTGAGCTTCACACTTAATTTGCTTGCTGTCTACACTGTGTCCTACTGTTCAAAGATAATCATCTCCCCGACTATGTTATAAACTCTTTGAAACAGGCCTTGGATTTTCAAATCCTCAATTCCATGACACCGATCCCAGCCTAGTGCTGAGCACTCATCAAGTAATTATTGATTCTTTAGTCATAATTCAAGTATTAGGTCAATGCAATATAACAACATCCTATTAATGAATACAGTGACAAGAGGTCCCAAATGATATACCATGAATATGTTTAGGTCACCTGAGCACAATTAGTTTCTAATTTTAAGGATACTTTACTCGGTGTGACAAAGCAAGGCAAATTTCTAGGAACTTTAACTGTACATAAAAATGTTTCTTCCCAGTGTAAGTCTGGTCTCAGTGTTGCTTTTTATTGCCTTCTTTTCCTTTGGCTTAGTAAAAAAGAAAATAAGATGTTATAGACTTTTTGTAGCTGTTTTCTTCAGTTTCAGAAACACATGTCTAGCCCAGGAAGTATGAATACCCTTTCTCCCAATGTTTTTATTCCCATTCCAACTGCGTTTGGAAATAAGTATGCTGTTGGAATAGCCCTCACTCCCCTAGCTTCATTGAGGAAGATAGAGAAGTCAAGGAACATCATAATAACATGCAGCTAATGTTACTTCACTGAGTTCAGAGAGAAGAGAAATGATTCCAGGGTTATGACCTGAATTAGACCTTGCTCTTGGGACCTTACAAGCAGAGGGTTGCAATAGAAAAAAAATGTCCTTCTACTGATGACACCACATTGCCAGGAAATCTGCTAGATGATGTGTGTGTGTGTGTGTGTGTGTGTGTGTGTGTGTGTGTGTGTGTGTGTAGAAGGGACTCTGGCCAAAGCAACTTAAAGAAAGTTGGCCTTGTTTGGCTCATAATTTCCTGACCCAGTATATCAGGATATCAGGGTAGGCAAGCCTTGGTTGTGGGGACTTGAGACAGCTGGTCACATGGCATCTGTAGACAGGAAGCAACCATTAGTGTTACTGCTCAGCTGGCTTTATCCTTATTTTCATTTAGTCTAGGATTCCAGTGCAAAGAATGGTGGTGCCCACAGTGTAAGCATATCTTCCTTCTCAATTACCCTAAAATAGGCATTCCAGAGGCTTTTCTGCCTAGAAACTCTTCATGGGAAAGTCCAGAGGCTAAACTAATCTAGTCATAGAGACCTGCTTCCTAAGGTGATTCATTCCTGTCACACATTGCTGACAGATATTAATTAACCACTTTAGTTTTTAAGGCAGCTTCTCTCTCTCTCTCTCTCTCTCTCTCTCTCTCTCTCTCTCTCTCTCTCTCTCTCTCTCTCTCTCTCTCTCTCCCTCTCTCTCTCCCCCTCTCTCTCTCTCTGAATTTAGAGCTCACGGGTTTGAAAAAACTAGCAGCTAGCCATCCCCAGAAATGTTCTTGTCTCTACTCTCCCAGTACAGAGAATACAGGCAAGCACTGCCCTGTTTGACTTTCACGTAGGTGCTCAGTCTTCAAACTCGGGTCCTCCAACTTGGCAACTTGGCTTGGCAATCACTTCGCTGATTGAGCCTTTCCCTCAGTCTCGTTCTAGAAATCTGTTCAGCTCTTAGTTCTATGCATTTAAACAGCATGGCTTTGTTTTAGAGATGGATAATTGAGTTTAGCTGTAGTCCTGCCTATGTCTGATTACTTTACTACTGCTGAATTGCTTCTGGAACACAGGTTTCCTTTAATGGGCTTTGGCAGGCGTTGTTATATCCTGTTGAGACAAAGAAGGTGTTTTAAGTTATGTTTTCTAGGTTGTAAGCTAATTTTATACAACCTTGTGATAAAGTATGAGCTATACAAAAGGAATAACGATTTCTTCTGCAGAGACTATCTGGGAGTGTTACTAAAAAGTAAAAGGTACCCTTGGTGGTTTTTTTGTTCATGATGCTTGGCTTTAATTCAGAGGATATTGCTTTGGGGAAACTATTGTTAATAGTCTCTGGACAAAGATTTTCTGTGTCACTAATTTTTGAAGAGCTTCTAAAGTTTTAATATATAGCAAATGCATATTAACTAACATTCTTGTTTGCATTTGAATTCCACATGGTTTATCTGCTGGCTCATTGAGCATAGGTCAGTGAGAAGTGAGCATTGTTAGCATGAGGAAGCTTTTTGTGCTTTGTGTCTTTAAGCTCAATAAATCACTCTAGCGTCCAAACTGGCAGTGCGCTATTTATCCTGTCTAGTCAGGAATGGAATGCCACAGCATCACACTTGCTGCACAACTGTAGATTTGTAATGTAGCATGTGTTTGCTCAATGTGTTTTGAGTCCCATTAGAGTCTCATCGTTGTCTCTCAGTGCCGTATGTTACTAGGCTAGAGCACACCTTCCAAGCAAGAGGAGATGAAAAGGAGGAAAATTACATTGTGACATATGCCATTGGTTACATTCCAGCAAAGAGACTTCTCTTCTTCTCTCCTCCTAACTGAACCCTTATTTTGTTCTTGTCTGGAGAAAGTGTGCTCGGCTTAAACGAGCCCCTCTCCTAAGCTGAGGAATTAAACATGAAATGCATCAGTTATAATCTCATCCTGCCGTCATTAGGAGTTCCGACAGAGTGTGCATTTGACAGAGTTCTGGCCAAGGTCCTCTGAGAAAGCTCTCTTTCTGATAAAAGAAAAATCGCACAAGTAGACAATAGCTCAGTCCCTATTCGTTTCCTGTCTTTGGATGTTATGCATACAGTTGCTGCTGCCAAGGGGTCCAGGGCAAGGTAGACCGATGAATGCAGGGCATGGCAAAGCCTAAGGTTAGCAAGAGCAGAGGTGTGTTAAGGCTTTGTTAGGTGGCCAAGACAGTTCTTAGATCTGCTTCTCTCTGGAAGGCTTGAGTGTCATAATAAATGTCCTTATTGTTTAAGATGCATATAATAAGGTCTTCTGTTAACTGACAAAAGCATTCCAGCTTATAAAGGAAGGTAGTTTAAAAAAAATGCACTTCATACCAATGTGCTTGCTTCTTTCACAGACAAGGAAGAGGCAAAGAAAAGAAAGGGCATTGCTGGTTTACTAATGAGCTTTTTTGTACATCTGGTAGTTTAGAACTTGAAATGCGTTTTCCCTATAGAAATGTTACAAATGGTGTCCAGGTTCCCAAGGTAAGTTCATAAAGCCCATTTAAGCCAATAATGCCACAAAATCTGTACAGCCTAGTAGAATTGAATCACCTTGAAAGACAATGTTTCCTTTGGGAGAAAAATGAATTCAGAAAAAAAAAATGATCAAAGATTCAGCTTGGTGAAACTAAGAAAAAAATCACTCTAAGAGAGCAATAAAACTAAAGACATCCTTTGCTCCATGATTAGATAGTGGGAACCTTTATTCAATAACCCATTCCAAATGACACACAACACCTGTTCATGGGAGTCCCCCACAGAGGTCAGAGGTTAGGTTGTAACTGGGCAATAAGCTACACATTTGGCAAGGGGGAAACACACTAGATGTTCTTCTTTCTCCTCTACTCTTTAGTTCCATAAGTTTCCTCCCACTCTCTCTATCTTTAACATAGCTGCTGTTGTTAATAAAACGGCCCCTTTCCTGCTTTCCCTACAGCATCAACCTATGGCATATTTACACATAATTTACACTAGTGTTTCTTCTTTCCTGATTTTGTTACTGCAAATGCAAGATTCTTGGTATAGCAGAAATCTGAAGCTTGTTCCAGAATAATCCTTGAAATGACTTTGTATGATGGAATGGCAAGCTCAAGGGTGATGAGAGAAAAATGGATTATTATAACAAATGGTGACAAAATCCTAAAATGATATAATGAAACTATACATGGTTGGCCCTACATAAATTGCATATCAAAGATATGTTCCTGGTATGTCAGACTTTCCTTTTCTGCTTTGAAATTGTATGAACAATGTTGACTTTTTTGGAAATGGTCTGTAAGCTGCTGTCAAGTCCCAGAGAACATTTAAAGTCTCCAGAGCAGCAGCTTACCCAATAGATTATCTCAACAATAGGCTGATTATTACCAATCAATCACCTACCTCTTATTTACCTAACAGTCTCTACCACACTCAGCTCAGGATTATGTAAATACTTCTACATAGCACTCAATGGAGGATAGCTATAGGTTCTTCTTAAATTATCTGAACATGACTATGGAAGAGAAAGAGAGATTAGTTAAGCAGATCCTACACTGTCCCTCTTTTACGCAGATATTCCCTCTGTCCTCCCTGAGCTAAGCTGTGTTTTCTCTGCCACCAAAAGAAGTCTTTGAAATTTCAAGCTTTTTTTTTGAAAACGAATACTCAAACACATTACTTAGTATAGAGTTACATTTTTTGATTACACCAAGAATCATTTCAATCTGTTCCAGAAACAAATAAATATGTATTTTTAATCTATTTATAGGTGTCATTCTACTTTTAGACCAAGGATTTGACAACCTGTATTAATATTTTTATAGTTTCCACAGGTTAAGAGTCCAGACAAGGTTTAACTGAGGTCTCTGCTCGTGATTTCACAAGACTACAGTCAAGTTATCCACTTGGCTGTGCTTTCATTTGGAGACTTGAGTGGGTAAGAATTCACTTGGCAGGTAATTGAGCTTGTGCGAAGGATTCATTCTGCTGTGGCTATATGGCTGAAACTGGCTTTTCTGGCTGTTGTGTGAGTAATGCCTTCAGATTCCACAGGACTGTCACTGTGGTCACCTCCAATCCCTGACAATATAGACTTCTTCAACCCTGGGCTGCTTACTTCATCATCTAACAAGGAATGTCTTTCTAATTTGGGAAGATTAAGTCTTACAAAACACAGTATTGTCATGAGGAATGGCATTTTATCACCTTTGCTATGTTCTATTGTTTATAGAGAAGTGAAGGTCTTACACATAAGCAATAGAGAGAAGTTACATAAAAGCGTGGTCTCAAAGAGTCATTTGGAGTTGTGTCACATTCATATCTGTGTACCAAAGCATGTATCGTAAACTCTAACCACATTATTAAAATATAAAATAATTGACATGTCATTATTAAAATGTCTGTAATATTTCCTCTGGATCTAGAGTCTAGATTATAATTATTACTCTTTCCTTAGTGTCTGTTGTGGAGCATCCCTTTATACTGTGTGAGCATGTGTCACTGTGATGGGTTTAATAAAGAGTTGAATGGCCATTAGCTAGGCAGGAAGAGGTGAGGCAGGACTCTTGAGGAGAGAGAGCTCTGGGAAGAAGAAATGCAGGGTTAGGAGTCAGGTGCAGAAGAAGCAAGATCGGCAGTAAAGTAAAGTAAAGTAAAGGTAACTGAGCCATGCAAAAGAAGTAGATTTAAAAAGATGTGAGTTAATTTAAGTTATAAGATCTAGTGGAACAAACCTAAGCTTTTAGGCTGTACTTTCATAATTAATAGTAAGTCTCTGTACCATTTTTAATGAGCTGGCAGCCCAAAGACAGATCCACGTACAAGTATCCTCTTTTACTGCTGCATTTTAACAACATAAGCCTAAGCAGTCTATATAAAGTACACATTCAACCTGTATAGTTTAACTGGGGTTACCAGAACTCCGTGTTGCTTCTGAAAGACAAGTAGAGAAGGCATATCAGAGAAGTATAATCATGTCACTGAATATTTTCTATGTTTTTAAATGACTTTTTTAATACTTGTTGTGTTTATGATGTATGTGTGTATGCAAGCAAGGCAGAGAATGCAGGGACATGCATTCCATAGTGTGTATGTAGAGTTGAGAGTACAATGTTGAGTATAGATCCTCATTTCCTACTTCTCGGAGGCAGGGTTTTCCTTGCTTTATGCCAGGATGGCTGGCTCTCGAGATTCATTTGTCTCTTCCTTCCATCTTCTGGTAAGAGTGTTGGCATTACAGATACATTCTACTGTGTCTGTAATTTTTTTCCTTTTTTTAAATTGATTTTTATTGAGCTCTACATTTTTCTCTGCTTCCCTCTTGCCCTTCCCCTCCCCTTCAACCCTCTTCCAAGGTCCCCCACGCTCCTAATTTACTCAGGAGATCTTGTCTTTTTCTACTTCCCATGTAGATTAGATCTATGTCTGTATTTTTAACATATATTCTGGGGACTTAAACTTAGGGCCTCACACTTACATTGGAAGCACTTTATTCAGTAAATCGTTCCCCCATCATTGAATCTTCTCTATCTAAGTAGTTTTGCTGAATATTATTGGTTCTCTAGCAATAGTAATAAAAGGGTTAAATCTTTGAAAGAAATACACAAAGTCATTGTATGTTAAGTCTTTTCTATCTGAGGGGGTTTAGGGGAAAAGATACACACTCTATCTTCTTTAGTCTCTGTTCTTCTGTGTTCTTTCTACTGTATACTTTTTTTTCTATGGTTTATATACCCCAACAAAACTTTTCAGGACATATAGGAATTACAATATGGTTGCATTCTGTTCTTCAAGTGAATGATTACAATAAATTAAAAAAAAACAGTGAAAAACAGCATGTTTTCCATATCCCTTCCATGAGTAAACATTTTATGTGCTACGGTTGAAAAACAAATTGTCCCAAGAACCCACAAACATTCACACCCAAATAACTTGTTATAGATTAACTGTCTGGAGAATCAAGGTATTCTTCAGTTAGGTATTTTACTGGCAGGCTTCATTCTGCAGGTATGAAGAAAGGGCCAATTACTTTATTATTTATCTTGAAAGGTAATCTTATAAGGAGTCTTAAAGGAATCACAAACCTAAACTTTTATATATGAGAAAGAATCAGTCAGTTCTGCTTTAAATCTTTAGGGTACATACCCACTCATTAATAATATATTAATTGAGAGCAGAAATGGATATAATGGATTAATCATCACCTTTGGTTATCAATCAATTCTAGAAAGAAAGGTATACCAGCCGACGACAACTGGGTTGTTTATTTCTTTTTCTCTGACCTCAGTGAGCTCCACATTTAACTATGTGCCTTTCTAAAACTTTAGATTGTCTTCTTGGGTTTATGCACTTCAAAGCTATTTAACAAAAACATCCTAGTCTATCTTTGTAATTTTCAAAGCTTTGTTTCAGCTGTGATGACCTCCAAAACCGGTGAACCCATTTCCCAACATTAAGGTTAAGAGAATTTAAACTAGCTAGGATACTGGAACTCAATTGTTTTTTCTTAATCCATTTACTTGAGCTACAATCTATGCAGCTCCTTAGGTGGGAACTTAAAGGCCCTGGTTGTGAAACATATCCTTGTATTTACTTTTATTCACCAAAACTCTGTATTGGCTATCATTATTATTATTATTAATTTAGACAACACAGCTTAGGGAAGGGTCATCTTTTCTTTCCTTTCCTTTTCTTTCCTTTTCTTTTCTTTCTTTTTCTTTTTTTTTTTTTCTTTTTGGTTTTTCAAGACATGGTTTCTCTGTAGCTTTAGAGCCTGTCCTGGAACTAGCTCTTGTAGACCAGGCTGGCCTCGAACTCACAGAGATCTGCCTGCCTCTGCCTCCCGAGTGCTGGGATTAAAGGCGTGTGTCACCACCACCCCGGCTGGGGGTGGGGTGGGGAAGGTCATCTTCTTAACAACCCAGAAATAAAAATACACAGTAGAATCTGATGTTTCTAAGAGATAAGCATATCACATTACAGGCAGTGGAGATCTCTCCACATCTGCACACACCATGGTAGATACCAGAGGAATATTGCAATAACAAACATGTAGAGGCACAGCAGAACAGAAGACATCCTGGGATCTCTAATCCCTTGCCTAAATGAGATTCACACATCAGAGAGTTTCCTTGTGGTTGGCTGACACCCTGAACTTCAATTGTTACCTTCTGCTCCTCTGACAAGGACACCAGTACCTTCCTTCTTTGGTGAACACCACTGAGTCCAGTTCAATCATTTACTTTCTTCATCCCCTGTGAAGTCCTCTTAGGAGTCTTGAATGTTAGCAGAATTCAGTAAGGCTGTCACTTTCCACTAAGCAGCTCCTATTATTTTCTAATCTAAAGGACAACTTGGAGAGGCTTTGCTTCCTTTATTTGCCAAGAATTCCTTATGCAGATTTGAGTGCCTATTTCTAGTGTTCTAGTTACTAAGAGTTAGATGCAGCCTGCTAAATCTAACTGTAGACTTGCTCAGTTAGGAGAGACTTTATTCCCTGTATTTGCATAACTGTGTGACTACAGAGGAGAGAAGATCAGCACAAGGATGGCTTTTCACTTCTGCCTAAACAGAAAAGCAGCTGGTATGATGCTCAGTAAAACAAATTAAAACCCTGCCTCTCCAGTCATTTACCCACCCCCCCTTCTTCCACCATTACACTAGGATTTTATGATGGGCAACTTTAAAGCAGTCTTTAAGTGCAGAATCTTCACCGAATTGCATTCGGTGTGAGATTTTCCTCTTCTCTGTCATGCTTCATCAAATGCTGGCTAGAGCTCTGAGGTGCTACTCCTCTCTGTCGTTTAATCTCCGACCATCTTTGTCTGCCCTACTTATGCATGCTGTGGCTATGGGAGCAGGGCTCTAAGGTCTCTTTGGTGGAAGGAACCCAAACCAGAAACAGCTCTCCCACTGGGTGGAAACAAAAAGGCATGTCCCTTTCTTCATGGTACATTAAACAGTCATTCCAGGAAGCAGTGCACCGGGTGTTACTGCTTAACTCCTTCACATAGCCTGATCTCATGCAGGCATGCATGCACATGGGACTGCTAAGATATTTCTAGAGCTGTTTGCAAATGGACAAGAAAGGAGTAGGGATTGAAAACTGGGTTTAAAAATAGTCCTGCTTCATGACTTTCATTTTATTCTCTACTTGCTGCTCCAATGAACTCCAAAGTGGGTAAGAGATAGGTGATGCCAAGCTAAAACTGGCATGGCCCAGGAACACACATTCAGGTTACTCTGAATGACACGATTTACTGTGACAAGAATATTTACAATCAACGAAAGTAAGAAAAACAGACATCAATGCATGTTCCAAATATATCAGAAGGAAATTGGGTAGGTGGGTTACAGCAGAGTAGAGAAATCTGTTCGATCGGTTTCAGGAACTACCTTACAATGAAATACCCTTGAATTCAGAGTCAATGAAATCTAATAATCTGCTCAGTAATGCATTTATAAAAATTTCCCCCATAGTCCCAAAAATGTTAGGGAAGATAAAGAGGTTGGTGGCAAATTTCTAGTAAAGGGAGTAAAGCTAGTCCAATGTGATTTTGATTCTCGTTCTTTCGTAACACAACTATCCACAGTCAGAAAGTTTCAGCCAGTGAGTCTGAAGAATCTTCAACAGGCATGGGGCTTTTTCAGAGTGTTCCATTCCCTGAAAATGCCCCAATATCTAATTTAAATATATTTCCCCCATTTTGATTACTTTGTAACCATAGAATTTCTTATGAGGACTTTGAGTTTCTAAGGTTAGAAGCATCCACATTTCAGAAAAAAAAAAAAAAAAAAAAAACAAACAAAAAAAAAAAACTTTACTGAGGTGCTTTTTCAAGTTTTATTAACACATAAAAAAGATTCAGTATCACAAAGTGAGGAAGAGAAAGAACAACAGCAGGAAAGAATTGAACAAGGACTGACTTTGAGATCACCCTGTCCTGATAGGAACTGTTCAGCAGAGCTTACAGGATTGGCTGTTAATCATGTCCTTCCCTGCTGATGTTGATTTCCTTATTACTGGGTAAACTGGCTAAGAAAATGAGAAATGAGGCATGAGAGTTCCTGTTAAGTATTATTATTAACAGTTAGGGTAGATATTTACCTAGAGCAAAAAAAGTGCATATGCCAATTCACATGAGGCTTTTTGGGTATTGTTTTTGCTAATATAACTCTTAATGTTTAAAGTTCCAGACAGCAAAGTCCATTCCAGCTAAGAAAGGCAGAGGTGAACTATAATTCACCTTCTTAACTTGTGGGTTGGGACTCCATTGGTGATCTCATAATTGAATTCAGGAACTCCAAAATGTGGCAAAAAAAATAGTACCTTGTTTTTGAATGCACAATGACCACTAATTCAAAATTAAACTTGAGTCTGACCTGTGTCTTGTGGCACAGGACTGTGTTACATGTTCTGTCTCCATCACACCCTTGCTTCTCAGCGTACAATGTGTGTGCTCTCCACTACAGGTGCGATAGCACTTCACACATCATCATGATGCAGTCTGAAGTATCTTTACTCGTTTGCCACATGATTTTATGCTATGAATTATAACATGTTACTATATGTAAAAGTTCCCTTGTCTTAGAGAAACTTTATGGTTCATTTGCAGAAAAGAAGGACACTGAAGGTTTTCCTGCTTATTCCTTAACATGTAAGTATACCATATTGTATCTCTAGACTGTTCTGTTTAGAATACTTATTATTTTTTTAAAAAAGATTCTTGTCGTTACTTACTTGTTTTTCATAAAAAAACATTAAATAAGCAAAATAGGGGATTGAAGAGAAATTTACTCAATAGACTTTGACTTAGCATTAGACAAAAACCTCAAATAATTTTGTGAAGTGATCCCACACATTTGCATGATTGACAATAGGAATTTATATGAGTGCTACTCTTAGCACTGGCTGTTGTAAAAATCAAACTATCAGTCAACTCTGAAAATTACTGAGGATGCTCTATGTTGCAGTATCAAATGTTCAGTCAAGATTATATTCTTTATATATAAGTAAACACACATGCAACTCACTAGGATATTGATTTTTCTTTCATCTTTAATATATAGTAAATTATATGTACAAAAATTGTTATAAAATGTTTTATTTATTTTATGATCAGTAAAATTGTATACATATTTTATATACCCATACACCTTCAGTCACGTCAAATTCCTTTAGTGGGAACCTAAAGACATGGCTCAGCACTTAGGAGCACTTACTGCTCTTCCAAAGGACCCAAGTTCATTTCCCAACATTTACGTTCAAACTTCCTGTAACTATAACTTTAGGACCCATGACAAAATCTCCTGGTCACTGTGGACACCTACACACAAGTGGTGTACCCATAGAAACAGATATATAAAGGCCCCAAAGCCACAGAGAAACCTTGTCTTGAAAAAAACAAAAAAAGAAGGAAAAGAAAGAAACAGATATATAATAATAATAATAAATCTAAAAACTAATGAGTGAAAAGCATTGGAAGCAGAAAAAGTTTAAAAAATCTTTTTTTAAAAATTTTTCTCTTCTTCTATCATAGATTACACCTCAACAGAAGTTTCCCCTCCCTTTTCTTTTGTGAGCCCCCACTCCCGACACACACACACACACACACACACACACACACACACACACACACACACACACCTCTTCTCTCCCAGATCCATTCCTCCTTCATTTCCCTTTAGAAAAGAACAGGCCTTCCAGGATATGAACCAGATAACATCTTACAGAAAGACTAGGCACAAACTCTCATATCAAGATTGGAAAAGGCAACCCAGTAGGGGAAAAAAGATCCTAAGGGCAGGCAATGAAGTTAGAGACATACTCTACCCCCACTGTTATGAGTCCCACAAGAACAGCAAGCTGCACAATCATAACATATATGCAAAAGACCTAGCTCAGACCCATACAGGCTCTGAGA
Organism: Arvicola amphibius; assembly: GCF_903992535.2. NCBI lineage: Eukaryota > Metazoa > Chordata > Mammalia > Rodentia > Cricetidae > Arvicola > Arvicola amphibius. The sequence continues at coordinate 26,283,580 of NC_052056.1, forward strand.
TTTCTTCTTCAGTCTCTGTGAACCCCTATGAGCTCTGCTATTTTGAACTTTTAATCAATCAAAAGTTCAAGTAGACCATCATTCATAGACCTGAGAAAAGGCATTAAAGAGTGGATGCTAAAACAACCCCCATACCAACCCATAGAATTGGAACACCCAGAAGCTATTCCTTCTACTAATATCAAAATTTTTTGAATAATGTGATCACTTATGTAACTATTTGGTCCAGAACAGCCACTTTTGCCAGAAACATATCAGTAAAATGATTTATCAGTAATATGGATGTTTGTGTTATATATTTGCCATTTGACAAAATTGCAAATTAAGTACTTTTATTAGCATTCTTGACTAGAGAAAACTACATTGTACCTTTGTCTTAGCTGCAAGAAAATCTAGAATTTTTTCCCTTATTCTATTAGTCTTTCCATACCAAGGGTTGGAATGAATGTCAACCAAGACTCATTACTCTCTTGTACCATACTACTAAATGAAGCAGACTTCCAAAACAATCATTTTTGAAATGGAGGAAATTTGAACAAAAATTAAGTTAAAAGACAGTAAATAAAACACAACAAATCAAAACAAAAGGGAGTGAGCTGGGAAGGCAGCTCATTGGTTGAAGGGCTTCCTGACAATCATGAGGACCTCCATTTAGATCCCCATTACCCATATAAAAAGCTGGGCAAAGTAGCATGTGCTTGTAGTTCTAGCACTAGGAGGTAGAGACAGAAGAATAACTGGAGTTTACTGGCTAGCCTGTCTTGTCAGTCAAGGAGCTCCAGTTTCAGCAAGATATTATATCTTATGAAACCAAATGTATGAAAAAACCATTAAGAATAATAGAGGAAGATATCTTCAGTGGTAAGTTTTGGATTTTTTGTTGTTGCTGTTGTTTTCTGGTTGTTGTTTAGTCAACTCAAAACAAACTGGAGTCCCCTGAGAAGAGGAAACTTGAACTAAGAAAGTAATTCTATCCAGTTATCCTTTAGGCATGTCTGTGGGGTGTTTTCTTGATTAATGATTGATATGGAAAGGCATAGCCCACTTAAGGTTATGCTATCCCAAAATAACCAGTTCTAGGTTGTATAAAAGCCAGTTAAGTGAGCCATGAGAGTAAGACAGTAAACAGTCTATTTCTTGTTCTTGGTCTCCATGTACTCAGTGTTTGCCTCTAGGTCCTTACTGAGTTCTTGCCCTGGCATCCCTCAAAGATGGACTCCTGTGGAAACTTAATCCAAACAAGACCATTCCACACCAGCTGCTCTTGGTCACGGTGTTTATTACAGCAATAGAAATCAAACTATAATACCCTAACTCAATGTTTAGCCTCCACATGAACATGTATAGGTATGCATACACCACAAATTCATACATACACATGTACATTTTGTGTGTGTGTATGTGTGTAGGTAGGTAGCAGGAAAAGGGAAGAAAGAGAGACAGACTAGTTAATGTTGCCTCATCTTTAACTACTGAGTCATTACAAAAACTAATTCATCAAAAAGATATATGCATGATTGATTTATATAAGAAAAAGCAATTCCTATTTTGGTGGATGAATGAATTGTAAAATTACCTGTTAGAACACCTAGTATCACCCTAAGACAATTTTTTTCACTAGTATTCCTTGTGTCAGGTCTGCTATTATTATTCTGTCTCCTGTAATCTAAGTACAACAATCATGTTCCTGGCATGGTACACAAACTCATTTGGAATCTTTTGCCAGTTTATCCACAGTCTTATTTCTCAACAATTTCCTTCATATGTGCTCTATGCTTGAAAGAATACAATTATTAGCTGTTCTTACCAGGTTTACTCCTGAACTTTGTAAAATGCATACCTTCTTCTCAGAAGTCTTCCATATCTTAATGTTAAATAACACACTAAATTTCCCATTTCTTAGGGAATGTCTTTAAAATGATATTTATTTTATTGTGATTTTATTTCTTTTCTTATTCATCATTTTCCTCAAATATACTATGTCCTCTTTGAAGATAGACCTGTTTTTTTGACATATGTTATCTCAGTAGTTAGTAGAGTATGAAGTAGATTCACTGCATGAATTTGGATTACATTTTATGTGAGATGACCAACAATGAAATAACAAAGAAGTATATAAACAATATTTGAAGAATGAGTATTACAAAATACTTTAAATATAAATAAAAACAAATGAGATAGCGAGAGGCTAGGGCTCGTGTTGGAGCTGGTGATAGCCAAGCCGAAAGGTCAATTGTCCTCCCAGTATTCACTTCCTTTTGTATACTTGTCTCACATTCATCATGACTAGTTGATGAAATGTCATGAATTTTAGGTGCCGTCTGAAACTGTGTCTCTGCCTTGGTCTTTTATATTGTTTCTTCTGGGAGAGACTGCTGTCTATTTAGTGAAGATATATTGTTCACTGCACACATCCATCAGGAGATGGCCTTGTGGGTTATCCATCTTGGAAGTGGTTATTAGCTGCAGTCGGGACTCTTATGACCACAGTGACAACAGACATCTGACTGAAATATCATGGAAATTCTGATCTACAAAACACAACCAAACTTTTTATGAATTACTCAAATAAAATGCAAGAGGACTGATATTTTGATCCACTATATTCAGTGGTTTACATTATAAAACATAATTTATAATACATTATAAAACAAATACTACAAGGTCTCATGTAGAGAGGTCTTGAAAGCTTCTTCAAGCAGGTAACAGCTAATGTGAACAGAATGATGAGACATCAGCTGTTGACATTTCAGAAGGCAAATGTTCAACAGAGGTAACAATGGATGATGGTAGTGGAATGTTTGTCATATTAAGGGAGAGAAGAGCAGGAGCATGCAAAGCAGGGGAGGGGCAGCTAGGGGGCGAGTTCCTTTAATTTTTTGTGTCATGTGGCTTGTCATCCTTTTCTTTTTTCTCCCCCCTTTATCCCCCATCCTTTTTCTGGTTTTTTTTTTTTTTTTCATGACAAGCTTTCTTTGTGTAGCCCTGGACATCCTGGAACTCACTCTGTAGACCAGGCTGCCCTCAAACTTAGAGATCTGCCTGCCCCTGCCTCCCAAGTGCTAGGATTAAAGGGGTGTTCCACAACCACCCTGTTTGTTCCTTTCTTTTAAAATGACACATCTAATGCTTCTTTATATGAAAATGGACTAAATGGGCACATCTGAATGTTGGAGAAAGAAATAGCTGCAGAAGTGAAAGCAATAATGAAAAATGTCTTTAATAGAGGGCTTATGTGGGAGTCCCCTCTGTGTGCTGTTGGGGAAGCTGACCGATCCCTTGTCTTAGGGGTGTGGCCCCTCCGAGGCACAAAATACCTTTAAAAGATCAGTGTTTTTTTTGTTTTGTCTCTTGGTTTCCTGCTCTTCGCTGGAACTCTGGCTCTGTAAGTTTCTCCCATTTTTCCCCTTTTATTAAAGTTGAACATTTTATATAAGGCTAGATTGGTTATTTCCAATTGCTGACCGACCACACCCTCTACATTTTCTGTGCCTGTAAGCCAGGAGCTGGCGAGCTGCGAGCTGCTCTGCTGTTGTCCAGCAAGCAGTAGGGCCTGCTGTATGCTGGGGGGGGAGGGGTAAGCCCTGGTCGCCAGTTCCAGGCAGCCGATAAGCACCAGGAGTAGCTAAGAAAGCCCTACGTTGGGCGCCAAAATGTCAACACGGACCAGCTGTGTGCCTAGAGATGGGGCACTGTGCATGACTCTTGGAGGTGGCAAAGAGTTCTGCCATGCTGGACTGGGCAGGGCAAGCAGACAGTACTATATTTCCCCAAGCAATGGCGCCTCTTAATTTCATAAGGAGGGCTTAGCATTTTAAGAAGCTCTTCAAGTCACAAAAGAATTTCAGATACGTAACAGGACAGATTCAGACATAAAATACCTCTAAATGAGACACAGTATATTTAAAAATGTACATAGGCTTGGGAGAGAGAAGAAAAAAAGTATAGAGAGTTATAAAACAAAATAAATGATTTAGAAAAAAAATTCTTTAAGAGACAGAATACAGACAGACATTCATAGATTAAAGGAGTAAAGATAATAAAATGAATATTAAACTTGTAGAAAAAGTAAAATAAGCCACGAAAAGATGAAATGTACACAGAGAGTCTGGATTATGTATATTATTGTGTTTACTTTGAATTTTTTGACTACAGAGATAGATTTGATTCTGGGGATTGCTAAGCTAAACCAACATATATACTTTAAAGGTATCTTGATTTCAAAATATGGAATTAAGTATATGATGTTTTGGAAAAGAGGTTCTTTTATTTGTTTCCTCAGAGGATGAGAAACTGTAGAATTCTTCCAGACTAATATGGTTTGATAGACCATGACCCCCGAGAGGTCACCATGAACACCCCCCAATAATTACTTCATCCAACAAAAAACAGGAAGCAGTTTGGAGAACTACACCCATATTCTCAAATATTGTTTGTAAATATTTATTTATATTTAAAGGGGGATATGCTATAGAGATTTGCATTGGTATGGATCTTGGTTTATTGATACGAATTTAAGGTCCATTTTGTTATATGTATATTTCTGTTCTTGATTAAGGTATTGTGCTTGTCCATACAATTATACATTGTCTTAATGTATAATTAAGAAATATAGGTTCTATGGTGATATGCAAGAAATTCATCAGTATGGCTATAGGAACTGGCCTTTTCAGGCTCCCTCTCCTCAGCTGCCCAAGGAACTAACTGGGGGCGTCTCCCTGGAAACCTGGGAACCCCTCTAGGGTCAAGTCTCTTGACAACCCTCAGGTAGCTCCTTAAATTCAGATATATGCTTCCCTGCTCTCATATCCACCCTTCGTATATCCCAAGCACCCCATTCCTCCGAGCTCCCCCCCCGCTCTCCCCTTCACACTTTTCTCTCCCCATCTTCCCTTGGCCCAGTCTTGCCCAACCCTCAAGTTCCCAATTTTGCCTGGCGATCGTGTCTACTTCTGCATATCACCATAGAACCTCCACCTGACGATAGATGAAGAAAATGACAGAGCCCCACCTTGGAGCACCGGACTGAGCTCCCAAGGTCCTGATGAGGAGCAGAAGGAGAGAGAACATGAGAAAGAAAGTCAGGACCGTGAGGGAACCTCCAGCTGGCGACAGATGGGGAAGGTGACTGAGCCCCACATTGGAGCACTGGACTGAGCTCCCAAGGTCCCGATGAGGAGCAGAAGGAGCGAGAACATGAGGGAGAAAGTCAGGAACGAGAGGGGTGCGTTCACTCATGGAGACGGTGGGACAGAACTAATGGGAGATCACCAACTCCAGTTGGAATGGGACTGATGGATCATGCGACCAAACCCGTCTCTCTGAGTGTGGCCAACAGCGGGGGCTGACTGAGAAGCAAAGGACAATGGCTCTGGGCTCTGATTGTTCTTCATGGACGGGCTCTGTGGGAGCCTTCTCAGCTTGGTCGATCACCTTCCTGGACCTGGGGGGAGTTGGGAGGACCTTGGTCTTAGCATAGAGTGGGGAACCCTGATGGCTCCTTGGCCTTGAGAGGGAGGGAGGGGAGGTATGGGTGGAGGGGAGGGGAGGGAAGGGGGAGAAGGAGGGGAGAAAAAGGGGAGAAGGAGGGGAGGGAGGGGGGAGGAGGAGGGAAGGAGATGGAAATTTTTAAATATAAAAAAAAATAAACCATGAGAAAAAAAAAAAAAAAGAAATATAGGTTAATAGATAATTAGCTATAATAGTCAAGTTTAGTCATGTTAGTTATATTTTCTATATATAGAGAGATATATTTCAGTTAGATAGGTATTTTTCAAATCTTTCAGAGACCTTCAGAATATGGCATTTAAAATCTTTTAAGAATTTAGGACTTTTAATGACAATGAGACACATCTGCTCATGGCAGCAACAATCTACTTCAAGAGGAAGATGGGCATCGAAGAAGTTCTTTATGAAGCTGCTTAGCCATTTGGGCAAGAAACTGCTCTTGCCTGGATTGCTTGATGAACTGGACATGAAGGACCCACAGAGAAATGATGGCTGAACTTGCTTAAACGTGAGATGATCCTTTGGAATTCCTGCTACATCAAAGTGTCTTTGAAACATTCTTCAGGATACTGAAGAAAGTGACTGACAAACTGCCAATATAGGTAGAACTGTCTTTGAAATTTTCTGCTTTATGGAAATGTCTGCTGGATACTATGGGCCAGTAGGCTGAAGATGGATGCCAGAACAGTACTAAAGAACTTTGGGTGGCTCTCGAGGCAGTGAGATGTCTCTGTCAATTCCAGGGTTTTGGAAGTTGCTTACAATGCCAGATGTGTGCTTTACATTGGCATATATATAGTATAACAGGCCATGCTAAAGTGGACAGGTAATTTAAAGGCTACTGGTGGTAGGAATTCCTACAGCAGATCAAGCGCATGCGGACATTGACCTGAAGACGGTCAGATCTGCACAAACAAGGCGTCTTTGTCAAGTTGCCTCTATTTTCTCAATAGAACGCTCGGTTTGATTATGAACTAAGGTGAAGATGTAGGAGGTTTAAAAAAATGAAATAGCTATTTGTTGCATGCCGGAAAGAAATTGAATGCTCAGTTGGAATTTCTATTGTTTTCTACTCTAGGGAAAACAAATACCTCCACGAAGAGAAAAACAAGTGGATATGAAGTATTTAGTGCAAAGAAAAAAAGAGAAAAAAAGCCTGGCTGGCAGCAAGGGAGGATCAAAGGGTGAAGAGAGTGAGCCAAAAGACTGGCCTTATTTTATCCCCCTGAGTTCCTGTATTTTAGACTTAGAGCGATCAGTATATTTAGACAAAAGCAAACTCGTGCTGTTTTTCTCTGTCCTTCGTATTCTTTTTTTGTTGTTGCTGGTGGTGGTTTTTGGGGATTCTTATTAAAGAATGAATTCATGTTTTCTCTTTTTAATTAGCAGTGGAACTAAGAGTCAGAGCTAAACGTGGAAGACTATCACTCCATTAGGAGGCACAGATGATTCTCTGTTGGGACTGATATTCTCCATAACTGATGAACTGGTTGTAGTAATTTGAAGGATCTTTTATTAAATTTATTTAATTTATTTATTTATTTAATTTAATTAATTTAATTTAATTAATTTAATTTATTTAATGTTGGGATATGAGGGTGGGGAAGTGAGTGACTCTGTGAAGGCCAGAGGACAACCTGTGAGAATCAGTTTCATACTTCAATTATATGCACCTTGGGCATCAAATTCTGGTCATGAAGCTGGGTGGCAAGCACCTTTACCCACTGAACACCTTGTTTGCCCATGTATCTACATTGTTTAATGTACTCTCCAAGATATTGGTAATAGAAAAGACATGTGAGTGAATAAAGTAGATAGGATTTCAGCACTTCTGATTGCTCCATACTCTCTTTACTATGTAGATAACCTGACAGGCATGCTTTTTAAAGTTCAGTTCCATAAGATATTTCTGTTATAATATATAGCTCCTCGTTACTGGGGGGGGGGGGTACAGTGGGATGCTCACAGTACATTCTTAAACCCAATAAAGTTTCAATCATTTAAAGTGTTTGCTCATTGGTTTCTTCACCTATACAATGGTGGATAATTACAGAACTTATTTCATTCTTGAAATAACTGACTCTTTACATTTAAATTCTTAGCATACAATCTGACACATAAAAATGTTATAAAATAATCAGTCAGTCCATATGAATATATTCTTTTCATGAAGTGAAGAAGGGTTCTTCTTCTTTGCATATATTAAAAAAAACTTTTCAAAAAACGTTTTGATTGTAGCTTTTACCATATCAGCTTTTGAGGTCAAACCCAATTCAGAATGTAAATATTCTGACATACCCCTTTTTTACATAATATATAAAGATTTCTAAAACAAGTGTGAGCACATGTGTGCCTGTGTGTGTTTGGGGGGGGCACAATTCTTGTGGAAATGCCATGGGCTGTTGGTAAATCTGACACTGGTTGTGACACTTTTTAAATTTTTAAATTAAAATTTAAAATTTAAAAATTTAAAATTTAAATCTTTTTAATTTTTTTGTTTTTTTCTCATATATTACATCCAAACAACTTTTCCCTCCATCCTCTCTTTCCAGTCCCTCACCCCCACACACTTGCCCTCTCCACTAAATCCATTCCTCCTCTGTTTCCCTTCAGAAAAGAGCAAGCCTCCCAGGGACAGCAATCAAACAGTGATACTACTTTCATTCTAACAAAATTAATAAATTACAATTTTAGGGTTCCACTTTGCACTTTAATACTAAACTTTGAGTTGGTAGAATTAAAAATGTCAAATCAAAATGAACCCTAACAATCAAATATTGAGTAGTTTCATTCCTATTGTTTCACAAATAAAATCTAATGATCATCAGGGTTTTTTTTTCCCATTAATAACATCCTTCTATGGCTAAGATAAAAAACACAAGGGACAACTCATGCTTGAGAGAACATGGAACAAGGAGAACACTCCTCCACTGCTGTTGGAAGTGAAAACTTGTACAGATCCTTTGGAAATCAATAAGGTGGTTTCTCAGAAAACTAGGAATCAATCTACCTCAAGACCTAGCTGTACGCTCCTAAAGAACACTGTACCATACCACAAGGACATTTGCACAGCTATGTTTGTAGTATAACAAACATAGAACAGGAACTGGAAACAACCAAGGTGCCCCTCAGCCAAGGAATGGATAAAGAAAATATGGTACATTTACACAATAATGTATTACTCAGTTGTTAAAAACAATGACATCAGGAAATTTCCTGGCAAATGGATTGGACAAGAAAAGATCATACTGAGTGAGGTAACCAAGACCCAGAAAGACAACATGGCATGTACTCTTGTGTAGTGGACATTAGCTTTAAAGTAAAAGAGAACAATGCTACAGCTCACAGATGCAGGAAGCTAGTTACAAGGAAGACTTTCTACAGGGTTGTATGAATTTCACTGAAAAAGGGAAACAGAATGGGCATTGTCTGTGGGTAGGGGAAGGGAACTGGAAGAGGAATAGGGATGGGAACCAGAGGGATCAGGTTTGGGGAGGATGGAGGAAGAGAGTACTGAGAGAGACAACTAGAATCTGGGGGCATCTCTGGCATGAGCTAGAAACCTAGAGCAATGGAAACTCCCAGGAATCTATGAGGGTAAACCTAGCTAAGACTTCTAACAATAGGGGATACACAGCCTGAACTGACCATCTTCTGTAACCAGGCAAGACTTCCATTAGAGGAACTGGGATACTAACTCAGTCACAAACCCATAGGCATACACTTTACCCAGCCTACAATATATGCTGGGGTAAGGGTTGAAGAGAAATTGTGGGAGGGATCAACTAATGACTGGCACAGCTGGAGACCCATACCTTAAGAGGGAGCTCCCCCATTAGGGCCAGTACCCAGAGACCTAGGATAGAACCAAACATGACTGGCAAAAAAAAGTCAAGTAAATGATTTCTAATGATATTCTGCTATGCTCATAGATTGGTGCCTAGCCCAATTGCCCAATTGTCCATCAGAGACTTCATTCAGCAACTAATGGAAATAATGCAGAGACTCACAGCCAAACATTAGGCTGAGCTCCAGAAATCTTATGGAAGAAGGGGGAGGGGAGGATTGTAATATGCAGGGATGTCAAGGAAAACCCAGAGAACCAACTAACCTTGACTCATAGGGGCTCAGAGAGACTGAACTGGTAACCAGGAGGAATGCATGGCACTGACATAGGCACTCTATATATATGTGACAGTTATGTAGCTTGATCTTCTATGGGACTCCTAACAGTGGGAACAGGGGATGTCTCTGACCCTGTTGCCTGTTTTTGGGACCCATTCCTCATACTAGATTGCCTCATCCAGCCTAATAGAAGGGGAGGTGCCTTGTCTCACTGCAATCTGATGTAGCATGGCTGGCCGATATCCATGGTATGCCTGTGCACCCATCGCTGAAGAGAAACATTTGAGGAGTGGGTGTGGTGTGGGGGCCGGAGGGACAAATTGGGAAGAGAGGAGGGAAAACTGGTTGGGATGAAAACAAAAGAATGAAAACAAAACAAAAAAACCAACATCCTTTTACTTTTACTAAATGCATTTATAATTCCCCCACCAACTCCCCCTCCATGATCAGGTATGCGTTCTGACCAAAAGCGGAGAGTAGAGGGGGACTGACCGAAGACAGCTTTGTGTTCTTCACAGAAGCACAGAAATTGCTCAACAGCAGCAGCAACCACAAGGGATACAACATCATGCCTGTGTCCTGGTACCAACCCACAGGGTGAGCAACCAGCTGCCAGCTACCTGCCCAAGACCATCAGGGGGAAGAGGTCCTGTCACACTTTCTCTTACCCTGAGGACAGACTGCCCTGTACTCTAGCATTCCAGCCACTACCCACAACCACTCTCTCCTATGGTCAGAAAAGGCTGGCCCTCAGGCTGCAAGATGTGCAAGCAGCGGTCTATAGAAACAATTACACTGAGGAAGAAAGATGAGTTTAAGAAAGCTTCTAAGAAATTTATGCAAAAAGGAAAAAGAGATTCCTAGGTTGCATTTTTAGAAGGCTTTTCCTTGTATATTTAAAGAGTGCATTATGTAGTCATTCATTCTGTAAATTAAGCCTTTTGATTTCCAGTAGCATTATGCAAAGCTAGCATATTGTACCTATTTGCAAAGATAATAAATTAGTGAATGCTTTCATTTTCTTTGGCAAAATTGCCAAAATGTGTCATAACAGACAAAGAACATTTGAAATGTTACCAAAATAGAAGTATTTGTGTCAGCTATGAGAAGCACAATAGATGATACAGTTACTTCGGGTGCCCAAAGATATATAGAAATGGAAAAAAAAAATCCAAAGGACAATTACTCTGAAGAAGCTATCAGGGATCTGTGTGAACACCATGAGAAAATTACCCAGGGCCACTAATCACTGAAACAGAAATGTTGGATAAAATGTATTGTCTGATGAAGCAACTATTTGGGAAATTTTCCCAGCCACACCCTTCCTTTTCATGCTTCAAATGCACTAGATGAATTTCATATTCCTAGAGGTCATTTGAGATGGACAAAAGATGCCAGCAAATCACAAAGCCTTATCTTTGTGTGGAGATTCTTTCTCAAAAAGCATAGAAGAAAAAAGTAAACTAAAATTCACATCTTGGTACATGTATATCTAAGTGGCATAAATTATAACATTACATATTGATAAATAGTTATCACAATACTCTTTGGTCGAAGTATTTGGCGAAATGGCTGCTGAGCAGTTCGGTATTCACTTGTCCATATGTACATGCATATACAGTTGGTCTTCCTGCGTGCTCTGATTACTGACTCTCTAGTAATTACATCTGTACATTCTCTCGGAGTCATACGACAGCTAGAATTCATTACTGCACCGTGAATTCCCGAGGGACACTACTGAGGACTCTTGCAAGAACACTGGGAGACAAAGAAATTTTAAGCCCAGAACACGGAGATAATACTACATATGAGAACAGTAAGACAGTCAAATATATAAAGTCACATCAGATGACTGAAGCTAAAGTTAGTGTCTGCAGTTTTTTTTAACATACTGCCTTTCTATGTATTTTTACATACATGTATATGAGAGATACTTCAGAAGAGCATAACAGTCTATTCAAAATATTTTAACCTATTTGGCAGAAAGGCCCTTTCTGCCCACAGAAACGAATCAGACATTTTCAAGGGAACCAAGCTAGTTGCACTCATGTAGGGTTCTACATGTGGCCTCAGTATCTGTGATACTAATATTTATCTTCAGTGATGACCAAAGGGAGAGTGAAAAAGAAATTCACCGCCCCCCCCAAAAAACATCTGCTTTTAGTGAGGACAATCCAAATGACAGAGGAGAGACTGAATTGACAGGGTCGAGACAAGGGGAAGAATATTTGAGTCTTTGAGGACAGAGTTTGCAGAGATCTTAACCCCTCACATGCCTGGATACAGTTTTGTCAATCCTTGGCTGGCCAGAGGTCCTAATAGTGTTCTTTGTGATCGACATCTGTGTGTTTATCTCCGAGCAATGCCCTACAAATGCCACCTTATGACAGGAAAGCAATGCACTGAGCAGCCCTGGCGTTCTAGATCTAGGCCTTAAGTTGCTTTGTGTTTTACTGAGGAACATTCCTTGCCTGATTTCTCATTATTGTAGTTATCACCTATTTGTGTCTATTTTACCAATACCTAGCCTAGAAATACTTCTTGAACACAAGACAATTACAGCACAAAAGAATTGAAAAGTGTTCGTTGAGTGCTATTCATATCAGCAAAAACATAAACTGAATATATAATTTATTACAGGTAATGGCCAGAAAAGGAGTCTAGTTTATATTACATTTCTATTTATTATAATGTGGCTTTTTAAAAAAAAAAATCCTCCTCAAAATGATCCTTTCTTCATTGAGCAGTAATCTAACTCAGTTTAATTTGCTTGCTCTTTTGTTTTTGTCCCTTTTGCAGTGAAATTGGAATACAAGTGAACTACCTGTTAGTCCCTATATTATTGATTTAAGAGATCCCTGTTTGTGAGTCCAAGGAAAGAGCCAGAGTACCCTGGTCGTTTTGTTTGTGAAGATTCAAAAGCAATGAAGCGAGCTATTTCCCCTGAATGCTGTTATCCATGACAAAGAAGCTAACTGCTTAATTCCAGGGGTCTGTTATTATTTGTAAACTGGCTCTTAAATAAGAATACTTACAGATGCCTCTTGCTCCAGATGGTACCATTTAACTGCCTGTGTTACTCATGAGTGGTTTTCTGCTTTCGTTTTAAACAAATACTTAACACAGCAATTCGGTTATCAAGAATTCCTTCTCAAAATTGGAACAAAATCCAGAAGTGCTGCATGAAGTGGCAACACAATTTCCTTCAGCAAGGGACACACGGGTTAAAAGTAAATGGAGCTTGACAGTAGAGGGGAATAAAAAGAACTATAGTGGAAGCGGCAGGAAAAAATGGTTCTCTGGACCTCACTGGAGGGCCAAGTGCCAGTTCTTGTTTGTTAATTGCTGGTTTTGTGACCCTAGTAGGGGACACAGACTCACACACACACACACACACACACACACACACACACACACACACACACACACACCAAATCAAAACCAGCATAAACAGTAATCACCATCCTTTTCACAGGATTTGTTTCGGGACTAAATAATTAGTAACTCTATGACAAATTTCTGAGTGATGTTAGTAAATGCTACCATAAATAATGCTTTCTACGATAGCATTTATTCAAAGCACATTAAATGTGGGCTGGAGAGATCACTCAGTGGTTAAAGGCTAGGCTCACAACCAAAAACAATAAGCACATTAAGTGAAACCAGAAAATCAGTTTCTACAATGAAAAACCTCTCTGTCATTAAGATGCTCATATGTTTTGAGAGAATATGATGTCACCTGGGATTAGGATTCTAAATCCATTCTTGTTGGGAAATGTTTCACATTTCCTTGAAGAGCAGGCATAGTCATATGAACGCACCAACTGTTGAACCACATCATCTGTGGTCTTGGGTCTCCCAATTGTAAACACTTGATACAGTGACTTTGGCATCTGGTAGTGTGAACCAATTCCTTGGTCTATATGTTTGTAAATTTTATTTGTGCTGTTTGTCTAAAGAACCCAGGGTCATGCATATGGCATTCAAGGCTTTTCTTAGATGGATCTCAATTAACCTTTCCAACATGTTTTTCCCTCAAAACTACATTTGTGCTCCTTGCACTCCAGCCAAAATTAAATATTGTTATTTTCTTTTTTAAGCTGTCCAAAATGTAGATGTTAACAGTAGGCACTTACATTGGACCTACATTCCACTTGATTTCCTTTTACAAAGGAACACCATCTATTTTGACTATGTGATAGGTAAGCTATCTTTCCTCATTTCTCTTTGTAAATATGGTACTTTCTTCCTTGTCCTTATCCATAAAACCAGAATTTAAAATCTAATCTTCCCTATTTGATTGCCAAAATCAATTCATTTTTGTAGACGGCTCAAAAATAAATTAATTAGCCATAACAGTATACATTAGAACTTGAAAGTCAGTGGGAAAAAAAAAAGCGAAACAAAAAATATTCATTCCCACAAGTTCAGAGGATACTAGCTGCAAAGCCCTGCTTTGTAGTTAAAGTATAAATACACACTGCTCTTTCTCTTTCTTGGAACTTTTCCTATAGAATGGATTAGCATAGCTGAAGCTGAAGCTATATGAAATGGTAATGCTATCTTTGTGTTCTTTTTAATGGCACCTGCAGAAGTGTCATTAAAAAGTCATCTGAGTGTTAGAAAAACAGCTGAAGTGCTAGATAAACCCTTGACGCCAAGCCTCTGACCTGCTGTGTGACCTCGGCAGTTTACTTGGCCTTTGTTTTCTTAGATAGCAACTGAGAGAAGTAACACTGTCTGTCTTGAATATTTGTGACTTGCCAAGATGGAAATCTTTGTGTCAAAGTTATTAACACCCAGCTCTTATTTTAGATCTAATCAAAAGTCATATGCCTAAACTTCTCCACTTAAATGAAAATGAGTGTAAGACAGAAATTAGTATATGGCTACAACTTTGCAGTTTTTTAAAGCTAGAAACAGATTCAACTTGTTGAAATAATGCTAATGTAAATGATAATGCTGTGTATTTCAATTTATATTGCAGAGGACACAAAAAAGCTAATTTAAGATGTGTGTACCTAAAAAAAAATCTTTCCTGAAATGTTTCATACTTTAAACTTTTTTTCATATTTGTTATTCCTTAGGTCTTATTTGATATCTGAATATAAGTTAGTATGCTATAAAAATCCCAGATTTTCACATTGCACCTTTTTATTTAATATTTGTGAAAAACTCTGAAATAACAACTGTATTAATAGTATTTTTTGAAAACATTCACTGAAGTATAAATCTAATCAAACTTATCAATAAAAACCAGGAGTCAGAAATCAGGGTAAAAACCAGAAAGATCAGAGAAGCTGAGCAGCAGCCACAGTCCCTTTCTACCTCTTCCATTCTTCCATCCCCATTACCTTATTACTTCCTGTCTCCTCTTTGTGGAAACCTCCAGACCTCTACTGTAAACTCATGGCTAGCTCTGTCCTCTGACTCCAAGAAAGCTTTATTTGTCAGAAGACAATGAAATCATTACATAACAATTAATACTTAATATAGCATCCTAGATGGACACTTCTACTGCTACAGAAACAGAAATGTTCTTGGACTAGGGGCACCTAATATTAGAGGCACTTCCTATAGAATACTTTCCCAGACAAAACTTCTAAATGAAACCTGAGAGAATAGTCATTGCTGATATTTACTGGGGTCTTCATGAAGCATGTTCTCTGCCCTGTATGATGTGAGTCTTGGGTGTATTGTCCAAATCCTCAGACCAACTGTATGAGATTGGGTTGACAATTAAATATTTTTATTTATTTACTTTAGGTGTATGGGGATTTTGCCTGCCTGTATGCCTGTGAACCACGTGTATGCTTGGTGCCCAAGGAAGCCTCAAGAATCAAGATCCCTTGAGACTGGAGTTCTAGACAGTTTTGCGTTCTAGGTGCATGCTGTGTATTGAACTAGAACCTTCTTGGAAGAGTAGCCAGTACTCTTAACCACTGAGTCAACTCTCCAGTCCCATTTTCAGATAATTTGTACTAGGGAAGAAAGACTTATCTTGTAATGAAAGCATCATTCTATTGGTTTGGTCCAAGGATGAGTGAAAAGAAAAACAGGAAAATATTTGCATGGTGTGGGACAATAGTCTGTATTCTGTCAATTATATTTTAAATAAACGCTGATTGGCCAGTAGCTAGGCAGGAAGTATAGGCAGTCCAACCAGACAGAAAGTAGAGGCAGGTCAATGAGAACAAAATTCTGGGAAGAAGGAAGCCCATTCCTCTGCCGTCCTTGCCAGGACACAGAAGAAGCAAGATGTGATTGCCTCACTGAAAAAGGTACTGAACCATGTGACTAACATAGACACGAATAATGGGCTGATATATGTTATAAGAGTTAATAAGAAGCCTGAGCTAATGGGTCAATCAGTTTATAGTTAATGTAGACCTCTGTGTGATTTCTTTGGGATTTAAGGATTACAGGAACTGGGCAGGACAGAAACTCAGTGAGCATTTGCGGAACACCAGGATTCATCTCTCTGCACTCCTGTCTGTGGATACAATATGACTAACTGCCTCACACTCCTGCCTTCACAGCTACATCTGTATTCACCACCCTGTCTTTTATGATGGAATGTAACCTCAAAATCTGAACCAAATTAAGTCCTTTTTCTTTAATTTGGTTTTGCCAAATATTTTGTAATAGCAATGAGAAAGGTAACTGATGCATGCTTCCTTTCAGTATTTGACTACAGCCACCAAGTGCTGTTTTGAGATATTTAATTCCTCGGGAGAAATAAATTTGTCCTCAGAAACGATTATGTTTCTGTGGTAGTTTGTATAGTTATGGTCCACATAGTTCAAATGCTTGGTCACAGGGAATGACACTATTGTAGGTATGGCCTTATTGAGGAACTGTGTTACTGTGGAGGCAGGTTGTGAGGCCTCCTATGCTCAAGCTATACCCAGTGTGGTACACAGCTGCTTCTGCTGCCTGCAGATAAAGATGTAGAACTCTCAGTTCTTTCTCCAACACCATGTCTGCCTGCACACCACTATGAAGATTGTAGACTAAACCTCTGAAAATGTAACTCAGCCCCAATTAAATATTTCCTTAATAAGAGTTTCCATAGTCATGGACTTTCTTTCTTTCTTTCTTTCTTTCTTTCTTTCTTTCTTTCTTTCTTTCTTTCTTTCTTTCTTTCTTTCTTTCTTCATGGTGTTTCTTCACAGCAATAGAAACATTAAAATGATCATCCATACACTCATTCATTCCTTCATAAAGTATCTGTTAAAATTCTCTCAGATACTGTCTTAGTTTTTTATTGCTGAGATGAAACACCATGACCAATAGGAAAACTGGGAGGAAAGGATTTGTTACACTTACATAATATTGTTTATTATTGAAGAAAGTCAGGACAGGAACACAAACAGGGCAGTACCTGGAGGCAGGTACTGAGACAGAAGCTGTGGAAGAGTGCTGTATACTGGCTTTCTTATAGAACTCAGGACCACCATCCACCATGGGTTTGCCCCTCCCCCACCAGTGATTAATTGAGAAAATGTCTTACAGCTGGATCTCATTAGGCATTTCCTCAACTCAGGCTCCTTCTTCTCTGATGACTCTAGCTTGTGTCAAGTTGATACACAAAACCAGCCAGTACAACTGACCCGTTGTCGCCTTGACACAGAATTACATCACTCTTTTTTAAAATTATTTTTAATTAAAAATTTCTGCCTCCTTCCGGCCTTCTCCCAGCCTCCTCCCAGCCTCCCATTTCCCTCCCTCTTCCCCCATTCTCCTCCCCCTCCCTCTCCAGTCCGAAGAGCAGTAAGGGTTCCCTGCCCTGTGGGAAGTCCACTGTCCTCCCCCCTCCATCCAGGTCTAGGAAGGTGAGTAACCAAACAGGCTAGGCCCCTCCAAAGCCAGTATATGCAGTAGGATCAAAACCCAATGCCATTGTCCTTGGCTTCTCAGCAGCCCTCATTGTCCGCCATGTTCAGGGAGTCCGGTTTTATCCCATGCTTTTTCAGTCCCAGTCTCTTAAGCCACAGCCTTTCCTTTCCTATTTATCAACAAGATCCCACAATAAAATTATAAATAATTTTAAAAGAACCACAGTCTTCACAAATTCAAATACATTAAAGTTTCAATCTCTTTAAGACGTACAATCACTTTTCAATGTTCAAGTTTTTCATCTTTGGGCTTCTTTTAAAATAAAAATTATATTAAATACTTTCTTCCAGAGGAAAGAACCAGGGCAGCATCGCAATCTGAACAAAGCTAAAACAAACTCCAACGATATAAATAACTTAATTATTTGGGATTTCAATTATTTGGAATTCACTCATGATTTGGACTCCCCCAAAGATTTTTTGGTCACTTATCCTGTTCTGCCCTCTGCAGTACACATAGCTTGTCTTCTAGGCTCTGGCTGGCTCCCCTTCATGGCTGCCACTGTTATTGGTGGTTGTCACAAGGTAGTCGCATCTCCAAAATGCTGGGGTCCCTTGCTGCAACTGGGCTGCACTTTCACCAATGGCATCTCATAGGTTCTCTTCATGATGCCAAGCCTCAGCTTCTTTACATGACCCTACAGTTCTGGACCTTCAGCTGCCACTGAGACTGCTCCTTCCCTAATGGCCTCTCCTCACCTCTCATAATGCCAAGCCCCAGATACTCTCATATCCTCATGCCTTCAAAGCCAGTACTCCCTGGGTGACTCTTACATACTACTAGGTCCTGCTGCCAGCATGAGGTACAACTTTGACTACCTCTGGAACATGGCTGCTCTGTGTTCTTCCAGAAAGATTTTAACCCAACAATGCTGGTCTCTTCTTAATCACTACTAATTTCTTAGCTCCAGCTGGTCAGCATCAATTGTCCCAATAGCATAAAGGTTTTACTTCAGTAGTTTTGGTATCTTACTAATTACAGTTGATACTTCAGCCCCAGTTAACCAGAAGCATAGACTCTAATTTGAAAATAGCAAACAGCTCTGAAAGAATCTTTAATCTTCCTCTGAAACTTCACAAGTCAGGCCTCCATCTTCTGCACTGCTCTCAAAATTCTTATCTTCCAAGCTTCTAGCAGAACATTGCACTCAATGGCTTTCCTAGGCCATAGTTCCAAAGTCCTTCTATAAACCTCTCAAGAACATAGTCAGGTCTGTTACAGCAATACCCTCACTACAATATGGAGAAATAGAAACAACCTTTCTAGCCTAAAACTAGATCTATTTTGTTAAAATATTACTGGGATAGTACTCCTCCCTCCTTTCCTTCTCCCCTCCTCTTCCCCTTCAGGTAAACGGTATAGTCGAGAAGGAGGAAAGACAGATATGGAGAGAAAGGAAAGAGATATCTTGATCGAGGGGGCCATTAACAGGGCTAGCAAGAAACCTGTCACTAGAGAAATTCTCAGGAATCCACAAGGATTACCTCAGCTAAGACCCTAAGCAATAGTGGAGACAGTGCCTGAACTGGCCTTGCACTGTAGTCAGATTGATGAGTATCTTAAATATCACCATAGAACCTTCATCTAGCAACCGGTGGAAATAGAGGCAGAGACCTGCAGCAGAGGACTGGGCTAAGCTCCCAAAGTCCAGTTGAAGAGAGGGAGAAGTGAGAATATGAGCAAAGTGGTCAAGACCATGATGGGGACACCAACTGAAACAGATTACTTGAGCTAATGGGAACCCACTAACTTTAGCCAGACAAGGAAGGAACCAGAATAGGACCAAACTAGACCCTGTGAATGTGGGTGACAGTTGTATGGTTAAGGCAAACTGTGAGGCCACTGGCAGTAGCACCAGGATTTATCATTACTGCATGTACTGGCGTTTTGGGAACCCTTTCTCTTTGGATGGATACCTTGCTCAGCCTAAATATAGCAGGGAGGGCCTTGGACCTTCCTCAAAGCAATATGCCTTACCCTTGCTGAGGAGTGGAAGTGGGTTAGGGTAGGTGGGAAGGTGAAGGGAATGAGAGAAGGAGAGGGAGTGGGAACTGAAATTGGTATGTAAAATGAAAATGAGATAGTTTTTAAAAAAATAAAAAAAATACTGGCTAAATCAATAAACAAATGAACTCAGTGTTTCTTTATAGTTTCCAACAGTTAGAGTAGATTTGCAATGTTCTCTCTGCTAACTCAATTTGCTAGCGTAGCCTATGGTTACTGCTTGTCTGAGAATTGCTTAAAGCTTTGAAGATAAAAATTTTAATTTGTTAACAAAAAAGACGTTGACGAAGAATCAAGCTTCAAACACATAGAAAATTTAATTGACATTTTAATTTCACTGTCGCTACCATGTATGTTCTAGAAACAGATCGTCAAAACTGCTGCCATTTATATAAAGTTGATAGCCTTTAGTGATGATGACTGCTTTTAGGTTAAATTATCTAGATTTGCTTTTCGCAAGTCTTCTAAGATATCTAAAGTTAAAATGCATTTTGTCGTTTTGAAAAAGGAACTCCTTGACATTAAGGCAGGTTGACATTCCAAAATAATTTATGGGACTTTGGTTCTGGAGTGCTTCTGGACTAAGCTGCATTCTTATATGTCTATAGACATTTAAATATAACTATTCTCAAAAGGTAGTGACTAAGCTAAAGTGCTTCCAAAAGATCCTTTTCAGTTTTTTTGTCCTATAGATAACTCAATATTTTCTTCAGTAGCTGAATTTTTGTGAAAATGTCTATATATGCTCAAAACTGTCCACGTTTGAATATAAATGAGGGGATGGCTTTTCAAGAGTACAGATTTAATAAAAATATGGTGCAACCCAGTCTCATTCCTATCCATTATTAATTTGTTTTGGGCAATTAAATATTAATGACTGATTGAAACATGACTGTCAAAAAATGTCAAGCATACAAAAATTTTCTAAGTACCTTCATTAGATCCACTTCATGGTTTTCAAAGTAAAATTGTTCTGTGCATTCTGAAGAGAGATCTAAAAGAGACATACTCCTAGTTTCTAATGAGTACATTCTTTAAAAGCATAGCAAGTAAAAGTAAAAAAAAAAAAAAAAACCAAACAAATAGTAAGAAACAGATAGATAGAAGCAGCAGATAGCAAAATTCATTAAATTAAGCACTTAACAAACAACATTCAACATTCATCCTCATTTACACTCCTCCATGTGGCAGTACCTTTATCCCGCACGGCAAAGTCATCTCCTGCTCCCTTGGAAATAACTTTTGTAGACCAGGCTAGCCTCTAATTCACAGAGATCTGCCTGCCTCTCCTCCCAAGTTTTGGGATTAAAGGCGTGCACCACGATTGCCAGGATTTTTTTTTCTTCCTGCTCTCTCTGTATCTGGGCTGTATCCTCACTCCATCCTTGTCCTTCCCATCATCCTTAGTTTGGTTGTGCCACCTCTCTGCCTGGCTACCGGCCAATCAGCATTTTATTAAACCAATTTGAGTGACAAATCTTTACCATGCACAAGAGGATTATTACACAGCACTTACAACTTTAACAAGCTTAAACAGCACATGCAATCTACAAATATAATGGATATTACAAAAACATCTATAGCCACAGAGATAGAGTGCTTTGTCAAGGAATGTAAAGAGTTGTATACATGGTTTACATCCTTACCATCTCATTAATCTAAATAAAAAAGGAAAAAGAAACAGTTTTGCATTTAAATTTTTGTTACAAAAATATGTATCTGTTATAAATCAGAAGCCACAAGAATTTTTCATTAATAAGAGATGACATCTAGACATCTGACTTTAAATAATTTTGAAATACTTTGAATTTTAATTTCACAATAGCACCCCAGGAGCACTCACCACCTCTCTCTTGCTACACTTACTACGTCTTGGTGGAAATGGATGCAAGGCTCTTCTAGAGGTGAACTTCATGGTCCTAAATTAGGGCTTTCAATACTTACATCATTATCATAGCTCCTGTAACAATGGTCTTTGATGTTAGTAATTAATTTATGAGAATATCCAATGAAAGCTTTTACTTTGAGATTAGCATATTAAAACCTGATATTTCAAAAGTTAGATAAAGTAGAGATGTGAAACAGCCTCATGACTATGTTTATTGGTAATTTATTTTGACTAATTACACATGAATGGCTGGCTGAAGCTTAACATTCAAGGGTATGAATCACGCAAAATTGTCTTGCACCTTTATGAAGACTTGCCATTACCACATTGCTAAGACTCTCTTTCTAATCTGACTGTGACTGCATACTCTTCAGTTTCTAATACTCCTAAGTTACCATCTCTATGTGCTTTAAGCTGGGTCTCCACATGCTACTAAAGAACTTTGACAGCTGTAAGGAAATTTCAGGGGAAAAAGGGCTTGCATATTCAAATTACTGAAATGACAGCTTTATTTTCAGCTAGTTTTTATTTATGGATGCCTCTCAATTTGCTACCTAATACAAACAGATGGGGCCATGAATTCTGAAGAAAATTTCCATTTTGGCCCTTTATTGCAGAGATGTCTGCATGGAAAGAAAACTCTAAACATGGCTTCCTTAATTCAGAAAACATGGCTTCCTTTGTTAACTTCATACATTTCTCCCTACCATACATACTTAAGTCAGGAGCCAAGACAGCAGACTTTGAGGAACAACATGGACACATTGTTTTTCTTGCTTTTTTTCCTTTCTCTCTTTCTGCTATTCTAAAATATTGCTGTTGTGGGAAATGTTCACTTTCTTATTGTCTTCCGTCTTGTTCCTCTGAGGACTTCAGAAGCTGGGATCAATGCTTTGCTTCATATCTGTAAGCGCTTGCCATTGGCAAAGAGACTGATGAAGTTCCTTTCTACCCAGTTGATTTTGAAGCAGTATTATATCCATGAGATTCAATAAAAATAATTTCAAGAATCAATTCTACAGTACTTCATTTGAAATACTACAAATAAAATCATAAAGCTAAGACATATCAGAGGAGTTAATATATAATGAATACTAGAATACTTGACTTGAAGTCATGAAGCTAGGATCTATCAAAGGATAAATTATATAATAAATACTATGATTCGATAGTTAAGAGTTGGAAAATGTAAGCATAATTGTTTCCCTGTTTCCGAACTTAAGATCATTCACTTTTTACTTTGGCATCTCAGTAAAAAGTGTTTCTTTGGATAATAATAATAAAAGTGTTCTTGTTAGCAAAGTTCACCTTTAAAATGTCTGTGGCTCAGGATAGGGCTTGGAGTGTGGCTTGGTAGAGCTCTTGCTTAGGACACCCAAGCCCTTGCTTCAATCTTTAACACCTCATAATGGTACACTTGGGTATACATACATGGACAAACCGTTATGAAAACAAAAAGTTTGCTCTTAAATTCAGCTAAAACTTAAAACCTGTTATGTTTGAATCTAATACTCACAATTTCAGGAATTTACCACTAATTTCATCCTTCCTATGACACATTACCAAATATTTGAAGAAATAATGTTTTTTTTTTTTTTTAATCTAGAGGTTTGGTAGATCTAATTTATATAATATTACAAAAGTCAGGTTTCAAAATATCAATAAATTTGCAAGTTGGTTATCAAACTAGCCATTATTAAAAATAAAATAATACAGGCTAGGTGGTGGTGGAGCATGCCTTCAATCCCAGAACTTGGGAGGCAGAGGGAGGCAGATCTCTGAGAGTTCGGGAACAGCCTGGTCTACAAGAGCTAGTTCCAGGATAGGCTTCAAAACTACAATGAAACCCTGTCTCGAAAACAAAACAAAACAAAGCAAAGCAAACAAACATAAACCAAAAAAATATCAACTTCTGTTAAAGGAAATGTATTAAAAACAAAAGTAGTAAGAAAGTTCTTCACCTTTTGATTATTTATTATACATTACTATTACCTATAATTAACATTATTTACATCTATAGTATTGTAGAAATACTATATATTACAATATACTTACAGATTGATGCTTGTATCCCTCCCAACGTTCATGAATTAGAATAAAACTCTAATCTAAAATATGACCAAATTTGGAGGTGAGTCTTTGGGAGCTAACTGGGTAATCAGTATGAAGCTCTCAAGAGAGAGTGTAGGAGCAATCAAGGAGGTCATTTGACCATGCTGTTAGAACACACCCTTTAGCTACTACTACCACTGTCTTTCTCAGAAACCAAGGCTTGTCTTCCCTGCAACTGACAGGCCTTTGATCTGAGGACTCAAAAAGCAAGCCAGCTCCTTTCTTACTCACAGATAAATATAAGTTCCTATTTATTACCTGACACCTTGGCACATAAATCACATGAAATACAGAATTGCTGATGATGATTTAAACTTTGAGTTTTATTCATAAAGAAGATTGTTATTGTGTTAAATGCTGGTTTTGCTATACATAAAAATTTAAGAGGAAAAAATACTACTTATTTGCCTATCATCAAGATTTTTGAAAGAAGACAATATCACTGATTAAAAATGCACCATAAACTGGGTGATGGTGGTGCATGCCTTTAATCCCAGAACTCAGGAGGCAGAAACAGTTGTTTCTCTGAGGTTGAGGCTAACTTCATCTACAGAGCAAGTTCCAGGGAGTCAGGATTATAGAGAAATCCTGTTTCAAAAAAGAAGAAAAAATGCACTAAAAAACCATAAAACATGGGCAGTAGGTAGCACTTGCCTAGTGTCTATAAAACTCACTTCTCATTTTCTAGCACTGCAACAAAGAAAGGCAAAAGGAAATATGCATAATTAGATAAGGCATATGAATAACTGAGAGCATAGTCTACAGTAAGTAGATTTTCCACTATTAAAAAATAAAAATCTAGATAGATATAACATAATTGAAAGTAGGTTAATTTACATTTTCCTACCTCAAAGTAATCCTTCAGATTTTCAGGATAAAAAGTAAATCCAAACTTCTATGAATGTAAAAACACAAATGTCACAGCCGTCTGCAGAATAAAGCAGCAATGACTTAAGGATGGAGTTATGCTTTAATGGCTCAGTGGGTAAAATACAACTGTGAGGATGTTTGCTCACATCCCCAGAAACCCCCAACACACACACACACACACAACACACACACACACACACAACACACAACACACACACACACACACACACACACACATACACACACACACACACCTCTCCTTGTACTGTCAACATGACACAGGCTTTTGGGAAGAGGGAACCTGAATTAATATAATGTCTCCTTGAGACTGGCCTGTAAGCAAGTCCGTGGGAGCTTTTCTTGATTAATGATTGATGTGGGATTGTGGATGGTGCCACTCTGGATAGGGTGTCTGAGTTGTGTAAGGAAGCAGGCTGAGCAATTCACGAGGAACAAGCAACTAAGCAGCAGTCTCCATGCTTCTAAGTCTTTGCCTTCACATTCCTGCTTAGTCCCTGCCATATCTTTCCTCTATGACTTCCAGTTATCTGGAAGTATAAGAAGAAATAAACCCTTTCTTCCCTACTCTAGTAAGAGGCCGCTTGTTCATTTCCCAGCTGCTCAGACTCCTGAAATAACCACACAGAAATTGTATTAATTAAATCACTGCTTGGCCTATTAGCTCTAACTTCTTATTGGCTAGCTTTTACCCCACATTGCTTTGGGGCATGGTCCATAGCACAGCACTAGATACCTTAGATAATATACCTTTTCTTTTCCATGTTTGCTTCAACCTCTGATTTCCATACTTTGTATGTCTTATACCATGGCTTTCTCCCACCACTGGAAATTTTTCCTTTCTGAAAAGTGCTTTTATAAGCATAGCAGCAAGAAGAAACTGTGCTTCAGTAGAAGATGGAACAAGAAATCTATTACATTGAGTTGTTGTCCTAGATTGGACAGAATTGTCCTGACAAGTTTGTTTTCTTCATGTAGTATTGGAGAGTGTAATTAGGGAAGAACATTTTCTCAAATCAACATATCTCTCTTTTTAAATCCAAGTTGCTTTCTGTGGGAACATAACCTCTCTTTTCATGGCTGCTTGTGAAGCTGAAGAAAAAGGGATCATTCATAGCAAGAGGATACGCAATAATGTACATATCCTCCCAAATGTTAAAAACTCATTTAGCTTTGCAAAGAAATTGTCTCCACACAATGAAAACCTCCCAGGAAGTCCAACTGCTTATTTGTTTGTTCTTTCAAGTGAAACAAATCATCATTAAAAGGTTCAGCTTCAAATTAAGACCTTTTAGGAGCTTAGAGGGACTTGCTCACAGAAGTTCAAATCCCTTAGAAAATGGCTCATTGCTGTCTATGAGAAAGAGAAAAATAGCTACTGATGAGATTCAAATCACTCTCTATCTTCTCATTCATTAATTTTGAACATAATTCATAGGCCATTATGCTCTAGAAATCAAAAGAATTATTTCTTATTGTAGCACTTCATTTTTCATCATTATATACATACAATGTCCAATTTCACCCCACTCATCCAACATGGCGCTTAAAGCAGGCAGGAGAGATTATCTCTAATACTTACATTTGGCTTTAATTCATAGCTTTGTAAAGACATTTACTGTTCTAAATATGTATTTACACAATAGAATATGATGAGTCATTTAAAAAATATAAACATACTAGTTTTAAAAATTGCTTAAATATGTACTTCTGCCTAAGACTTTCTCAGGATATTCCTATGAGTCACAGCAACAACTCCCTAATATTTGAATCACACCACTTCTCAGCACAAAACAAATAATAAAACAAGAATGGTCCAAGGGTAGAGATACCTCTCGAAATAGTCAAAATATTTTCATCTTTTATCTTTTTGAATATTCCGCAGCTAAACAAGCATTGGCCTCAGTTCAACTAGAAACACCTTCAATTCGTTCTGACTATGCTTTCACTAATATTATAGGGTTGCTGTTTAAAGACTCTGATAATGAAACACCTGGGAAGATGCTCAGGAACTAATAGTATTCTCTTTCTGTAAAGAGAAATACAGATCACAGGCCTTGTTCTTGGCTACACACTCATGTCACTACACTACCAAGCTCTCTTTGCTTTTAAATAGTCTGTTGTACATATTTTAAAAGTACTTAAAGTCTTATTTTCTCTTGGAGTGAGATTGAAGATGAGCACCGTTTGGGGCTAATGTCAGTGTAATCATATGCTTGTGATTGCTAATACTACCTTAACATATCATTGTTGGCTATGAATTCTGTACAAAGTGAGGTAGAAATGAAAAGCAGCTTTAAATATCTGTATTATGGACAGCAGAAGAAAAAATTCATTGTAGGACACATCTGCTCTTCACTCTTTTATGAATGACATCTGTTTATGTAGTAGGGTAATCTCATCTAAATATTGTACCAAACTTATTTGTTGTAAGTGCTGTATGCTATACTTCTGTTTCAAGTATTTTCTGAGACTTTTTATAAATTACCTATTTGACATTCCCTAAAGCGTGTCTTTTTTTCTCCCCCCACTGCCCCTGGGGAACAGACTTTGATTGGCAAACTTGTGTAGAGAACATACTGAGAAGTGTTTTCTAGATAAAAGGCTACTAAGGATGAATAAAGTAAGATTGGGCAGGAAAAAATAGTTGAATTGAAATAATATCTCAACAAAGGCATCCCAGAATATATGGAAGCTATGGTATTGGGATGGCGTTTCAGACATGTATAATATCTAGAAAATGGGAGATGAGTCAAAGCTTTGATTTAGAGCCTGAGGATTCCGTGTTCAGGTTTCTGTAGTCACTGAAGCAGAAGCTTGAATATGAGGTCAACATTGTTATTTGGGTTAATAAAACGAAAACCGCGGACACAGTGACTCTAAGAATCAAGACTGACCACATGACCAAAAGGGAAAGGTTAAACTTTGACTGACTCCATTTGGGTTCCCTCCCTATAGGATCTATTGACCAAAGATGAGATCTAACACAGCAATTAAGATGCTAATCCACTGCATTCTCAGATTTCTGGCTCTCTATGTAAAACACTGTTTAAAAATTCAATTCCTGTTTTTTGTCTCTGCAACAAGCAACAGGGTCATTTACATATATACTATATAAATGCCATCTTGAAGCAGAATGGGACAGAGCAGGAGGTCCAGAAGGCCTTTTGCAGAGCCTTACAAAATTAGCATATGAAAAATAAGTTGACAAAAGAGACAGACTGGAAGCACTCCCCCTCCCTGAACCAGACCAGCTAAAACTACACACAGGCATAGATAAGTACAGAGGCAATCCTGAGAGTCTGCACGAAACCCATGGCTCATTGAAATACTGCAGCACACACCTTGAATAGATACTTAAGGTGCCGACGAAATAAAAATACACAAAACTGTGTGTAAATCTATAGGTAACAGACTGTGGCCAGAAAGGTTGGTATTAAACAATGAGGTACAAAACCTGCTCCTGTGCTAAACAGACCTTAAGTCTCTGTGCAGTGGGTGGTGGGTTCTCATCTGCTCAACCCTCTTCCCCATACTAGGCTAATGAACTCTTTCTGCTGCGTATGTGCCTCTGCTCAACTGTGTCAGGACAAAAGAACCCAGAACACATCTAGAGGCACCCTTCAAACCTGAATATCGGCCAATATCAATTAAATTCTTTTTAAAAATCACGTTAATATAACAGGTTTATAGGCAAACCTGCTTTCTTGTACAACTATTATGACATATTTGTTACACCCTTTGGCAGAATGATTTGGATATAAGGCAGGTATAAAATCTAGACCTGATCTATCATTAAGAAGAAATCAACAATATTTAGGCAAGTGATCACTCATTAGAACCTAGAGTCACATCTTGGAAAAACATTCTTGTTGGCTTATATGTAATTTGGTATCTGAGCTTAGACTTGTAAAAGACTAAGATGCTCGAGGTGTTTAAGAAATAGCATGCTAATAAGATTTGTCTCCCTAACATTTGCTAGTTTTTTGTTAACTGTTTTTGATAGTTTCAACATAAATACTACTGCTATTATTACTCTCATACTTTTGGCAAATAATGAAATAAAGCTTTCCCAAAATTGTATTACTAGAATGTAGTAGATTTAGAGTTTAAATGGATGCTATTTTACTATCCTTAAATTTGAGTCATTACCCAATGATCTCTCTGAAATATATAAATTTCAAGACTAAAATCACCCCTGTATTATCTTATTATGGAAGTATCAATAACATGGTTTAAAAGTCACTACAGTTTTTGGAAACAGTGTTATATTAGTTCCTTTATTGTGACTGTTATCAATAGCTTGTCAGTGACAAGTAAAAGAGAAGACTAAGTTTCAGTCCATGCAAGTTAACAGGAGAGAAGTGAGCTTTTCCTGCCATAAAAAGCCAACAAACCAAGAAAGGAATTGAACAGCAAAGTGCCAGGGCAAAACACAGCATTCAAGGGCATGCTTTCAGTGCCTGCCTTTCTCCAAGTAGCTTCTACCTTCTATCTTTCACTAATTTCAGTGTTGCCACAATGGTTGGCATTCATTGAGGAGTTAATCCCTTTATTTTGCAGAGGCATCGTGATCTAACTCTCTAAAGAAATGCCATAACCAATATCTCCAGAACCTCAACACACAATCTCCAAAGCATTTCTCCATCTAATCAAGTTTACAGTTTAGATTGGCTACTACAAATGTGTATTGTTGGTGGTTATGTTAGATGGATCTTTAACAAACTTCCTATAGTGCAAGCACCACTCCCTAGAATTCTTTCCTTGTACTGGAATAGAATTGGCTAAAAGAAAAGTATGTGAAATTTGGGAGATAGAAGTAATATAGCAGTCATTATTCTCCAAAGATTTTGGTAATCTTTTGTAGTGATGAGTAATTCACACAGGTATTTAAGTGGTTCTCTCGTCCACATTGAATCTTCAGATTTCTTTCCAAGTTTTGACTTCTGGACATCTGTAGCCAGAATATAACCTCCTGGTTTTGGATGACTACTCAAAGAATCAGGAGTTTCTGCTAAACTTCTTAACAGTTACATTTTCATAGTTCTGTTTCTCATGGTCTCAGTTGTAGCTGACAACTGAGGGTGACCAGTTGGCCTTCTTATTCTTTCTCTTTTCCTTTTTCTGTCTTCATCATTTTACGGTTATGAGAAGTCTAACATGTAAAATAAAGGCACTATCTTACATTTTTAAATGGTTCTAGTTTGCTTAGTGAATTCTGAGTGATACAGAAATTAGTGCTTGGGGAAGCATGCTACCATAATAAAAATCTTAAACCATTAGGCTTTAGGATCAAGGAATGAGCTTTGTAATGCTTAGAGTAAACCAATAATGTTTAAAAGAGAACTTTATTGGAGAATGTGCCATGCATTTGAATCAAAATGACAAACATAGTTCAAACTGAAAAACCTCAACTTTCTATAGACATAAGTTTAAATGAGATATTTAATCAGATAAAAGCATGACGTGTAGTCTCAGGAAATGAAAGGTTACTCAAAGAGAGGTGTCCAGAACTTAGACAGTATGTGGATCTGAGACCCTGAATCAGGGAGAACTGAGGATTATTAAATCAGTAATATTTAACATTTCTGGTGAAGTATGGAGGTATAAAATAGGTTATTAGCTATATTTGGTTTTATATTTACCTTTCCTTTTCTTTTATTTAAAAGATTTTTTTTTTTTTTTTTTTTTTTTTTTTGCTAGGAGATTGTGGTGCACACCTTTAATCCCAGCAATCAGAAGGCAGATGCAGACAGATCTCTGTTAGTTCAAGGCCAGCCTGGTCTACAAGAGCTAGTTTCCAGGACAGGTCCCAAAGCTAAAGTGAAACCCTGTCTTGAACCCCCCCTCCACACCAAAAAAACCCATTTTGTTTTGCTTTTTATCTGGTCCCTGCAGCTTCTTCATCCATGAGCAGCAAAATCTTTCCCGTATCCTGGGTCCAGGCTTACACAAGATTAGCAAATTCTCTTCCTTGCTGGCACACAATGAAAGCATGGTGGCCAAAGTCAATGAGGTGATATCCACAATCAAGTTCCAGATGAAGAAGATGCTGTTTCTGGGTGCTGCTGTCAGCCATGAGAAGATGACTGATGATAAGCTGGTCTACAACATCTATTTGGCGGTCAACTTCTTGGTGTCCTTGCTCAAGAAGAAATGGCAAAATGTCCAGGCTTTGTACATTAAAGACCATTACAGACAAGTCCCAGCATCTGTTCGAGGACACCCCAAAAACCTTAGTGCTACCAAAAAACCCCACAAAAACATTTTGTTTCATAGCTACTGCTCTGAAATTGCTATAAACTCCTAATTTTGAATCTCGTTCCTGCTTTTGTGCATTAGCATCTTTTGTCATTATGTTATTTTAATGCTGACCAATGTTGGTTATTAGAAGATCATATGCTTTTGCATCTTTAAGTTTTTAAATTCGAAAGACTTAAGTGTAAAGTAAGTAGACTCTAAAGAGTCACCCTATAGTAGGTTCTTTGTTTGCTTGTTTGTTTGTTTTTCACTTTTTGCTCTTTTGGGAGCCTGACACCCAGTTCCTAAATAAATACATGGAAACTTATTCTTGGATTGTTTCTAGACTGCTTTGCTAACTTAAGCTATCCCATTTACCTTTTATATCTGGGCTTTTACATTTCTTTATTATTTATCTCCCTTTTCTTTCTTGTTCTTTGGTTGACTATTTTGTTGGATGGCTAGATCCTGGCATCTTCCCCTCCTTTTCCTTTTTTCACTCCTTGCTCCTCTCTTTTTTCTCATTATATTTATTCTCTCTTCCTGACAGCCCCACCTAGCTATCTCCTGCCTAACATTTGGGCATTAATCTCTTTATTAGACCAACCAGGTATGTTAGGCAGGCAAAGTAACATAGCTTCACAGAGTTAAATAAATGCAACCTGAAAGAAAGCAACATATCTTTGCAACATTAAACAAACATTCCACAAAATAAACAAAGTAACTCATCTTAAACTGTTGTAGAAGAGGCTACTTGTTCATTTCCCAGCTGCCTGGAGGGGAATCCCACCTCATTAAACTAATATTCTACAATACCACCCTGACAAATAACCTAATTTAAATGAAAAGTTGCACTTTGAGCCAGAGCTAAATCACTCCATACATGGATATGATCTTGAGGGATTTTTTGTAGAAATTAACACCTTTAACATATGGAAGAAATATGAATTATATATAATTGCCAAACAATTAATTGCTCTCATCTAAAAATGCATGTACCTTTCATGGAGGAATGGGTTATAGTTTTGTGAAACCTCCTTTAATGAATAGATGTAAACAATGCTGTCCCAGTTTTTGACCTATTCCATGACAGAACTGAAAAGTTTGACTTTTGCATTGTTATATCTCTAGACTACTTCTCCTTCTAATTACTTTTATGGAGAGTAAGCTCATCACCCCAACCAATCCTTTCAACCCAGTAGATCTGTTAAATGGGATCAATTAGAAATGTCCAGATCCACCAAAGCATGTAGAGGAATTCAGCTTCATGAGTGACTCCAATTACTGTGCCTTTTGCAGCAAAGCAGCTTGTCTATTCCCATCCAACCCAGAGGATTATAAGATATAGTAAATGAGTTTTATTTTATGTCACTAAACCTGGGCTTATTTGTTATGTTATATAGTAATTTATAACTGAAAAATAAAGAAATAAATACACAGATAAGGAATTAAGTAACCAATCAAAACAAAAGCTTCTGTAAAAGCAGGCACATTGTATTATGTAGGATATCCCTGGTATGTTGCTCTTTCTTTCCTTTGACCTCTACCAGCTAGGACCTTTGTGAAGCTTTAAACCTGGTACCACTTAGAGATGCTAAAAGTTAGGAGAAGGCACTGATATACTGATATAAAAGTGAAGGAGAATTTAGATAAGGCTGTTGGATTGCCCTCAAAGGTTTAGGTGAGAAAAGATTTTATTTTTATTGTTTTACTAGAATGTTATTATGCACAGGGATTTTTAATTGCTTGTTTTTGTTTCTAAAGATGTATTGTTAGATTTTAAAGTGTGTGTGTGTGTGTGTGTGTGTGTGTATGTGTGTGTGTATATAGAGCATATGTACCCCAAAGTCCAGAGACATTGGATTTTTTAGAACTGGAGTTATAGGAAATCCTGACTCACCTGATGGAGGTGCTATGAACTGAATCAGGGTCCTCTCCAAAAGCAGAATGCATTCTTAACTGTTTATCCATCTCTCCAGCCTACGTTTTGATCTCTTTGTGTACACTAAATACACTCTTTTAAAAAGTAAATAGAAAAACCTAAAGTAATAACATAAATGAGGTAGAAAATAAATCTTTAATACTGTGGAAGAAAAGAACTTAGAAAACAACAATATCTAAAGGTCTATTACACTAAAGGTCATAAAATGTCATTGATTGGTTGTATGTCAGCACTAAATGAATACGTTTAGGAAAACAACAGCCATGAGATAAAGGCAAAATGATAAAGTTTATTTCAAAATAGATCAGCTATCGTTTGACTGGGGAGTGTGCATTTGAAGCTGATTGCTTGTTTTCTTCCTTCCTCCGGGACAAGAGCATATGTAAATGACAGACATAAGGAAATGGGGAAAAGGGGAAAAGGATAGACTTTATAGAAACTACTAAAAAGGCAATAATGAGGAATGATTTAACAAAATTCAAAGGTTTCAGATCATTTGAGAGCCTGGAACAGCAGATGGCAAATATAGCTCAATTCCGACAAACATTTACAATGATGCGAAGCAATGGAGAACTACAAAAAAGGGCTATGGAAACACATTTCAATGGACCAATCACCCAGGGTGCCAGCTAGGAAATATTTGAACATTTGTAAGAATCAGTTTAGTGCAAAGACACATTCCTTTTAGTTGAAGATCAGTATAAGGAATCATTTCAAGATTTAATTTTTACTTGTTATGAGGAAAATAAAATGAGTAAGAATAAAAATACTCAGAAAAGGAATGTAATAGATAGTTTGTGGAATAAGAAACTTGCTGACAGAGGTTTCTGTCCTGCCCAGTCCCGCAGCCAAACTGTCCCAAAGAAACACACAGAGGTCTATATTAATCATAAACTGGCTGGCCTATTAGCTCAGGCTTGTAACCTCTTACATCCTACCTTAACCCATAATTCTTGTCTGTGTCAGATATGTGGCTTAGTACCTTTTAGCAGTGAGGCATTCTCATCTTGCTTTTTCTGCATCTGGGTGACAACTGAAGACTGCACCTTTCCTCTTCCCAGAATTCTTCTATTATGTTCACCCTGCCTATACTTCCTACTTAGCTACTGGCCAATCGACATTTTATTAAACCAATACAACTGACAGATCTTTACAGGGTACAAGACCATTGTCCCACAGCAGAGATTGTTAGTCATAACTCAAGGAGATTTAATTTCCCTGAGATGAACCAGCATTATTATAAGTACATTACAGTGTGACTTGAAAGCATACACACCATCCCTGGTTTGGAAGGCTCTGAGATTTTTAGGAGATTAGAATTATTTAAAGACACTACTAGGTAAGAGATTACAGAAAGAAGACCCTTACAGCTCTTTCCTTCTCTTCTCTGCTACATTTTGTCCCTGCTTTCCGTACACATACACTTCTATATATTAAAAATATCAGACTCATAATGGTCTCAGAAATGCAGAATCAAGTCACTAAGAACCTACAACTGCAACACCAAATAACAAATTCTTCAGTGATGTTTATTTTGTTACAGTTATTGTTTGTTGGTTCATTCTGGTTAATGAAATGCATTAACTTGTTAATTCATTTAATGGGATACATTTTAATACCTTTGGAAATATTGTATACTCTGTAAACTATGCAAAACTATGAGCTATTTACACTCATTGTCATAATCACAGAGAAGGTTTTATATACATGTACATGGTTAAATTTGGCTGGAACATTGAACATGGACATTTGTTTACATGTGGCTTTGTACTTAATTTCTTTATATTAGTCATTTTTTTTTTCATAGGGTAAATGAAAAGAAGAGGAGATAGAAACTAGACGGATAAAATCAGGGACCTGGAAAATAGAAGTTCTATAAATGTCCTTGGTTCTTTGTCTGAGAAGAATATCAGAAGAGAGCTATGATTGTTTAGCTTTTTCTAAAGCTGTACATTTGCTTGAAGGCTGTACAAGAGGCTGTTACCACAATGCCGGTCCAGACACCAAATCCTTCTGCTGAAAAGTTTTGAAACTAGATCTATGGATTTTTTTTTTTTTTTTTTGGTGGCACTGGAATTTTTTTTTTTTAACTTTAACATAGAAAAATTACATTTAACAAAACAGGTATCAAGCAAGAATTACAGTTACAATATATATCTTTTTTATCTTTTATCATAACTAAGGAAAACTATAATTATAACTATCTATTTTTCAACTCCATTTAAGACCCCAGAAAGATATAATATTACCTCAGTAAATAGGAAGTGCATTGTAAGCAACTTCCAAAACTCTAGAATTGACAGAGACGTCTTGCTGCCTAGACAGTCACCCAAAGTTCTGCTGTAACATTGGAGCATCCAATCTTTAGCCTATAGGCCCGCAGTGTCTGGCAGAGACTTTTCATGAAGCAGGAAAGACAGTTTCACCTATATTGGCACTTTTTCAGTCACTTTCTTCTGTGTCCTGTTGAATGTCTTTCAGACTCTTATGAAGCAGGAACCCCGATCATTTTGGCAAGAAACTGCTCTTGCCTGGACTGCTTGATGGTATGCTGTGTGAATTGGACATGCAGGACCCACAGAGAAATGACAGCTAAACTTGCCTAAACATGAGATCTATGGATTTTTATGTTAGAATTGTGGTATAGGAGGTCCTTCTGTATTTGTGTTGCTTTCATTAGTTATTAAAGAAACTGCATTGGCTTAGTTGATAAGGTGGAACTCAGGTAGGTGGGGAAGACAGAACAGAATGCTGGGAAGAGCAGAGTCAGGGAGATGCCATGGTTCTCCTGCCTGAGACAGATGCTGGTTAGACTCATGCCTGTAAGCCATAGTCAAGTGGCAATACACATTAGTGGAGATGGGTTAAACTAGTATGTGAGAGTTACCCAATAAGAAGCTAGAAATAATGGGCCAGGCAGTGTTTAAATGAATACAGTTTCTGCATGATTATTTAGGGTGTATGCTAGCAGGGCGGCCGGGACAAACAATGGGCCCTGCTCCTCCTACAACAGAATTGAGTAATATCCAGTCTTCTCTATCCATCTTCTAAGTGATGTTATGATTACCATGTGGGGGTGGTGACGATTTATCAGTCGTCTTTTTTTTTTTTTTTTTTTTTTTTTTTTTTTTTTTTTTTTTTTTTTTTTTTTTTTTTTGGTTTTTCGAGACAGGGTTTCCCTGTAGTTTCTAGAGCCTGTCCTGGAGCTAGCTCTTGTAGACCAGGCTGGCCTCGAACTCAGAGATCCGCCTGCCTCTGCCTCCCGAGTGCTGGGATTAAAGGCGTGCGCCACCACCGCCCTGCTATCAGTCATCTTTATAAGTGCTCTACTGAGGCCTACTAAGGGAAACCTATTTCTTCCTGTTGAGAAGAATGGGACCTACTTCTGTCCTTGACTTACTGAAAACTATGTCAAAAGATAGAAAGAATAATTATCTCTTTTGTGAGGTAATGTACTCCCTTCCTGAAACCCAGAAATCTACTCTCTATGTAGTCATTATGATTCTATCATAGGGCTCTGTGTGGTTGACAAAGCTTAACTCAGGAAGGTATAATTTCTTTCTTTCAGATATTGGTGATGCTTTTTTGGCAATTTGGGGTTTTCCTTCTTTGAAGATAGCCCCTTTTGTTTTATGGCAATACTTTCTCTCTCTTCTCCACACAACTGCCAAGATTTACAACTTGCCATACCTGTGGTTTTTTCTCCTAAACTCTAATGAAATTGTCCTCAATCTTCCTTCAGAGATGTCTGTTATATTCTTTCATTAATGAGACTGAGATCCCCAAAGAGGAAATCCCAATCTCCTTTGTGACATCAACTGAGAGAGCATTCAAGGCTTCACTCTTATCTCATTTACAACAAAAAACTCATTGGGGTATTTTTCCCAACAGGTTTTATATTTTATTTGGACACAATAAACCTAGTCCTTCTGTAATGCTTCTGGTATATTTCCTAGATTGATAGTCACATTTGAGAAATTGTTTTAGCCTTAGCCAGTATGGAAAAAATATGGAACCATCTCTTACTCTTATCTTTAGAGATCATTTTTTTTCTCAGAGTGGTACTGTTGATTACATGTTCTTGGAGGTATTACAGTGTTCTTGTGTGTGTTGATTTTGACCTAAGTTAAAAACTGATACACCTATCAGAAGTATCTAGAATTAGTCCACTGAAGTGGAAGGAGGACTCAGAGATATGCATGGAAATACAGACTTAAATCAGGGTAAACTTTAATTAGAGGTTTACAGAACAAGTTTTCCAGAGACCCAAAAGAATAATAATCAACAAAATAAGACATAACTGTCATCTTCAGTCCAAAGATTAAAGATAAACATCTCCATAGTACTTCTCAAATTAGGTTCTTCTGTACTTCTTTTTGGTAGGTTTTTAATTGTCTCTAGATCATCAAGTTAAAAAGATAAGGGGATTGTCTTTTTAAACTTCCCAAAGTGAACTTCCTGGGTAAGACTGACTATATTTCTCAATATGGGGAGTTGTAAGTTTTCACATTGATATAATAAACTTATAGTGTAGTTTTATTCTTTCCTTTATGTTTCATCCATCTGCCACATGGGATTATTTTAGTTGGTAGACTGATAATAACTTGCATCCATATATGGTTTAAACTTATTACTTATACAGAAACCAAAGAATATATTTTAAAATGTTTTTTTTGGGTCTGGTAAACAATGAAAATGAGTGGTAACAGAAGAACCTCATGCTATGATCTTTAAAACACACATATTTAGACTTACTAAATAGAGATTGTTTAGTTAAACAATAGAGTTAGTTAATTATTTTTCAATAAATTTTTCTTTCCACTTGGCAACCGTGTACCTGTACATCTTCTCTGCCATATTAAATAAGTAAGAGATATGATTCTAACGTTACTAAAAATTGGGCTCTTGTCATTCATCTCTCCCCCTCTGTGTTCAGCACAGTGTTACAGATGGCAGATGAACAAATATTTGTGGAGAAAATACATGAACCATAATTTAGTAATTCCCAATGGATTCATAATTACAATCACATGATGAGACAAGATTAAAAACACACAACCAAATCAGAATTATACTCACTACTTCATTTTTCTTAAAACAGTATGCAAATAAATTTTATAGGCATAAAGAGAGGGTTATAAAAATCAAAAGATGCCAACCACTTACATTTTTGAAAAGATCACAAGTCACAGAACTGACAAAGGAACTGAATGTTATATTTAGAAGTAGAATTAAAGCATGACAGTTCATGACACTGTATTTATTAAGGAACATACTTTACCTACGGGACTTGACTTTTTGCTCTACTATGCTTTGCTTCACACCTCTTTTATATGAAAAACATAAAAATGCTTTTGTACATGACATTGTGACAGGAACTCTTTTAATTCTCTGATGTATTTATGAAAAGTCTTTCCTAATGTATAAGTTACAATTTCAATATGAGCGTAAACCAAATATAAAGTTGACATCAGCAGTACTGGTTTCAAAAAAGTTATTCAGTTATTTTTTTAATGTTTGCTTAAAACTTCTACTACCGCTCTAATACTTATTTCATGGACTACTATCTTAGTTACCATCTTGACCACAACTAACTGTCATAGACTAGTGGCCTCAAACACCAGAAGTTTATTGTTTACATGTCAGCGTGTGGAATTCTGAGATTTTGGTTCCATCATGGTAAAATGCTGGTTGGGACCTTTTCAAATTACTGATTGCTGACTTCACACAGTATTCTCACAATGAAAACAGAATGTAGAGAGCACTCTAAGCTTTCTCTCTCTCTCTCTCTCTCTCTCTCTCTCTCTCTCTCTCTCTCTCTCTCTCTCTCTCTCTCTCTCTGTGTGTGTGTGTGTGTGTGTGTGTATGTGTGTGTGTGATGTAGGAGAACTTGCATATCACTGTGTATACAGGGATGACAGAGGACAACAATATGGATTTGGTGGATTTTAGAATTTAATTCAAGTCATTATGGAAGATTAGTAAACAGTTTAATCCATCAAACGATCTCACCAGTGATTCATAAAGGAATCAGTCTGATCTTAAAGTCTCTGCACTTAAATGGCTTAATTCTCAAAGACCCACCTTTAAGTACAATGACAATAGTGTTGTAGGAACTCCTTTAGCCAGTAGCCTTTAAGATACCAGGCCACTTGGGCTTGGCCTCTTATACTATAAATGCTGATGTAAAGTGTATCCTGGTTCATGCAGAAGATCGTGATTTGTGAGCCTACCCATAAATAAATAAGCCTTTATTACACTCAGTTCCGAGCTGGTGTGAGATTTCTTTTTAGTGTTTGTCTTCACAATAGGTTTCATTATGTGACAATGAAATATTTGCCCTTTGGCAACCACCATTCTCAATGTTACTTCTTCCATTCTCCATAGTGGTTTGTTGCTAGATATATAGTTGCCCATCTGGAGCAGGTAGAGCCACCATTCACAGACTCCCTTTCAGCTAACTGAGATCTTTCAGCAGTGTCATCTATGTGTTAACTAACCTATTGAAACTAGAAGTGGAAGTGACATGTCTATGTATGGGTCATAAAATACGTGATAAGACAAGTGAGCTCATTCCACATTTCCTCTCCTAAGAGATAAACTATAGCTATTTCTGGAATCTATATTGGGCCATGCAGAAGAAAGTAACTTAATTGTTGGTGGAATCACACTGTAAAGAATTTTAGTTTCTGGTTAGTATCATAGGGCATGGTGACCTGCATATCTGCATTATTTACTTGGTTCTTTTATGTAAGGAAAAAGACATAGATTCATGTTGTCTTTATATTTTTGACATATTATGGTAATAGTTTATCTTCACTATTAATAAAATCAATTGGACTTAGCAAAGGTTTTCATTTACTCTAATCCAGAATGATGCCAAACTTACGTACATCTATTTTTTTTTCTAAAAGAGCAACTACAGATGGTGTTTTCATCTGAAAATAAAAATGTTCTAGTTTATAAAAATTATTGAACAGATGATAATTACTGATTAGAATTTCAGGCTAAGTGTTTTAGGAAAATTAATAATGACTCATTCCTGTGTATTAAAAAAATCTATCTTGTAGTTAATGGAGGGTCCCAACTTTATGAAATGTTGTTTTTGAATAGTGGTACTAAAAAGTAAAAGCCAAAGAGACTTGGTGCTTCAAATGGCCTCTACTCCATCTGCCTAGAAGTTCCAGATGACTGCCAATCTCACAGTCTGACTTTGCTACTAATTGTGCTCTACTTTGAGGAATGATATGGGTTATAATCTGCTTGATTTTAAATAAAAGGGTTGTGGTCCATTTGCTAGCATGCATTTATTTAGTAGATGTATGTTGGATAAGTGATTGAAGAGGCAACTGAGTTTCCCAGAGATTCGGTAATGAATCAAAGAGATAAATTTATTGTTTCATGGAACATGAATTTCACTTGGCATAGAGAAAGAAACAAATGTGAAATTTTAAAGTGTTGATAAGGACTATAAAGGGAACAAAATATAGGAACAATATTATAAGATTATATTCAGCAAGAAGGAATCTTCAGATTGCAGCTTTCTCAAATTCTTTGTGATAAGGTCACATGAAGCTCAGATTTGGGTGGATGGTGTAAGACAAGAGGATTAGGAGAGAGCGTCTTAGGTAAAAGATGTAACCAAATCCTCAAGCGTTTTTATATTTAATTTTGGGTGTAATATATGTCTATACATTTAATTGTTATCTAAAAATAAATGACAAGTTAGATATAAAGAAAGGATAAAAGAGTTGGTACTTCTATCAATAGCCTATGTACTCAGGCTTTTACTTAGATGTGATGTGAATAAGGCAGACAAATGCCATAACTTCTAATAGTTTTTGCAACTAAAACTGATTCAAATAATGGAAGCTATTTAGCACAACAGTTTCTAAAAGTTACATTCTTTGAAATAAAAAAAAAAAACCACATGATGTCAAATAAATATTTCTATGAGTTTTGGGGAACCATTAGTAATTAATTATCTTTAACAAAATCTCATGCATTATGATTTTATTTTTAATTTTGTATATAAAGAAGGACTGAAATGTAGAATAATAAAATGTTGATGAGGTTAAATATTAAGGTGAATACTCTCACAGATGTAGGTATAACTATCATAGAAAGCAAAAAAAAAGAGACTACCTAAAATTCTTAAGCAACTTTTATTAAGAATTCTTTAAAATCTATTGGAAAAATATAATAAGTTTAGGTAAATTGGAAATTGAGTATGAAAAAAGTCTCTTATTTTACTTCTATGTCCTGATTTCAATGCATGGAATCTTAAAATGATGCTTGCAATAACAGAACATGAATCAATCTATGAAATTTAATGCCCCAAATAAGATTCAGCATGCCTGAACAAGAATACAGTGAAGAAAAAGTTACTGTAATTATGAAACTTTCAGCTATTAAGTTATTTATGTGTGTATGTATGCTGTCTTTTTTTTTTTTTTTTTACAAACTTTTAAATAAGCAATCTTAGAAAATAATTTTCTGGGAAATGACTTAGATAACCAGAGATAAGAAATTAAAATGAATTATTTGGCAGCCATTGGATGGTAACATTGGATTCAGTTCTGCAACTGAAATTGCCTCTGTATTGTAAGCAGCTAGAAAACACTTTCTCAAATGATCAACATTTATTTCCAAAATTGTACTTATGGATAATACATAGAGTTACAAATGATCATGGACTTTCCTTCTGAGAATCAATCCAAGGAGAAATCTTCAAACAAATAGGTACCTTTTAATAAGTCAAGTCCCTGCTGTGAACTTGAAGACAATAGTAAGAGATAAAGAGTCCAGGCAAAATATATAATAAATAACTCCTACAAAACTAGAATTTGCAGAGTTCTAAATCTTCATGAATCCACAGGGTTTTCGCAAATATATTTAGAGGGCAGGGATTTCAGAGCTAACATAAAATCTAACTCATTATCTTCCCCTATTTCCTCTTAGAAGAATTCTGAACAGAGGGTAGCTAGAATAGCAGCATTAATCTAAACTTCTTTCCCATCAAAAGTTCATTACAAGTGCCCTTGGCTCTGTTCTCATCTCCTTCATCCCTGCACAGCTCTCCTGCATGACTTCAAAGAGAACTTTCTACACAGGAGATAGGAAAGGGAGACTGGGGGATGAGAATGGGGCCACCTCTGTTAAAAGAGAGGCTTAATTAAGTACATATTTGAAGAGTGCCTTTGACATAAAAAAGCAGTAAGAAAATTCAGTACTATTGACACTGGATGAGAAGCGCTTGGTCCTGCGAGCAAAGCCTTACAGAGATTAAGGCAACAGTTTATATTCTTCTCCAGGCAAGCATTTTTTTCCAATGGGTTCCTTTATTGATCTGCCATCCTGAGAAAGTCAGTAAATCTAGCATCTGCATATTGATTCCTAGTTGATTCGGAAGACAATGAAAGAGAAAGTAAAAGATATATCTTTTTTAAATCTAAATAAGAGTACAATGTGTGTGCTTATAAATGTAAGGACATTTCTTTAAAAAAGGTTATAAAACACAAAAATTAATGGCAAGGAGATTATCTATGTGGCAAGAGAAGGCTTTTATTTTCATTTGTTACTTGGACATTTAACTGGAGGGTATTAGTAGTGAAATAGCCAATATTAATGTAGCAGCATGTGAAAATTGGAAGTTTAGACTGAGGCACCATGATTGCACAGCTATAAAATCCCAAAGTGAGATGCCAGACGAAAATACAAATCATCTATAAAAACAACTGGTTGGAAGTCTCTAATGCCCATAATGAAAGGATTGAGAATAAAAGCCATGGAAACAGGCAGTATTTGTGGGTTTTTTTTAAGTGATCTGTGCTGAGGTCTAAGTCTTACTATCATCCCAAAGGCAAGACATGAGAATCTTTCTTTCCCAAGACACAGAAAGGAGGGTTTCGCTAAAAGTATATAAAGAGCTTTGGGGTGCTATTTGGCAACTCTGTTATTTGAAAAAATGCTATGACATTCTTCAGAAAAATGCCACAATCCTCTGAGGTGGCATGACTGAGAAAGAGAAGAGAATTTGCCTATAAAATAATGGTATTCCCACTAAGGAAAAGGCAATAAACAATTTCCTGAGCAAGTGAAGATAAAGAAGGCAGAAGAGCATTCTGCAGACCTTTAATACTATGGTTGACTGGACTCCAGTAGAGACAAAAGGAAAGACTAGAGTCTATGCACTAAGTAGACCCCTACATTATTCCTAAGGAGAAAGCAAGAGCTGAAGATAAGGCCTTGGATGAACACATAGAAAAGATATCCCTAGAGAAAGCTAGCCCTACAAGGAACCACAGAAATTTAAATATTATTGAGGCTATTTCTCTATAATGTTGTCTTGTGATAGTACCCACCAAAGAAATTCTCTAGCAAAAGTTCTTTTGCCTTCATGCTCTTAGTATAGAAGCATTATCATGAACTCGATAGTTCAGAAAGAGTAAACCAGAAAGATATGGTCCCTCCTTTCCCCAACTACCAAATAGCCAATCTACAACCAGGTTATGCAGCAGGAGATAAAGTTCTAATTTTGACTGTTGAGCATAGAACAATGTAATTTCTCTTCTCAAAAAGCAAATGAAAA
Organism: Arvicola amphibius; assembly: GCF_903992535.2. Taxonomy (NCBI): domain Eukaryota; kingdom Metazoa; phylum Chordata; class Mammalia; order Rodentia; family Cricetidae; genus Arvicola; species Arvicola amphibius. The sequence goes on from NC_052056.1 coordinate 26,326,777, forward strand.
AAGCAAAACAAAACTCTAAACAGATGTGTTGACAGGCTCCTAAAAGGTGAGCTCGGGAGTCTGTGGTAGGATATTAATTCAAAGCCAGCATAGTGGGATGTGGTCTCTAATCAAGGACACACATGCACACACACACACACACACACACACACACACACACACACACACACACACACTCCTTTAATATTACCTTTGATTGGCAAATCATAATTGTGTCAATTCAAGGTGTGATGATTTTTTTTTTTTTTTTTTTTTTTTTTGTTTTTTGAGACAGGGTTTCTCTGTAGCTTTGGAGCCTGTCCTGGAACTAGCTCTTGTAGACCAGGCTGGCCTCAAACTCACAGAGATCCGCCTGCCTCTGCCTCCCGAGTGCTGGGATTAAAGGCGTGCGCCACCGCCGCCCGGCCAGGTGTGATGATTTTTGAGATATATAAAAACACATAAGACATGATTAAATCAAGCTACTGACAAATTCATCACCTTACTTGACTTTCACTTTTCATGTTGAGACATTTGAAATTTGTTCTCCATGATTTAAAAATGCTGAATACAATCTTGTTGATAATAATCATTTTTAATGCAGTAATGTGGTACAATGGTCTTTTATCCTGTCACTGCATTACTTTTAATAATAATCTGATTGGCCTGTAGCCAGGCAGGAAGTATAGGTGGGATGATGAGGCAGGAAGTAGAGGCAGGGCAATGAGAATTCTGGGAAGAGGGAAGTTTCAGTCTGCATTCATGACTCAGATGCAGAGGACACAAGATGTGTCTGCCTTGACAAAATGATAACAAGTCATGTGGCTAATGCAGACAAGAATTATGGGCTAATATAAGTTATAAGGGTTAATAAGAAGCCTGAGCTACTAGGCCAACCAGTTTATGATTAATGTAGACCTCTGTGTGTTTCTTTGGGACTGAATGACTGCAGGACCTGGTAGGACAGAAACCTCAGCTAATAAATTGTGCCCAACATGGGGCGGCAGGAAGGAATTCTAGAAAGTGACATCCCCTCTTCCAAGAAAGTTTGTCCTCATGGTTGGAGACACAATTTACGGGTTGATTATTACTCACATAGGGTTGGGGGTTGGGGTGGAAATTATGTAGGCCTAGAGATCTCAAAGAAAAAAGGGGAAGATTGAATGGGATAATAAATAATTTATTGTGAATTTATCACACTAATAATAGTAATAATAGTGAGTAATAGAGTAAATACTTGTGAGATATTATTTATGGACAATTTACACTGGTATGGTTTCTTGTATATTGATACAAGTTCAAATTATATTTGTTATTTCTGTTTACAATATTTGTACACCTATGCAAAATTGTTTTTTCATATTATATGCATGCATGTTTCTAGCTCTGTTTAAGACATTTTGTATATTGATACAATTTTAGGATATATTTATCATAATGCACTATATATTTCTACCTCTGCTCAAGTTATACATTATTTACATTTTGAGGTCATTTTTCTCCTTTATTGCACAGTTGTTTAATTTTCTGATATAAAGTCTTAATCTTTGAGTTATATAGGTATAATAGGTCAATAGTCATTCATGTTTGTTATACTTTTAGTGAGACTAATTAGGTTCTTTAGATACATAGAGATTGTATTCTACATAGATAGTTAACTTTCAACCACTTTAAAGATCTGTAGAACATGGAATTTAAATAATTTAGGATTTTGTTGACATGAGACACAATTCCTCCTGAGAGCACCAATCTATTCATGTGAGAATGTTGAACACCAAAGATACTACAATTGGAGTTTGTCTTCTTCTTGGCACAACTGGCCTTTGGGCAAGAAACTGCCCATGCTTCAACCACTGACAAAGTGCGTGATGTCTGGACTGGACAAGCAGGATACAAGAAAAAGACTTTCCAATCTTGCCAAGACAAGGTAAGATAATTTTGATAATTTTCCTGACTCTGGAAATGATCTGTCAGTTACTCTAGGCCTTAGACAAATGTTGGTTGCTTCAACATTGCGAATGAAACTTTGGGTGATTGCTCAGGCAGCCAGTTGTCTCTGTCATCTACTGCACATTTTGGAAGCTGCTTGATTGCACTTCCTGCTACTCAAGTAGTATTATCTCCCTTCTCAGGCCTTCAATGGGGTTGAAAATTAAATGGTCACAGTTACCTTTCTCTTATGATCTAACCAAGCCATTTCCAATATAAGACTTAGACTCCTTAGGATAGAATATTTATTAAAACATTTAGCATATGTTCCTTGTTTAATATTGTTTATGCTGGTTGTACTTCTAATCTTATACTTAATATCTGTTCCTAGTATGTATAATTTTGTATTGGGTTTGGAACTCTCTTATTTAAACAAAAGAGGGAGGTGCTGTGGGAGTTCCTTCTGCTCCTTCAGCCAATAGCCTTAAGATATCACTCCACTTGGGTGTGGTCTCTTATACTATAAATGCAGCTGTAAAGTATGCACTCATTCTCTTGCTTCCAACTCTTGCTTCTGGCTGCTAGACACTAAAACTCCAAACCTATGCTTCTTGTCTATTTGAAACTTTTTTATTTATCAACAGCTCCATAATACCTTCCTATAATGTATACATGACACAATTCACACATTTTCTTATATGTTAATATGACACCATATTACCTATGTTTCCCAGTGCTCTGACCAAAACCTTGACTGAAACCAAAAAATCAAAGATTTATTTTAGATCTTAGTTTCAAGGCTGACAATCCATCATAGGACAGCAGATGGAGAGGTAGAGAAGTTCGTATCTTGGTGATCAAGCAACAGAGAAAAGGGCTACAAGAATGAGCCATTCAAAGTAAAGTCTCCAGGACATCCCTTCAGTGACTACTTTTTCCACATGAGCTCCACCAATTGTCTCCCACCATCTCATGATACGGCCATTTCATTTTTAATCCATTATGAAACTAATTGATTTATTTGCTCAGAGATCTTAATCTGAAGGGGTAAATGCTTACTGACACTTCCACAGGTCAAATTACTAAGGCCCTAAGCATTTCTTTGTCCAATCAATTCACAATCAAAATTAACAAACTTAGACAGTTATATTGGTTATTGTGGATGTTGCTTTAGTGAACATTAGGGTTCACATATCTCTTTGACATATTGGTTCTACTTCTTTGAATATATCATGGAAATTCAATTGGTGTACCATATATTAGCCTTTGCTTTTTAGAGCAACCTTCATAGTGTTCCACAGTATGATTTTGAAATGAAAGCACACTTTTAATAAACTGACTAAAGAAGTCTCAGTTATCTAAAATCGATAAAAAGAACATGAGGCTTTCAAATCTTCTACATAAGGTTGGTGCTAAACTACCTCTAGTAGAAAGATTAAGGCCTTGTTATACAGCTCAGTAGTAAAGTATCTTCTGGCTATGTACTCCTCCATTTCTTTCTCTCTATATGTTGAGCAATCGGGGATTCTGTTAATTTATCTACTGCAAAAAGAAGCTTCTCTGACGGGGGTTGAGAAATTCACTAATTTATTGGTGTGGAATATACCATGTATATTATTGTGTTTTCTTTTAATTTTTTGACTGTGAATGAGCTACATACAGAGAGACATCTCATTGTATAGGCTACTAAGCTAAACCAACATATATATTTTAAAAGTATCTTGATTTCAAAATTTGGCTCTAAGGATATGTTACTTTGGAAAAGAGGTTCTTTTTTTTTTTTTTTTTTTTTGCTTCCACAGAGGACGTGGATTCCTTCCAGACTAATGTGGTTTGATAGACCAGGATTCCCCCAAAGGTCACTGTGAACACCCTCAAAAATTACATTGCCCAACAAAAAACAGAAAGCACTTTGCTTTGGAGAGTATTATGCTCAAATTCCCCAAATATTGTTTATAAATTGTTTATTTACATTTAAAGGGGGTTATGATATAGAGATTTGCATTGATATGGATCTTGGTTTATTGATACATAATTAAGATATATATATATATATATATATATATATATATATATATGCATTTGAGCTAAATTTTGTGCAGTGCAAGATATATGGATCTAATTTCATTCTTTTACATGTAGCTATCAAGTATGATCAACATTATCTCTTGCAAATGATGTCTTTTGTCCAGTGTGCATTTTTTACATTGATATAAAATTATGTTCATATCTTCAATTTTATTCCTTTGGTCTACAAGTCTGATTTGATTCACTACCAGGCTTTTTTAGTTACTATAGCTCTGTGCTATATCTTGAAATAAGGGTGGATATACCTTCAACAGTATTTTATTGTTCAGGATTGCTTTAGTTTTCCTGTTGTATTTGTTCATCTAATTAAATAATTAAATTTGCTTACTTATTTATTTGATGTATGTATGTTTCCACGTAAAATTTAAGATTGTTTCAATTTTATTGAAGAATTGTGTTGGAAGCGAGAATTGATCTGAATCTATGGATTGCTTATGGTAAAATGGCCAATTTTTAAATATTAGTCCCTACCCAGTCAATGAGAACTGAAGAAAAATCTTCTATCTTCTGTGTTTTCTCACATTTCCTTCTTCAGAAACCATAAAGTTTTTGTTGGGCAAGTCTACTTGCTTAAGTTTTATAACAGCTTTCAAAAACTGCCAGGGCTTTTCCTAGGAGAAATTTGCTTTCCAAGAGTTTAATCTTTTGTCCCTTCTCTTTTGTGATTTTAATAAATGATTGTTAACTCACTTAGAAAATCTTCTATAATTAAAAAATATTAATATTTAAGACAATTTCTGAGGGGTGGGTGGAGTAAGGGAAAACTGGCAAGAGCATTCCTCCAAAAGAAAACAGAGCTGTTTGTTCTTACAAGTGTTTCAATTCAAAGTCTATAGATACAAAACCAGATGTAAAACCCCAAAACCTCTCACAAAGAAATATAAATAATAAAAATTTCATCTTAAGGGATCAGTGTAACTCATAACCTTTGCTGTGCCACTTGTTCTTTGGTTGACTTTTAAAAAGTCTAACAACCATGCTCAAAAAATACATATCTTCCACTGGCTTCATTAGATTAAAAATAAGAGACAAAAACAAAAAATAAACAAAAAACCCTCGAAGGCACTTACAACTGCCTGATCTATTAGAGATTGTGCACAGCATAGAAACCTGGGAAGGCTTTCAGTATCACAAGTGACTATAGGATTCTCATCTTCAATATTTAATTTTTATTCCTTGAAACAGTAAAACACCCAAATGTGAAGAGCTACAGACAAATGCACTTTGAAATGCCACAAGACAATGCAGACTTATGAGTTTTTTGTAGACTGACAAGGTTTCTGTCAAAGTGACACAGTTCAGTGTAAAATACTCCCCATCCTGTTTCCATGCTTTCATTGAAAGATCTAGAATAATTCTGAGATACTGCCCTATGGAATCACCTGGAGATGTGATGAATGGAACAGCTGTTGAACCAGTAATCACATGATCAAAGCATCTCTTTTCCTTGGCATACTTTTCAGTACTAGAATATTCTCTTCTATGAGACTCTGAGAGTCCTTTAAGATCATCTAAAAGATTAGCACATGCATTTTGCCTATACTTTTTACATCCATAAATCATCATTCAGTCAATCTTTGCCATAATGACTAGTTTGAGGTTGCGTTTGACTATTGCCTTCAAAATATTCCCTTATATCCACCTCTTAAAATCAATGTGACTTTTTGAATGTAATCTTTAGCAATTCCTTTGATCACTTGAGTAAACATAAAGTCATTCTCTGACAAACTAAAATCACCACTCACAAAGACAGTATTTCCAAATACTTTGAATGTAAACATTTAGTCTTGGGTTACAGTAAAACTTCATCATACCTTTGTCTATATCACTCTCAACCATATAGCCAGTGTCTGTTTGTGACACTTCCTCAAAATATAGGTAGTAATTGATTCAATCATCCAGCACCATCTTGACTCATTTTTATCCCTCCCCCCATTTACTGAAAAGGTTCTAAATTTCTTATTTGTCTTGTGCATCACTGTTCTAACTACATATTGCAACAATACCAATATGTAGACAAATTTTAAATTTTTTGTTATTTTTATTAAGTTGCTAAATAGTTATGATGCTGTCAGGTATTCACTGACACCAACATCCCTGATACTGGAAAATAGATGGAGAGAGTTTTACATGATCGTACCATCAGCTTTGGGATTTAGCTTGACATCTACCATTCTGTGTCCTGAGGCTGCCTTAGTGAGGGAAGCTCTGTGTGAAGCACACTGGGGTGGTGCCATAAGAGACTTGAAGGATTCTGAGTCTGAGGATGTTGAGGGCAGGTAATTTGTTGCTCTGCAGGAAGCTAGGAGATAGATTTATCTCTTAAAATTTCTCTTCATCCAATAACTGGTGGAAGCGCATGCAGAGTGGTTAGTTGTGGAACTAACTGCTGGACAGAGCTCTCGAAGTTCCGTCAAAGAGAGGGAGGAGCGATAACATGAGCAAAGGGGTCAAGACCATGATGGGGAAACCCACAGAAAAAGCTGACCCGAACTAGTGGGAGCTCGCTGACTCTGTACTGATAACCAAGAAACATAAGACTGGTCTAGCCCCTCTGAAAGCAGATGACATTGGGTCGCTTAGGCATTGCTGGGGCCACTGGCAGTAGGAACAGAAGCAATTCCAAGTAAATGATCTGGCTTTGGGGAACCCATTTCCTATGAAGAGAGACATTGCCCAGCTTAGGCACAATGGGGAGGACTTTGCTCCTGCCCTAACATGGTGGTGATGGGACAAAATTTGAGGAGCAGATTGGGAGTCAGATAAGGGGAAGGTGGGGGCTTAGCAGGAGGGGAGGGAAGGGGAACTGGGATTAGTATGTAAAAAAAAGGAACTTAGTGGTTTTTTTTTTTTTAAATTCTACTACCTCTTAACATTACCATGGTGGATACCAAGCTCCCACTACACGAACCTTTGGCAAACACACTTTACCTATATTCCAACCATGTTGTTCTCTTCTACTGTACCTTACACTATCTTCAAAGATTTTATTTAAGTGCAAATCTGCTGTTTCCATTATATAGTCTCCACTTGTTCTTATTTCAAAGGAATGTTTTATCACAAAATTGTTCTACTACCTTTAACAAAGGAGATAGAATTCACATTATAGAAAAATCCACATAGATATATGTAATATGATGGAATTAGTTATTTGAAATTATAGAAACATACAAAAGAAGGCTTCTATTTAAAACTACAACATGCAACTTTACTATTAGAATTATGAAATGCATTTTTATTCACATTATTGTGTTAAATTTGGCATAATTCTGACTATTAGTCAGGCTCAGCAGCAGTAAAACCGGCTTCTTAGACAGTTTTAGTTACTATTATTTAAAAAAGAAAACTATTATTGACACCAGGAAATTTGAAGGCAAATGGATGTAACTAAAAAATTCATCCTGAATGAGGTAACCCAGACTGAGAAAGACACACACTGTTGGAGGAGGCTGCTTATTGGTTCCCGGCTACCCAGCCCCAAAATAATTACACAGAAGCTGTATTAATTAAATCACTTCTTGGCCCATTAGCTCTAGCTTCTTATTGGGTAATTCTTACATATTAATTTAACCATTTTTATTAATCTGTGTATCTCCATGTGGCTGTGGCTTACTGGCTAAAGTTCTGGCATCTGTCTCCGGCAGGGCAACATGGCTTCTCTCTGATTCCACCTCCTTTCTCCCAGAATTCAGCTTAGTTTTCCCTGCCTAGATCTGTTCCCCTATAACTCTGCTATGGGCTCAAAGTATTTCCTCTATTTACCAAAGGTAATCACAGCATACAGAGGGAAATCCCAAATCAACACATGGTATGTATTCACTAATAAGTGGATATTAACTGTATTATAAATAATAACTATGTTATAATCCACAGACACAGAGGGACTACATAACAAGGAGGGGTCATTGAGTGAACACCCAGGAAAGGGAAACATAAGATATTTCATTAGTGGACTGCGGGGAGGTATGGGACCATAAGCAATCAGGTTGGGTGGGCTAAGGGAGAAGAGTAGTGAAAGAGACTACTGGAAAGTGGAGGCATTTCAGGTCAGGTAAAAAACTGGCCAAGAGAATCTTCCCGGTATCTACAAGGATAACCTCAGCTAGAATGCCTAGTAATAGCAATTCATAGCTTGAACTGACCATCTCCTTTGACCAGATTGGTGCCTAGCCAAATTGTCATCAGAAAAGCTTTAGCCACCAACTGATGGAAACAGATGCAGCTCCATAGCATAATATTAAGCAGAATTTGGAAAATTCTATAGAACAGAGGGAAAAGGATTCTATGAGTGAGAGGGGTCAAGAACACCACAAAAAACTTACAGAATCAACTAACTTGGGCTTATAGGGGATCATGGAGACCAAACAGGCAACCAGGGAGACTTCATGGGACTGACTTTGGCACTCTGAACATAAGTGACAGTTGTGTAGCTTGGTCTCTTTGTGAGACTCGCAACAGGAGCAAGGATTGTTTCTGACTCTCTTTTACTAGGTTCTGGGACCTGATTCTTCATAATAGAGTTCCTTGTTCTGCCTTAATACAAGGGGAGGTACTTAGTCTTACTGCAACTTGATATACCATGCATTGTTGAAATCCATGGGAGACCTGATCTTTTTTTGAACAGAAACTGAAGAGGAGTGAATGGAGGTGGGGCATAGGGGAGTTGGAAAAGGAACTGGGAGGAGAAAAGGAAGGGCAAACTGTGTCCTTGGTGTATGATAAATAAATTCATCAAAAATCTATTTGCTATAGTAGGATATTAAGACATTCTTTTTTAAAAGGTGTTGAGACTTGATTTTGGTAAGTATAACTCTAACAAAATTTTTTTTTTTCTTCTTCATATACTCCCCTCAAAGACAGTAATACAAATCATGCTGGACATGAGAATTTCTTTGAAGAGTGGAAAATACAAACATGTGACATGTTTTTAGTCTTCATGTTATACCAATGGCCAACCTGGATCCATTAATTTTTTCCACGAGTATCAAGAATGTTGCCGTTTTACAGCCCTCCTGAACTCTGATGAAAGAAAATATTTACATGATGGAATCATTATAAAATTATCAAAGTAATTTCAGCCTGGTCTACAAGAGCTAGTTCCAGGACAGGCTCTAAAAAAGCTGCAGAGAAACCCTGTCTCGAAAAACCCAAAAAAAAAAAAGAAAAAAGAAAAAAAAAATCAGGAGATAAGGCCTTTTCAGTTTAAATGTCATAATCTTGTGCATTTTATACTAAGGAGATGTACATTTTACATATGGTAGAAAGTTATATCATATGACAGGATTTTAGTTATCAGTACCTCATTTGATCAACTTACTAATTTTTAATAGATACAAACTCATGGAAATTGAACCACCCCTGGGTCAAGGAAGAAATAAAGAAAGAAATTAAAGACTTCTAGAATGCAACAAAAATAAAGGCACAATGTACCCAAACCTATGGGACAATATGAAAGCAGTGCTAAGAGGAAAGTTCATATCACTAAACACTAAATGCCTACATAAAGAAAGTGGAGGAATCTCACACTAGTGACTTAAAAAGTACACCTGAAAGCTCTAGAACAAAAAGAAGCAGACTCAGGAGGAGCAGAAGACAGGAAATAATCAAACCGAGGGCTAAAATTAATAAAAGCAAAACAAGGAAAAAATACAAAAAAATCAATGAGACAAATAGCTGGTTCTTTGGAAAAAATCAACAAGATAGACAAACCCTTATCCAAACTAACCAAAAGGCAGAGAGGGAACATCCAAATTAACAAAATCAGAAATGAAAAAAGAGGACATAACAATAGACACTGAGGAAATCTGGAGAATCATTAGGTCATACTATAAAAACCTATACTTCACAAAATTGGGAAATGTAAAATAAATGGAAAATTTTCTGGCTAGATACCAGATACCAAAGTTAAATCAAAATTAAGTGAACAATTTAAGAAGACCTATAAACTGCAAGGAAATAGAAGCTATTATCAAAAGCCTCCTAACAACAACAACAACAAAAAATCATGGGGATGGACAGCCTTACTGCAGAATTCTATCAGAACTTCCAAGAGGAGCTAATACCTATACTCCTCAAAGTTTTCCACATAATCAAATCAGAATGAACATGGCCAAACTCTTTTTATGAAGCTATAGTGCCCTGATACCGAAACCACACAAAGACTCTATCAGGAAAAAGAATTACAGAACAATCTCACTCATGAACATTAATAAAAAATATTCAATAAAATGTTGGCAAAATGAATCTAAGAACACATCAAAAAGTCCACCATGATCAATTCGACTTCATCACAGAGATACAGGGATGGTTCAACATACAAAAATCTATCAATGCAATCCATCATATAAAAAAACCTAAAAGAAAAAATATGATTATTTCATTAGATGCTGAAAAAACATTTAACAAAATCCAACACCCCTTCATGATAAAGGTCTTGGAGAGATCAGGGATACAAGGAACATATCTAAATATAATAAAAGCAATATACAGCAAGCAGGCAGTCAACATCAAATTAAATAAAGAGAAACTCAAAGTGATTCCACTAAAATCAGGAACAATACAAGGCTGTTCACTCTCTCCATATCTATTTAATATAGTTCTTGAAGTTCTGGCTATAGCAATAAGAAAACATAAGGAAATCAGGAGTATTCAAATTGGAAAGAGAAAAATCAAATTTTCATTATATAAGAATATATAAGTGACCCAAAAAACTCTACCAGAGAACTCCTACAGCTGATAAACACCTTCATTGTTGTGGCAGGATACAAGATCAACTAAAAAAAAATCACTAGCCTTCCTATAAACAAATGAAAAAGAAGCTGAGAGGAAATCAGAGAAAAATCACCTATCACAATAGCCAAAAATAACATAAAATATGTTGGGGTGACACTAACCAAAAAAATAAAAGACCTATTTAACAAGAACTTTAAGTCTTTGAAGAAAGAAATTGAAAAAGATACCAGAAAATGGAAAGATCTCCCATGTTCTTAGATAGGATTAACATAGTAAAAATGGCAATCCTACCATGTAGTCAGGAGCAGCGGGCTGTGTTCCTGCCGCCCAGCTCCCAGCCGCCTGGCTAGCTTATGCCCTGAAATAACAACACACAAATTGTATTCATTTAAATACTTCTTGGCCCATTAGTTTCAGCCTCTTATTGGCTAACTCTCACATCTTGATTAACCCATTTCTAATAATCTGTGTAGCACCATGAGGTGGTAGCTTATGGGGAAAGATTCAGCATGTCTGACCTGGCAGCTGGCTCCATGGCATCTGACTCAGAAAGGAGAGGCATGGCATCTGTCTAACTTCCTTTCTTCCCAGCATTCTGTTCTGTCTACTCCACCTATCTAAATCCTGCCTTATCGAAAAGCCAAGGCAGTTTCTTTATTAACCAATGAGAGTCCTCCATCACTACCAAAAGCAATCAAAATTCCAACACAATTCATTTCAGACCTTGAAAGAACAATAATCAACTTTATATGAAAAAACAAAAAACCCAGGATAGCCCAAACAATCTTGTTCAATAAAGGAACTTCCAGAGACATCACCATCCCTTACATCAAGCTCTATTACAGAGCAAAAGTAATGAAAACAGCTTGGGATTGGCATAAAAACAGAGAGGTTGACCAATGGAATTGAATTGAAGACTTAAATATTAATCCACATACCTATGAACACCTGATTTTTGACAAAGAAGCTAAAATTATACAATGGAAAAAAGACCATCTTCAACAAATTGTGCTGGCATAACTAGATGTCAACATGTAGAAGACTGAAAATAGATCCATAACTATCTCCATGCACAGAACTCAAGTCCAAATGGATTAAAGGCCTCAATATAAATTTGACCAAACTGAACCTTGTAGAAGAGAAAGTGAGAAGTAACCTTCAATGCATGGGCACAGGAGACCACTTCCTAATTATAACCCTAGTAGCATAGACACTGAGAGCAACAATAAATAAATGGGACCATTTAAAACCGAGAATCTTCAGTACAAAGCAAAGGACACAGTCAATGAGACAAAAAGGCAGCCTACTGAATGGGAAAAGATCTTCACCAACCCCACATCAGACAAAGGACTGCTCTCCAAAATATATAAATATCTCAAAAATTAGACATCAAAATTTCAAATAACCCAATTAAAAATTGGGGTACAGAACTAAATGGAGAATTCTCATCATAAGAATCTGAAATGGCCGAAAGACACATAAGGTAATATTCAATATTCTTAGCTATCTGGGAAATGCAAATTAAAACTATTTTGAGATATCATCTTACACTTGTCAGAATGGCTAAGATCAAAAACACCAATGATAGTTTATGCTGGAGAGGATGTGGAGTAAGGGAAACGCTCCTCCATTGCTGGTGGAAATGCAAACTTGTACAACCACTTTGGAAATCAGTATGGCGGTTTCTCAGAAAATTGGGAATCAACATACCTCAGGATCCAGCAATACCACTCTTGCGCATATATCCAAAAGATGCTCAATCATACTACAAAGACATTTGTTCAACTATGTTCATAGTAGCATTATTTGTAATAGCCAGAACCTGCAAACAATCTATAGATGCCCCTCAAACAAAGAATAAAGAAAATGTGTTACTTTTACACATTAGAGTACTGCTCAGCAGTAAAAAAAATGACATCTTGAAATTTGCATGCATATGGATAGAACTAGAAAACACCACTATGAGTGAGGTAACACAGGCCCAAAAAGATGTATTCACTCATATGTGGATATTAGCGATAAACAGAGGCTACTGAGCCTATAATTCATGATCCTGGAGAAGCTAAGTAACAAGGTGAACCCTAAGAAAAACATGTATAGGTCTACCTGGAAAGCCAAAATAGACAAAATCGCCTGACAAAATTGAAAACATAAGGGTTGGGGAGAAGGGAGGACAGAAGGGAAAGAGAAGGGAGAAGAGAAGGTTTGAGGAGAACTTGAGGCCACGGTATAGTCGAGATGGAGGAATGTCAGAGATGGGAGCAAAGAAAGAGATATCTTGATTGAGGTTGCCATTATGGTTCTCTCAAGAAACCAGACTCCAGAGAAACTCCCAGGAATCTGCAAGGACGACCCCAGCTAAGACCCTAAGCAATAGAGGAGAGGGGTCCTGATCTTGATTTGCCCTGTAGTCAGACTGATGAATATTTTAAATATCACTATGGAACCTTCATTCAGCAACTGATGGAAACAGAGGCAGAGACCCTCATGGAGCACTGGACTGAGTTCACAAAGTCTGGTTGAAGAGTGAGAGGAGTGAGATTATGAGCAAAGAGGTCAAGACCTTAATGGGTACACCAACGAAACAGTCTACCTGAGCTAATGGGAGCTCACCAACACCAGTTGGACCAGGACAGAACAGGCATAGGACCAAACTAGTCCCTCTGATTGTGGTTGACAGTTGCATGGCTGAAGCATACCGAGGGACAGCTGGCAGTGGCACCAGGATTTATCCCTACTGCTTGCACTGGCTTTTTGGGAAGCTGTTTCTTCAGATGGATAACTTGTCCAGCCTGGATATAGTATGGAGGGCCTTGGACCTTCCCTAAAGCAATGTGCCTTACCCTTTCTGAGAATTCGATGGGGATGGTGTGGGAGGGTAAGTGGAGGGAATGGGAGGAGAGGAGGGAGTGGCTACTTGAATTGGTTTGTATAATAAAAAATGATAGTTTGTTTTCTTTTTAAATAAAATAAAATTTTGTTTGACATAAAAAACCCAAAAAACAAACATGTCAGTTATTTTTTGAGACAAAAGAAAAGAGGGGTGTCTGAGAGGAAGAAAATACAGGGGAGCAAAGACAGGAGGGAGGAAATTTTGAAAATTTAAGTAGCAGTAATTGTAAGAAAGTCAGGTCCATGATAAATTACTTAATTTCATCAGATGGAAAGCCATCGGCAGGGCACAAGTTTCCTGATGCACTGACCAACACCACTCCATTTGACTTTGGTAGCCATTGCATGTACAGAGGAAATCCTGAGTAATAGCAGTTTCTTTTCTTTTCTTTCTTTTTTTTTTTTTTACTCTATGTTCTCAGCATGCTTTGCTAATTATGTCTTTAGTCACATAATTCAGGATTTTGTCTAATTTATTTTGTAGACCATGTTGAATCACCAATATACTCCTTTTTTTCGTTTTAATCAACATATTGTCTATGCTAACCTATTATTGTCTAAAAAAGCTATGAGTTAAATTTGCATGCCTTGAAGGAACAAAGCATCATTTATGCTTTGAGTTAATATTAAAAAATGCATGTACGAGTTTCATTCAGCATAGATTCTAACATACACTTAAATCACTTTTAAAATAGAAATTCGTCTAATTCTTTTGGGTGTCATGAATTGCTAACGTCAATGCTAAGAACATATTCTTTAGCTTAACTGTGGAAAGCAGGGCAGTTTGTAAGTTGAGAATTATTATACAAGATACCATTTGAATCAGTGCAAGTGCTAATGTATAGTATTTATTTCTTAGCCTCATAGTAAGTAACCTTACTATATCACATTTATAAGAGATTCTGTGCATGCTACATGATTCTTTAATTTAGTTGTTTTGAATAATTTATCATTGAGCTCAAGCATTTTCAGATAGCAGATCTGGAAACAAACATGTATGGTAAAACTGATAATAAATAGTTTTATAAGAAATAAAAATATATCTAAATTTATGGAGAAAGAGTTGCATTCTTGAAAAATTTAGGTTAAGCATACTGTGCAATATAAATTTTATGTAAATATTTTCAGAGGATTGGTTCAATGACCTCCAGAGATACAAGAGTCTGAGCACACACAAATTCCTCACGTAAAATGGTGCGGCATTTGCAGCTAATCTCTATACATATCCTTGTGTGTGCTTTACATTATCTCCGGAATACTTGTAAGGTCTAAAATAATGTCAGTGCTGTATAAATAGTACCTATACTGTGTATTTGAATAAATAACGGATAGAAGAAGAGGCTTGTAGATGTTAGTATGGATCAGAGCCCTAAGCACATAGTACAAGCAGGATTCTGAGATGGAGAATGTTTAAACTGGATGGAAACATAGGCTATGTGCAATGATGGGATGCAGAGCGGTGTACCCACATGAGTTTTCAATCCTGTAATTTCAGTTTTGTGTTAAGCATGCAGCAAACTATTCTTTTTTAAATTTCTGCTTTCTAAGTGTTTGATCCATGATTAAATATAGAGATATAAAACTTATATATAATTTGCGTTTTGCTTTTTAGCTTTTTTTTTTTTTTTTTTATTTTTTGAGAAAGGGTTTCTCTGTGGGTTTTGGGCCTGTCCTGGAACTAGCTCTTGTAGACCAGGCCTGGCCTCGAACTCACAGAGATCCAACTTGCCTCTGCCTCCCGAGTGCTGGGATTAAAGGGTTGCGCCACCACCGCCCGGCTCTTTTTAGCTTTTTTTTTATGTCATCTACCATGTCAGCTTTAATTCCTCTATTGCTGCTTTATATACTATACTTTCAGGTAGGTAAGCTTAAAATAATATGGTGTTTCTCTTTAGAAGATGTCAATATTTTTTTTTTTTTCGAGACAAGGTTTCCCTGTAGTTTCTAGAGCCTGTCCTGGAACTAGCTCTTGTAGACCAGGCTGGCCTCGAACTCAGAGATCCTCCTGCCTCTTGCCCCTCCCGCGTGGTGGGATTAAAGGCGTGCACCCCACCGCCCGGTGATGTCAATAATTATTAAACTTACTGAATCTTCAAATAGTCTAATAGGGTTATGATGATACTTTTTGTCTGCTGTTATAAGAATGAAAATAATCACATAGTGTAAGCTAATCTGGAAAACTGGGGTGGAGTCCCTTTTTGGCAAGTTGTGATTTTACTTATTAATCACCAACAACATCCCTGTGTCTTTCAGAGCTCTTTTCCAGACTAATGTTGACTGTTTCTGTCAAGAACACCCACCTTAGCTAAGTACTTGTGGTTCCCACCGCATTTTCCTACGATCATAACAGTCTGATCAGCTTAACAAATGTAATCAAGTACTTTCAGTATGGACAGTGATACTATGTTAATCATTAAAATTTCAAATATACATTAATCTACCAAATTTTCAAAGAATCTGCCCATTAAAACATACATCTTTAGCATAACTACTGCTCAAGGAAGTTTTATAGTAAACAAAATAAGGGTCAGAAAACAGAGGAGGAATACAAAATACTGATGTGGGACATAGAGTCAGTTCCATGTCCTGGCTTTGAGTATTGCTGCCCCCGCTCATATTGCATGAGTTTAAACTCAGCAAAGCCACTTGGTAATTTAGTGGGTTTGGCAAGTCACTTGTACTTTTTAGTAGATATATATTATGTACTTTTTATTTGCCTATAAATGTGATAACCATAGTGTGCATGTGCTTTAGAGATTTATTCTTAAAATTCTCTGTGTTAATATATGAAACACTACCTGCCATATAAGTATGCTATGCAAATATTAGTTACTGTTATTAATGGCATTACATCAAAGGATAATATATATAAGACTTAATAGAATGCCTGTTTCCTATTATAGAAATCAGTCGAAAGACTAATAATCATCCCTAACATTTCCAGAGAGCTAGGCTATATTTTAAGAACGTAAAACCAAATCGGATCAGAACAAACAAAGTGCATCATCTCAGGATGGAGGAGGACAGATGTAGCCAGACAACTCTTATTTAAAGAGAGAAATAAGTGTTAGACTTTATAGGGGCATGTTTATTTGCATTTTATTGTAGCTTGAGACAAGGTCTTGGTATTATTTATGAGTCCAGGCTGGCCTCAAACTGATAAAGGCTTCTCCCTCAGCTTCCCCAAATGCGATGGGAGAAAACAGGTTAGTGACAATACACCCAGCTAGGACAGGAAATGAAAATAGGCTTAGGATATAAATATGTAGTTGTACAACGAGTGAGATCCACAATCCAAGAGAGAATGAAAATCTACCAGATTTGGCAGTGCTTCAGTTGCTCTGGCTACATTACAAAAAACAAACAAATGAATAGCAACAAAAGCTTTCAATATTAAGCCTCAGTCAGTTGCTACATGTGGGTGAAATAACCACAATTATTCTCTGAAAAAAATTGCAATGAAAGCAATGATATAGAATAGGATGTAGAAGTTCTAAATCCTAGAACTTCTTTCTTTACTAAGGTAGCAAGCAAAGCAAGAACCTCGTCCTAATTAAGATTCTGTGCATT